>NC_135622.1:62539551-62897051 GCF_053574225.1 Canis aureus
GTAGCCAAAGGTATGGAGTCCAGAAAAGCTTCCTGTAACCCATGCAAGGTATGTAATAATCGTCATTGCTGCCGTGTAAATACGAGTTAGCTGTGGTACTAGGAGAGAACACAGAAGTAATACAAAGAACCACACGATGAGAAAGACCCATAAGGGCCCAGGCACCCCACCCCCAAACTGCTTGCACAACCCCAACAAGAGAAAATGCATACTCCACTAAGATACTACATTTTGTCTTCTCATAGCTCTGAGATTTCAAAGAAAATACTTCCTCCTTAGGCCTCAAATCTGTCTCCTTTTAGCATCTTCCAATCATCTGAGGCAATACACACACAAATCATCTAATCTCTCTGCCACATGAGAATCTTTCAGCTATTTGCAAGCATTCACAGTCCCTAGATTACCCATATTCACAGCCAGTATCACTGCTGCCTACAAACAGCTCCTCAATAGTCTCAGATGAATCCCTTTTTACCCCCAGGGTCATTTCTCTCTGAACAATTTTTTGAGATCTCACTTAAAAAATAATGACCTGGAATGCATGCTTTCTTGTTGGGTGTTGTTGGGAAGCCAAAGTAGGGAAATATTCCCACTAATACAGAAAAAAGATGATAAATTATATTTTACAAAATAACATTTTCAAGTCACTCAGAGGACTATGAAAACAATGAGGAATTGATGGATTAAAATTTCCAGGAGAGACTCATTCACAGATGAGCTCATGATAACCAGCTCTTTTCTCTGGGAGATATTTGCCAATTTTGAGCATGGGTTTTGTTTTAGGCCCAGACTGAAGTCTGTCACTGGTGGAAAGAGAAACCAGTGAACAGTTGCAAGTCTGGAATGACAAACTGGATGGCCTCAAATATTCATCTGGTTTTCACTAAGGACATTTGCAACACCCTGAGGCTGGTGGAGAGGTTCTAAAACTCAGTTCAAAATCTGCTTTCTCACAGTGCTCAGGACCCTATGATATCCGAGGCAGACAGTCCTAAAAATAAAATATACATGAGCTAAAATCCCTAAAGGGAGCAAATGAACACCAAAGATCACCAGCAAAGTGGAGCTGGGGCATCTGTTGAAAATGGATACCCAGGTGGTGGGGAAGAGGCCATTTCCAGAGGACAGAGAAACCAGGCAAGAATCTGGAACTCCTTTGAAAATAGACATGTCTTCTTGGCAAGACATCGAATTAGAAACTGTCTGAAAACAAGCATCACCGGAGTCTTGGTAAATTCTGAACACATTGTCCAGAATATAACAAGAAATGATTAAGTGTACAAAGAGGCAAGACTATATGATAAATAAAACATGAGAAAGGAAAGTAAAAAGAAACCATAGGCCCCAGGGGATGCCTGATGGCTCAGTCAGTTAAGAGTCCAACTCTTGATTCTGACTCAGGTCATCATCTCAGGGTCATGAGATTGAGCCTCGTGTCGGGCTCCTCACTGAGCATGAAGCCCCCTGGGATTCTATTTCTCTCTCTTCCTCTGCCTCTGCCTCTCCTACCTCCCTTTCAAAAAAAAAAAAAGAAGAAGGAAAGAAAGAAAGAAAGAAAGAAAGGAAGGAAGGAAGGAAGGAAGGAAGGAAGGAAGGAAGGAAGAAAGGAAGGAGGGGAGGAAGGGAGGAGAAACAACGTACCTCAACATGATCAAGATACTGGAATTAATGTAAAGGAAGAACCGTGAATAATATGTTCCAAAATATTGTAAAAAATGAACCAAAGATGTGATAGACACTAAATTGTTATCACATAATTAGAATCTATTTTCAAAAATAATCTAAATGATAATCTAGATCTAAAATATATAAGCCATGAAATTCGCTGCAAAGAATGAATGTAAAAGTATACAAAATATAGCAAGAGAAAGGATGTGATCTAGAAGTCAGGTAAGTAGCAAGTACCCCATCTGACTAACAATGGCACGTGGAAGACAAAGCACGCAGAAGAGAGTGTGATGAAAACATGGGACACAGTCAATGCTCTGATCTCTTTCTCCATTTACGGCAACATGGTGATATTTGTCGTGGATTCTCGGCAAGAGTTACCATTATTTTTTTTAAGATTTTATTTATTTATTCATGAGAGACAGACAGAAAGAGAGAGAGAGAGAGAGAGAAGCAGAGACACAGGCAGAGGGAGAAGCAGGCTCCATGCAGGGAGCCCGATGTGGGACTTGATCCCGGGTCTCCAGGATCAGGCTCTGGGCTGAAGGCAGCGCTAACCCACCAAGCCACCTGGGCTGCCCAAGAGTTACCATTATTAATTAAATATCTGGAGACAACATAGACCTCTTTTTTACTTACCTGTCAGGCATCTAAGGAATGGAGTTATTATAAACCGTAGCCAGGATTTCATAAAGCTGTGTCATGCACAGAAAAATGACTTCAAGTAACACAAACAATTGGAGATGATTATGGTGTTTTAATCATTTGCCACTTAAGGAAGCTCTTCCTGTCTGGTGTTACCTTTAAGGATTTTTTTTTTTTTCCTGCGCGGTGAGGCAGGACAGGATCCAGCGATAATCTGCTGAGGGCAGAGAATCTCAAGGAAGACACACTGAGGATATTCACTAGTTATGCTTATAGCTAAGATTATTATAATAATCTTCAGAGGGAGAGAGTAATTTTTACCAGCAAGAACCCAGGTGCTCAAATGATGTTTTCAGCGTGTCTAAATCAGCTTAAGACAGCTTTGCTTACCCCATACTGGCACCTTGGAACAGTGGCTTAACACAGAACCACCTCTTTAAAGAGTGGATCATAAGCTTAAACCAAAAATGCTATCGCAAAGGTGGTTTAAGCTTAAAGGCAGGAAAATTATTTCCTCCTCCAGACCATACAGGAAATCATTTAAGAAAGCAACTGATCCACTTAGTAAAGAATGAGAAGTCGCGTCACTCTAACTTCATTACTGCTGTAATTAACCGTCCCTTCTCTGGAAGCTTGGGACTCCCTTCCACATGTTAATAAATGATTTCCCTTGTCACACCAGTTATAAAAGATGTATTTCTGCCCTTCTAAGTTAATGATGAGAAATGAGTTCTAAGTTCAGAAGTTGCCTGCTTCCCTAGTTATCTGCAACAATTTTCAAAGTTTTTGTTGCAGGTGTTCTTTCAGGCTCCTCTTAATCTTGGATGGCATTTAACTATGCTCGAAGACGGATTCTCTCTCAGGTTTCGTCCTGGATTCCCATTTTGGCTTCTTAATGACCACTGTGTGTTGTACGTTTTGTGAGCCCTACTGCGCTCTTGAAGGATCCCAACGTTATTAATGCTGATTCTATGAAAAGAACAGTATTTGAGATCCCAAAAGGAAACCTGTCTCCCTATGAAGAAAGTATTTTATGTATTGATGGGAGCTGACTACACAACTCATTACAACAGTAAGAAGTCTGATAGCAATAAATCCAGAAGAGCCACAAAGGCTCCGAACGTCAGGAATGCTAGTGATGAGCCTTCACGTGAGACGTTCTGAAGAGAATACAATTTAAGTTTTGCTGCCAGATTCCAGCCCATAATTAAATTAAGGGGTATCTATGTTTATCTTGTTTCATCTTTAAATAATTTATCATTATATTTCTTTGTTCTATTTGGCATCTTGTGAGAGTCCCTGATAACCCTTAGAACCGCAATCCTTCTTTCCATGGAAGCCTCACATCTCTGATCATAGGTTTGATAATTTAAGCCACTATTTACTATCTAGATTATTCATCATTATGTAAGACCCCCCCAACAACTAACCTAGTAATTGTTTAACCTTTCTCCTTAAGATTCAGGTAGAATGTAACACCTGAAAAGTAGAGATCATGCTTCACTCAACCTCATCCTCTGTTGCACCAAATACAGCCCCTTAAACATAACAGGCATTCTTATTTAATGAACTTAACTTCATTGAAAATCTTTTGCACTTTTTCTCCAGACTGTGCTTATGGACTCATATTTTAAAACTGGTACGTATATGTCAGATAAAATGCTTCATCAGAGATAAGCAATAAAATTATATTGAGAAAGAAATGGAAATACCACTTAGTGTGTAGTTTATGTCTCGAGCTCCATAACAGGTCTGTGTGTGTGCTGCAGCCTACCGTCTTCATTAGACAATCAGCAGCACATGATATTACCTCCCTTCTACTTGGGGGAAACTCAAGTTAAAAATGGTTAAGTGCTCTGCCCAAGGCTGCATGCCCCGTGCACACTCGGCGTATCCTGATTCCAAAGCCAGTACTTCTTTTCACAGTGGAAACTGGTTACCCAATGTGCAGATATAGGAAGAGAGATGGAGAGAGAGAGAAAGGGAGAGACAGGGAGAGAGAGAAAGACAGGGAGAGAAAGGGAGGGAGAGAAAAGACATAGAAAGGAAGAGAGAGAGGGAGAGAGAGAAGGACAGGGGGGGGAAGAGAGAGGGAAGGAGGGAGAGAGAGACAGAGAAAGAGAAGGACAGAGAGAGGGAGGGAGAAAGAGAGAAAAAGAGGGAGAGAAAGGGGGAAGGAGAGAGAAAAGGAGAAAGAAAGAGAAAGAGAGAGAGACAGGGTGAGAGGAGGGAGAGACAGGGAGGGAGTGGGGGGGAGGGAGAGAGAGGCAGACACGGGGAGAGAGACAGGAATCCCCACAAATTTTTCCCAGGAGTTTTTTTGGTTTGTCTTACACCCTATTCACACAAAACTATTTGTGGGATCCTGAACCAATTACTTAATCTTCAGTTTTCTCATTTGTAAAATGCAAGATTCCAATAACAATGGCCATGGCAGCCATGATAATACTCCTACCTCACAGAGCTGGGATGAAAGTGAAAGAGGGTGTGTAAAACCCCTGGTGGAGGGCTGATACTAGTAACTCTTCTGTAAATGCATGAGAGAAGGCAGAAAAGGAGAAATAGCCTTAAAATAATTTTTAGACAGGTAATTTCAAAAATCATTGCCTAGAGATGTGATATGCATGTGTTAAATATTGTTTAATGCTTCATAGGGTGTCTACTTAAGACCAAAGTCAACTGTCGGGCAAGGTCTGCACAGGAGCTTCTAAAATTTTATTTCCCCATAAGTTTTGACTATGAGCTCAGCATTTCAGTCAAGCTAGACTGGGTTAGCATTGATAACTGCTTAGAGCTACATTTTTGGACCATGCTTTACAAAAGAAAAGCCTAATAAAGTCTGAGGAGTAGTCAGTTATCATCACGCTAGAGGGCACTTATTTCCTTGGCGAAAATAAACTCATGCAAAGACCAGTCTAATGAAAACCATGGTCCCAAGGCATAGCATTGATGGTCACTCTGTGTGGTTGTCCATCCATCAAAGCCAGAAATTGTCCATACACATCACACATCTGCAAGGAGCAAACCACTTCATACAGCCTCATGGCTTTATAGGCTTTTTAAAATACCTAATTGCAATAAAGGATGCAATAAAAGTGTTTTCTTTTAATACTGATTATAGTCTTTTACTATTATCTTATCTAGCAACATAAACTGGACACAATGCTATGGTAACCAAACCAGAACCCCATATGTGGCAATTACTAACTTTTTTAATAAATATCCAACTAAAGGAAAAAATGCATACTATTTATCTCTAAATAAAAACCATTCAGAGGTAGTAGCTTGTTTTTCAACTACAAGACAGGAAGAAAAAAGTATTTTTCCTTGGCTTTATCTGTGATTCAGAACTTTTATAATAAACTGATATGTAAAAGATCTGCATGCGGACACAGGTCAAGCATAAACATTTATCTGAAGATTTTACAAGAGGCAGCTGGTAATGGAGGGCTATCCAAGTAGGTCTGGGAAGTCAAAATTGACCCAAATTTATTGTCTCCCCCAAACACGTTCCAGACCTAATCTCCAGAAGTTGTGTGTGTGACCCATTTGGAAATAGGGTCTTTGCAGCTATCATCACATTAAGATGAAATCATATTAGACTAGGGTGGAACTGAACCCAAGGACCAGTGTCCTTGTAAGAAGAGGGAAGTGCGGTCACAGAGACACACAGAGGGGAAGGCCATGTGATAAAGAAGGCACAGATACATCTGCAAGCTAAGGACCCCAGGATTGCAGGCAACACCAAAAGCTAGGGGAAGCAAGGTCTATTCTCCCCCAGAGCCTATAAAGAAAACAGAGTCCTGCAGACTCCTTGATGGTGAACGTCTAGGTCCCAAAACAATGAGAGGATACATTTCTTTGTTTAAGCCACCCCATTTGTGGTCCTTTGTTACCACGGTCCTAGGAAACCAATACAGTCTGATTCTGAGCTCTTCATTCTACTCACCACTGTGCGCATCTATTTCTGTAATAATATAGCACTCCCTTAATTACTATGGATTTATAATAAATCATGATATTTGGAAGGACAAATTCCTCAACCTTGTAATCCTTCAGACTTTTCTAGCTAGCCCTGGCCTTCTGCTCTTCCATATGAATTTCAGGATAAGTTGAAGTAGGTCTGTGAAAAACCTGCCTTAGATTTTGATTGGAATTTAGTGAAATTGGAATTTGGGAAGTATTCATATATTTAAGATAAAAGATTTTCTATCTATGAAAGTGAGATGGATCTCTATTTATTCAAATATTCAATAATGTTTCATAATTTTCCCTATAAAGATTTTACACATGTTTAGTGAGTTTATTACCAGAGCTCTAGAAACACTGTCAAAATTGTGAATGGGATCATTGTAAAAATGGGATCTTTGTTACAATTACTTTGGATTTGTCCATAGCAATCTTATAACCTGCAAATAAAGAAATGAAGACATTGTAATCTCTCCATCTTGGATTTTTATAATTTGTTTCTTTAAACTTCAGTAGACACAGTGTTTGATAAGGGTCATCCTTATGTTATTTCTGCCTTCAATGAGATGGATCTAAACTGCCTCCATCAATCATGAAGCTTTGTATAGGCTTTTAAAAAATGAATATACATAATCTCTTAGAAAAGTTTTTTATTAAGAGCTTGTTAAGAGCATTTTTTGAAGATAATGAACAAGACAACCTACAGAATGGGAGAAGATATTTGCAAATGACATATCAGATAAAGGGCTAGTTTCCAAGATCTATAAAGAACTTATTAAACTCAACACCAAAGAAACAAACAATCCAATCATGAAATGGGCAAAAGACATGAAGAGAAATCTCACTGAGGAAGACATAGACATGGCCAACATGCATATGAGAAAATGCTCTGCATCACTTGCCATCAGGGAAATACAAATCAAAACCACAATGAGATACCACCTCACACCAGTGAGAATGGGGAAAATTAACAAGGCAGGAAACAACAAATGTTGGAGAGGATGCGGAGAAAAGGGAACCCTCATACACTGTTGGTGGGAATGTGAACTGGTGCAGCCACTCTGGAAAACTGTGTGGAGGTTCCTCAAAGAGTTAAAAATAGACCTGCCCTATGACCCAGCAATTGCACTGTTGGGGATTTACCCCAAAGATACAAATGCAATGAAACGCCGGGACACCTGCACCCCGATGTTTCTAGCAGCAATGGCCACGATAGCCAAACTGTGGAAGGAGCCTCGGTGTCCAACGAAAGATGAATGGATAAAGAAGATGTGGTTTATGTATACGATGGAATATTACTCAGCTATTAGAAATGACAAATACCCACCATTTGCTTTAACGTGGATGGAACTGGAGGGTATTATGCTGAGTGAAGTAAGTCAGTTGGAGAAGGACAAACATTATATGTTCTCATTCATTTGGGGAATATAAATAATAGTGAAAGGGAATATAAGGGAAGAGAGAAGAAATGTGTGGGAAATATCAGAAAGGGAGACAGAACGTAAAGACTGCTAACTCTGGGAAACGAACTAGGGGTGGTAGAAGGGGAGGAGGGCGGGGGGTGGGAGTGAATGGGTGACGGGCACTGGGGGTTATTCTGTATGTTAGTAAATTGAACACCAATAAAAAATAAATTAAAAAAAAAAGATAATGAACATATAAACAAATCTGTAATGTCTAATCATTCCAGAGTTCCTAGAAAAACATAAAATTTTGTAAGTTTTCCTTACATAAGGTATAATTCTTTAGCCTTTCAGTAAAACTGATGACCTCAGGGGCACCCTTAAATCCTGTACATTTCTAATCTCTAATTGTTTCAATAAGAGGTCTGATGAAGAAGAAAGAAAGGAAGAAAGGAAGAAAGAAAGAAAGAAAGAAAGAAAGAAAGAAAGAGAGAGAGAAAGAGAGAAAGAAAGAAAGAAAAGAAAGAGAAAGAAAGAAACAAAGAAACAAAAGAAAGAAAGAAAGAAAGAAAGAAAGAAAGAAAGAAAGAAAGAAAGAAAGAAAAGAAAAAACAAACACCTAAAGTAGTATTTGGTTATGTGAAACCAAAAGTATTTGTGTCGGGTAATGCATGCACATTTCAGATATATGCTTAACATTATGCTGTTGGTCTTTGTGAAATTTAAAGGCAGAAACACACAGGCATTTCCCCGAAAAATCAGCAAAGCTGTGTGCATGTGTGCATCGGCACCTTCCCTTCAAAAGACTCAAGAAGGGCTGTTGATAATTGAGATTTCCTCAAAACTATAAAAGGCACTTTTGCTTCATTTGAAAGAATTAATTTATTCAATTAAAATCTGCTTTGCCCTCAGAGTTTCATAAAATAACATATTTTTTTACTCCAGTAGAGAAAATCAGATCAGGTCTACTGGCATAGACTGGCACCCGGCCCAGGTGAAGCGCCATGGTGACAGGTAAGACCACAGGCGCACAAACCTTTCTCCTGCAGGTGCTAAGAATGTTAAGAAGAAAAAGGGGATTATTTTTAAATCTTTTTTTTTTTTTTAAGGTTTTATTTATTTATTCATGAGAGACACAGGGAGAGGCAGAGACACAGGCAGAGGGAGAAGCAGGCTCCATGCAGGGAGCCCAACATGGGACTAGATTCCAGGACCCCAGGATCAGGCCCTGGGCCAAAGGCAGGCACTAAACCACTGAGCCACCCAGGCTGCCCAGAAAAAGAGGATCTTATGGACTTTTTTAGTGATAAAAAAAGTACCGAGTACTCAGCACTGTAGGCATCCGGGGTGGGTCCAGCGCACCCGGACTCCAGCCTCGCAGCTGGTATCTGGTGGGCTCTCGGGCAGCTATTTACCTAACAGGATAATGAGAGCATAAACAAGCTCTTACAATTTTTTTAAAGATTTTATTCATTTATTTATTTGAGAGAGAAAGAGAGAGAGGGAGAGAGAGCGAGCATGAGCGGGGGAGGGGGAGGGGGAGAAGCAGATGCCCCCCAGGCAGGGAGGCCAGCTGGGGACTCGATCCCAGGACACTGGGACCCGAGCCGCCAGGCGCCCCAACAAGTTCTCACATTTTACAAGAGCGTCCCTATCTCCTCTGGCTTTGGGAAGACTTGCCTGGTGGGACGCAGACCAAGAGCAAAAGGAAAACCCAGCAAAGGGAAAGTAGCAGGAGGGCCCGGGAAGTGACCCAAATGTGAGCCCCCAGGAGCTGGCCCAGCAGCCCGAGGGCCACGGAAGGGACCAGACCCAGAAATCCTGGGAAGGACACCGAGTTCCAGGCCTCAGTGGGGAGGGGATGGGATGGGGGGGCGACACAGCTCAGGGCACCCATGGGAGCGGCCGCAGCAGCAGCAGGACCCAGGACACCGGGCCCACCCTTGGGTGCCCGCAGACAGGGCCACTGAGGCCTGCTCCATGCCCCACAGCCGAGCAGCCGGGGCCAGGGTCCCTGCCCCAGGCCTGGCCAGGAGGCCACCCCTCAACAAGCCCTGAGGGAGCCGGGTGTGGGGGGGGACAGACAGGCCATGAGCACCTCGCTCCCATGGCCACAGCCACGGCCAGGGGGCCCCAAAAGCGAGTCTCTTTTTCCAGGAGCAGATGCCACCACCCCCAGGCCGCTCCTCGGGCCCCCACACCGATCATGCATAACAGAGACCAGCTATGGTTTTTATACTATTTTTTTGAATTTTAGTTAAATATAAGGTTCTGTCTGAAGCTGCTGTGTCCATCCCCCAGGCCTCCCTCCCCAGCAGAGGCGGCGACCAGGGGGCCCAGGCCCTGTGGTCAGTGGCCCTTGCCTCCTCCGCCCTGTCATGCCCTGCTGTGGTTCAGCCCCCAGTCCTTCCAGGGGACAGCAGCGGCTCACCCACACCCCGTGCTACCCCTCGGGCCGCCCTCCCGGACAGTCCCCATCCCTGCACCCCTGGCCTTGCTGCTGGGCGTCCGCTGGGCACACAGCCCAGAGCCAGAGCCCCGGCGATCAGCCCTGGGCCACGGCCTGCCATCCCGCCAAGGCCCACCCACTGCCTCCCGGATCTCTTCCTGGGCTTCTCTCCCACCTCCCCCCGCCCCGAGGGACCAGCCACACTGGCCCTCCTGCTGCTCCCCCCTAGGACCTTCGTGGGGCTGATGTCACTCAGCTCTCCCTGAGCCAAGGGCCTCACCTCCCTCCAGTCTCTGGCCAGATGCCCCTTCCTCATGAGCTCTCACTGGCGCCCAGTTCAGGGTTGCTGTGGGCTCCCCCTCCCCAGGATGCCCGGGCCCATCTCCTCTGTGCCTCCTTCTTTTTCTTCCCCTGATGCTCATGGCTTCCCAGGAAATGTGCTTGTTCATTATACCCCTCTCTCTGTGGTTTCTTTCCCTTTCCTTCCCACCCCCTTCTCCAGAGGAAGTGCACACCTGCTTCACCGACACATTCCAAGGCCTAGAACCGCATCAGCATACAGCAGGTACACAATGAATGTCTGCTAAGTAATGAATAAAAGTGCTCCGCATGGATTATCCCATGAATTCCTACGACATCTTGATGCACCTTTTATAGGAGCAAAGGCTGAACCCAGAGAGTGCAAGACGTTGCCACCAAAAACACAAGGCTGCTGCTTCATAGGAAGGAGGCGGAACAGGGCCTGGGCGCCTCCGGGGCTGGGAAAGCCAGGCTGGCCCTGCGCTCTGGGGTCACACAGAGCGGACACCTGCGAGAGCGGAGCACAGGTGTCCCCTGACGCCCTTCTTTCTAATTCTATCAAAACCCATGTGACACCGCATCTGTGGCTCAGCCCAGCAAGCACCCGGGAATCCCATCCATGCACGAAGGGGCCAGATGAACACAGACGTGGTGGCAAGGACGCTGAGAGTCCCTGAGCCCCTCGCTCCCCCGGGACCAGCAGGTGTCTAGGCACGCAGGCAACCAGCCAGGTGCGGGGCCCTGGGATCGCAGCACCGCGCTACCTGCTTGTGGCTTTGAGAAGAAGGGACAGGAAACGCATGGAGATGGCCTCAGGAGGAGCCAAAACAAATCGTAGGATGCTGTTTCACGGAATGTAAATAAAATAGAGAGTTCTCCCATTTCTAAATTAATATGATTGCTTTCTGTAGCCTCTATTGTTTAAAAATAGAAATGCTCACAATAACGAGTTGAAAGACAGCGCGGCCTGAGGTCACTATCCTTCCATGGGTTCTGCGCGCAGATAGGAAATACGAAACATATTCAAGCCGGAGGCGCTTTCCAGAGCTCCCTGAAAGCGTACATATTTTTTCTATTAAAAAGAGAGGAAGTTTTGTTATTATTTGAATAGAGTTAATTTATGAAAAACAGCTGAAATATCCGGTATGGATTTGTAAAGTCCGTATTTAATTAGGGTAAAAGTCCGTATTTAATTAGGCCATTGTAAGTTCAGGTGTGTACAAATCAAGCCATTGTAAAGATATCATTCATTTCCACACAGGAAATAGTATTGTTGATTGTTATGTGCCAACATTAAACTCTCTTTTAAAAGGAAATTGTGATATATTAATATTCACTCATTTCAGCTCGAGGTAAGAGGACATTTTCATCTCTTTAAAGCAAGAAAAGAAAAAAAAAAGAAAAAAAAAAGAAAGCAAGAAAAGGGGATTTATACAAATCTCCAAATGTCCTGGATCATTAACTTGCTTCCAGCAATACAAAATTCTAAGCTCACTCACAAGAGCATTGGCTTTAGGAGCCGCTCCCTACGCACTTTTGCTACCCAGGAAAAAGCAGATCACACCTGGGCACAGACTGCTGGCCATGCTCAGTGACCTGAATGAGCCTTCCCCTCCTCCTTCCTTCCCTCCAGCACCCCAACCAGAGCCGGTCAGGACGGGATGGGGACCCTGGGGCATGACGGGACACCAGGCTCCCAGCAAGTTCTCAATGCTCCTCTCTTTAGACCCAAATTTCTAAACCTTCTCAACAGGAGGGCACTGCTGAAGCTTTAAAATTGTCAACTTCTACATCATACCTACATTATTGGCTGAGAAAAGAGATGATAAAGCGTTAGTAAGAATTAAGTAATCGTGTCGCATGGCTTTATGTTTTTTGATTAGAACAATACCCATATATACTTAAAGAAAGTAGAAGACACAGGGACAAGACTCTGTCTTCCTATAGACAATGTCCGCTGCACACACAGCTCTGTCAGACTCTCGCAGGACCTCATGACCCACAGCCCAAGTCCACAGGGGAAGCCACATCACAGGATGGAAATCAGGGACCGAGGAACCTAGGAGGAATTGGAAGGTATTTCTTTCCTCAAGTCCTTGGACATCATGGTAGCAGCCTCTGCCCTGTAAGAACAGGGCTAAATGTCTCCTACATTTGGGAAATATGCTACAAATAAGTCTATTGTACTCAGGGTTTCTTTGTCCCCGTTGTGGATTATTATTATGCCTGGACCAAAAGAAATAGTTAATATTGGAAATCCGGCCACTTTGGGATGTTGACAGAAAACGCGATTTGACTAGACTCCTTTAATTACCATGGACACCAGCTTCTTCCACACATAGATAACCGCAGTCTTTAATAGGACGTTTTTTCCTCTTCTGAAGCCCAGTGTTTGGAGGAATGGGTACAAGTATGGATAGAGGGACACTGGTGCCCCATTTGTTCATGACTGCATAAAAGATCAAGGAAATTATTGGTGACCAGTAGCAGGCATTTCCTAGGTGAAATCAAAAATCTACTTCTAGAAATACACTTTAGGAAAAAATATTTAAAATGTTTATTTATGTAGTGAAGCATGTAGAAAAAGAAGCTATTGCTCATGGATTTCCTGATTTTATAGATGAGAAGGAACTCTAAATATTCAGCATCATGATACTCATTACAGGTTAAAAAAAAAAAAAAAGATACCAATATAAACAATGTCTTCATCAACCACTGTCCAGAGCTATTCCTCAATTTATGGTATATATATCCTGGTGCCAAAAAAGGAGAAGTAAAAACAAATAAAATACAGCAGGCCTTCTCAGGCAATAGCACCCCAAAGACCATAATCAAGATAATTCAGTGTTGATTTGTTGGTAGAAAAACTACAGATCTTGATGAGGTGACTTTTTGCCATGAAGCTAAAGACATTTAAATGTGTCAAAAAGACAACAGGCCGTATGTGGTTTCATAAGATCCATCCAGCAGACTTTTACACTCTGTATACATCCCCTTTTCTTTTCCTCTTCATCATTTTCACTCAAAAGTCTGCTGTTTTTAGAACAAAAGACACTCAAAACTATCATTGAGAATATTTTGAAATACAGTGGGAGAGAGAGGTTTGCATGTGAGAGAGAGAGAGAGGAGAGTGTGTAAGTGTGTGTCTCAGAGTAGAGAAAATCAAGCCAGAGTCTTCTTTGAAAAGGTCTTTCTGAATATTCTTGCTATATTCACAGCAATTTTGAGCTGTTTCCAGACTACAGAGCGATTAGGCTAATGCCATCTTTGAGTTGTCCCTTTTACGTGTTCTTTAACGTGTGTCTAAATAATTTAAGTTTGGGATGGGATGTGGACGAGGTTCAGTGAAATACGGGCAGGAATCCTATGAATCTTCATGTCTGTCCTTTCCTCTAAGTCCTTCTACATTAATAAGAGAGATTTGCGTGTCTTTTTTTTTTTTTAAAGATCCACAGAAGTCAGTAGCCTACAGCTACTGATAATAGCTACATTCGTTTGCATTAAATGCTTCCATAAATGATGTGCAAAAGTGCTATTATTTCTGAATATCTAAAGACTATTGTGAATAGCATTAACTCCTCTAAAACAAAAAGGAACAGACATTTTAATTTACATTATGATTTCACAGTGAATAAAGTTGAACCAGCTGGAAATACTGAAAAGACAAAAGCCTTCCATAATTGTTAAACGTGGTTTTCATCATTAGAATTTCTTCCGTAGGAGAACTGACATTTTATCAGGCCAGTGTCCTCATCCATTTATTAGAAAAAGCACTGGAAAATAAGAAGTGATTTCATTTCTAGAACAAAACAAAACTGTGTGGTGCCCCTACGTGAGCCAGTGGCTGTGGCCGAGGGTGGGGAGGGCGGCAGGGAGGAGCTTTGAACATGGGTGGGAGCTGAGCAGAGCCCCACGAAGGAGGCCGGACTATACACAAAGGAGAAACGGAGTTATAAATTAAACTGTGCCTTAACAGTAGAGAAGAGCTGCTTACTGTCATCAGATAAACATACAGTAAAATCTCAGTCGGAACATTCAAGGAATGTTTTCTAATTAAATAGAGATCTTAAAATATTGTTTTGACTGATACCAATGACGGAAAGATGTGCATTGATCAGCTTTCCTGACCTAATCTAATTTTAAAAATTCATTTATATCTGATAATTGAAGATCATTGGCTCAAACATCAAACGTTTTTATTCTAGAATATAGAAAGTGTTCAAGATAAAACATGTCTAGGGCAGATCCTACAAGGAGAGCTCTGAAAAAAATCCATGTTATCAGTTTACTACATTGGGATTTATTTCTGTGATTTGTAAGGGTCGTATCTGTTCTGTTTTGTTTGAAGAAAGATGACAGAATGGAAGAAAAGTAAAAGGAAGAAAAAAAATGAGAAATAAAAGTAATCAAAAGCTTAATTAGGAATTCTCAAAAGATGATGGTCGTGGAATGTTTCTGACTCTCCCCAAATCATATCAATGCAGACAAGTAGTAGGATAATACAATCTAAGGCGTTTGCACTAAAACTGAGTAACAAGACACCTGGGTGAAACCGTAAGTAGCAGCAGGTGGGGAAGTCACGACAGCCCCCTCACCTGGGCCGTGATGCTGCAGCGGAAGTGGAGGGCAAGTCAGCGGTCCACCGAGAACATAGAGGGGACCGAGAGTGGGCTTTGCGACACCGTTTCATGGGAGAAAAGCCTGCTCTGGGAAGACACTCCTGAGCATGGACTCCAGCCTGAGCAGAACGAAGACAATATAGATGAGCAAGTCGAATGGAAAACAGTTGAAGTCGGGCCAGGCAGCTCTCAGAATGTGTGCCACCATACTTTTTACATTTATTTTTTTATTTTTTAAGTTGTTGTAAAATAGACCTAAGTTTACCATTTTCACCATTTTTAAGGATGCAGTTCAATAGTAGCAAGTACTTTCAGATTGCTGTACGACCATCACTGCCATCCCTCCCCAGAACATTTCTCATCTTGCAAAACTGACTCTGTCCCTGGTAAATACTGACTCACGTCCCCCTCCCCAGGCCCAGATGCCCACCATTCTACATTCTCTATGAATTTGGCTACTTACATAACTCATAAGAATGGAATCAACAGTATGTGTTCTTCTGTGCTTGGCTTCTTTCAAGTAGCCTGATGTCCTCAAGATCCATCCATTATTGGGTGTTAGGATCTCCTTCCTTGTTTAAGGCTGAATAAAAATCCTTTGTATGGGGGGCACCTAGGTGGCTCAGTGGTTGAGCATCTGCCTTTGGCTCATGTCATGATCCCAGAGTCCTAGGATGGAGTCCCACATGGCTCATGTCATGATCCCAGAGTCCTAGGATGTGGGCTCCCCACAGAGAGCCTGCTTCTCCCTCTGCCTGTGTCTCTGCCTCTCTCTATGTCTCTCAAGAATAAATAAATAAATAAAATCCTTAAACAACAAACCCAGGAAAAGAACATAGGAGCCAGAGTTTATAGCTGGTCAAATGGACTTTACATATAAAGGAAGTAGACAAACTGTCATGAACTCGCACAAACTCAAAAACTACTACGGCCATGAGCTTCCAGTATGTAATCTTCTAGAGAACAGGCTTGAAGCAACACAAGAGATGATATGTAACTGCATAAGGACCCATAGTGTGTAGTGACTTTGCAATCACCTGTTGTACGAAGATTAAATGATGATCATACATTACAGGGGAGGGTATATAAGGGTTTTATTCTTCGACAAGAGAAATACAATGCAACTATCAAAAACTGAAAGAGAGAAAATAAATAAAAATTAACTTCCGTCACAGCAAGTGTTGTACAAGCTAACTGGGTTAAAGTAGATGTCAGGGAAGCAAGGGGAAATGTTAGGGATAGGGGATGGTGGATGGTGGATACAAGGAGAGAGGAAAAAGACATTAGGAGATAATCGCATTATTGTTCACAGTAGGAAGCAAAAATAGACACATAAGAGGGCACCTAGAGTGGTACAGAAAGGTATTACTGTAAAGATAATTATTTGAGAAAAAAATGCAAGTATATCTAAGTGGTAAATGCATATAGAAAAAATGCCCACTGCAGGAGATTTTAGTGGCCAAATAAATGAATAAAAATATATTTTGTACATATTCAACATAAAACAATATGACAGAATGAAAACAAATGTAGTGAGTATATCAATGTAAATAATAAAAATGGGATTAATTCCTTTTCTGAAAGATGCAAAGGGAAAATTGTTACATCAGATAACAAAAGACTGTAATTTTGATGGTATCTTGGGGCCATGAATCATCTCTAATATCCTTTTAAGATAAAGACACAAATGAGTTTTCTAAAATCCAACAGGAGATGATGAATTATAAAAAATATGCCATGTATGTTGTTATAAGTGATTTATTGCTGTAGAAGGAACTTGATGGAAGTTCAGTTCTTTCTTCAAACATATGAGTGTGTACAAAACACTCTGTTCTCCCAACTCTGGGTCCACGTGCACAGGTCTGTACCCAGGCCATGGTTTATCTCCCCTTAGACTCTTGGCTTTCAGGTAAGTTTCTACTGAGCTCTGGGACCTTCTAACTGGGAACACATCTTAGCCACCAAGAGTTTTTACATCATGTCCTTCTCTTCTTCAAACACTCCTGAGCTCTGGATGGATAAACCTGGACTTAATTAAAAATTCAACAGTCCTGGAGCATGTGGTAACTCAGTCAGTTGAGTGTTCACTCTTGATCTCAGCTCAGGTCTTAATATTAGGTGTGAGTTTAGGCCCTGTGTCAGGCTCCACACCCATCAGTTCTGGGGCAAATTTAGTTTATAAGGCAAGTATTAGCATGTGTGACATGTATACACATATAGTACATCCATTAGGGATAAAACAGTCTAACACTATGAAGATGCTAGCTCTAAAATATGAGACTTATTTCTATATCCTTTACAGCTAGCATTCCATAATGTTTGAATAGTAGAATAATTTCTACTACAATTAGAATTTTTAAGATTATGGTAGAAAAACAAAGT
Source organism: Canis aureus (assembly GCF_053574225.1). Taxonomy (NCBI): domain Eukaryota; kingdom Metazoa; phylum Chordata; class Mammalia; order Carnivora; family Canidae; genus Canis; species Canis aureus. The sequence continues at coordinate 62,556,987 of NC_135622.1, forward strand.
TAAGAAATCTCTGCAACAGAAATCCAGTCAAAATTGAGAGTGTAAATCAAGAACCTCTTCCCCTTATTTACACAATAGTCCAAAACAGTGATACTCAATGTAGAATCCATTACACTCAAAAGATGCAATTTGTATGTCATTACGAATCACTTAGTAATACAGATGTTTGATTATATAATCAGATTTTGACTCAAGTGCCAATGAGGATTAACTTATTTGCAAAGTAAAATTATAAAAAGAAAAAGAAATCAATTCTCCAAGGGTAAACTTACATTTTAGAATTATGATAGACACTTTTCAAATGATGTGGGGAAAGATTTTGAGCATATCAAATAGAACTAAATACAGATTAATTTTAAAATGTTTTAAAAATATAGTCATACATCCAATTTATAGATAACTTTTTGCTTAATAGAGAACACTAATTATGTAGAATTGTATCAGTGTCTAGAACAGGCCATTTTAAAAGTAGAACATAACGCTATAAAATATTAATTTAAACCAAAAGAAATAGGGGGTAAAGCTCAAATGGCTAAAATAGTAATAACAATCATGGAGTTTTGTGATGATTCCCAAACTGAGAATTCACATGAAGATTAAATTGCTGTTTCATCCTGCAGTCAGCCCTAATATAAAAGCAAACCTACATTTAAACAAAAAGTGCACACAGACTTTGTCAGCAAACGTGGTTCATGATGTTCTTTTCTTTTCTTTTCATATCTATTTATTTATTTGAGAGAGAGAGCACGCAAGCACAAGCAGTGGGGGAGATGTAGAGGGAGAGGGAGAAGCAGACTCCTCACTGAGTGGGGAGCCCAACGTGGGGCTCAATCCCAGGACCCTGGGATCATGACCTGAGACCTAGGCAGACACTCAACTGAATGAGCCAACCAGGCGCCCCCTCATGATGTTCTTTAAAGCAAATATTTTCAATAATACCACACTTCCCAATCTTGTGGATATTCCTCCTAATGTGATAAGAAATAAGAGAAATTTCAATTTCGAGCTCTACATCTAAAAAAAACAAGTTGCTAAAACCCAAATAAGCATAGAGGTTGACAAAACAGTCCATTACAATATATATATATATATACCACTTTTTTCAATTGTTTCAGCTATAACTGAATAGAAAATATTATTAGAATTGCTGCCATTCATGCTATTTATTAATATATACATATATTGCAAACATGTATGTGTATGGGAAGTATTTGTGTAGAGATATATGCATATACATGTATATTAAAATAAAGCTATAAATGGACATTTACATATAAATATGTGGGTATATATGCACATATCTGTATATATACATCTATATACACACATATACACACATATGTATGCACATATAGGAATAACCTTAATGAAAAGTGTGTGAACTCATATAAAACTATGTAATCTAAACAGTAGAGTCATAATAAATGATGAATATTGAGAGTTACATGTTTCTCAATAGTATGGCTTCTATAAAATCATGTGTATTTTTCCAAATTAAATGACATATGTAAAATATTATTAATGAGTTTCCCATCAAAACTTTTGTCTCATATTTCTGCTGTTTTCAAGTGAATTAACTATAATAATCCTAAAATATAGAGATAAGTGAAAAATCGAATATTTTTAACATTGAAAATGAATTATAACTAAGATAGCTATAACCTTTTTGTGTCAACCCAACAAAGAAAATGATTTATTTAATGTCTATCATATGTCAGGATCTTTGCAATATTATTTCTAATTATAATGTGTATACATGTATATGAACATGTGTACATATGCAGGTGTTGTGCACATATGAATAATTAATACATATGTTGACTAAATCATCCAAAACTAGCATGAGAATAATTGCAAGCATTCCGGAAGGCGTAACTTATATACCCAACAAATTATAGAAAAGGGACATTTTTTCAGTTTTAGATCCACCAAAAATGGTGGAAGTTAAAAAAGAAAACAGATGTTGCTGCACAAAAAGACAAAGTAACAACACAACTCTGGAATCAACTGTCAAATAGAATGAAGATTTCTAGATGTGATGCAGTTCTTAAAAATTCATTCACATTCTCAAGAAAAGTGATTTTTAAATATCCAATAGATAAAATATCCACAGAAGAAAGAAGTTAATGCCAGGAAAGATGCACAGGTATACCACCACGACCACAGGTACAAGTCAATCACCCAAAATATGCCAGTTTGCATGGATAATCAAGTAATAATCAAGTTGATAACACTGCCTCATTCACCTTCCTGCTAACCTACCAGCTGGCTTCACCTCCACCCATCGCTTACTGCCCACGGGCCCAGGACGGGCCACATGTCCAGTACCCAGGCACCTTGTCCCCTGTCCTGCCTCCAACTCTCACCCATTAGCTTCGGTCTATGGGGTCAGTTGTTTCTGTTCTCCACCTGTGTTGTCCATTGTATTTCTTATTCTAATTATATAATAGATAACATTGCCTATAACCCAAAGAACTAGAACCACAAAAAGAGGTATTTACATGAAAAATAAGTGAACATTTCCTAAAGCATCAAATTTGGAAAAGAAGTGAAAAAAATTCACTGCAAATTGGGACAACCAAAGGAAAACTTCAGATTTCTTCCCAAAATTCAGTAATTTCTCATTCCACCTTAAAGGAAAATCATCAGCTATCACAAACTACATAAAAGAGTGCAGTTAGTGACATCTGGGCTGCTGAGTGGTTAAGCATCTGCCTTCGGCTCAGGGTGTGATCCCGGAGTCCTGAGATCAAGTCCCACATCAGGCTCCCTGCATGAGTCTGCTTCTCCCTCTGCCTCTGCCTCTCTCTCTGTCTCTGCCTCTCTCTCTGTCTCTCATGAATAAATAAATAAGATCTGAAAAAAAAAAAAAGAGTACTGTTAAAGGGGGAAAAGGAACCAAAATGACCAGTTATTAGATCCATACTTTAAAAACATGGCTTTGACTCTATATCAAGGGATTAGCTAATGATATAATTTATAGGATTTAAAATGGAATAAAATGCTCAACAGACTTATTGTTTTTATGAATTTCATGAATTCTCATGGAAATCATGATTTATGACTTTCTCAATTAATCTATTATTTGTATTTAATAGCATTGGTCATATATTCTGCTTTTTATTTCCTGTACTACAGGGTGGGTTTTTTGTTTTCTTCTTTTTCGAACTTCTACTACATACCGGGCACAGCTTAGGCATATAATGTCATATTAGTTTACTAAGAGTGTCATAACAAAGCACCACAGCCCAGGTGGCTGAAGTACCAGAATTTTATTCTCACAGCTCTGGAGACTGGACATCCAAGAACAAGGATCTCTGGGTTGGGTCTTTCTGAGGCTGTGAAGAACAATCTGCTCCCACCTCTGGTCTTGGAGTATAGACGACCATCTTCTCCTTCTCTTCACATCATCTTCCCCCCACTCAAGGCTGTCTCTGTGTGCAAACTCCCCCTTTTTATGAGGACACATTGGATTATATAAACTTTGTATACGTCATATTGGATTAGGGCCCACCCCAATGACCTTGTCTTAACTTGATTACGTATCTCCAAACAAGGTCATGTTTTGAGGTCAGGAGGGCCCAGACTTTGACCTTTTATGTGGGACACAATTCAACCCATAACAAATGTCTTTTAATCCTCAGATCAATCTTAAAGATAGGTACTAGCATTCACCAGATGAGGGAATCGACGAATCAGAGCATTTTATCCAGAAAATTTAAGGTTAATTCAGGTTCAAAAGTAAACTCCAAACAACCCAGTAAAGACCAGCTTCTCAACCATAACACAAACAGTACAACCTTCCACTCGAAAAAGCCCTCTCTACTTGGGAAACACATATGCATCCCATGCACAAACACACACACACACACACCTTCATGCAGTGCATAGCATGCTCTAAAACCATGGACAGAGAGAGGATATTTGAGGAGGAAAAACTGATGTAAGCACTTTTTAGTTGTTCTTTAGATCCCATGATGCTCATCTTTAGCTGCTCATGAGAATTATCCACAGAGCATTTAAAATTCACCAACGCCCAGAACCCTTGGCTGATCAGATGGTTTTTTAAACTCCTTAGGTGATTCTTATATTCGGCCAGGATTGATAACATCATATTATTAGTAAGAATAGTGAGGGGTTTTTTTCAGAATTGAATAATATAAAGAATTACAAAAAAAAAAAATTCATGACATTCAAGAATAAAAACTACTATCCACTGAGGGAGGAAAATTTAATTACTAAGCATATCTTGCATGTCAAGTCTCATACTAAGCACACTGCCATTTCTTTTTTTCATAAGGGAAAATATTTGGTGGCAATAAAATGTGCTTTTTTAATACTCTGTGACAAATTAGCCATGTGACCCAGGGCCATTCCATAAACACTGATTCTTAGATTTCTCATCAGTGTAAGGAAATTATAAAATCAACCATTTTTATCTCTCAGGAATATATGAAAAATGATTAAGGAGAAGAAAAGGACAGCATTTTACAGGCATAAAGCACTCTACAAGAAAATTACTAACAACTAGAGTTATGATCATTGTCGTATACTGGACTGCTACATTACTTAGCACTATTCTAGCTTCTACGTGCTACTCAGCTTTGCGAACCAACAGCATTAAAAAAAAATAGAGGAAGACAGTTATTAATAAGAAAAGTGACCCTACAGTATTCATACTTTTATGAAGCTAGTAAATATTCTTGCTTTTTTTTCCTGTAATAAATGGAATTGGTTGAAACACCTTATACTGCATCCATCTCAAAATGTACTGATAAAAGATGAAAGATTTGAGCTCCTGGTGACAAAAATGGAGAAAAAAAGGTAAGGTATCAGGAAGGCAGAAGTATGCACGTACACAAAAAGAAAATCAGGAAAGAAATTGGAATTCATGGAGTCTTAATAAGTAGTACTGTCCTGGGCACCTAACATTTCATCATCCAACAACTATAAATAAAATGGTCCAAATTTCCTCCCATTCTGTGGCCTTTTCAAAGGTTTGAAGACCTCAGATCCATTAGTGATCTCCCAGTGCTGTCCTGCTTGATGCCAGGAGCCTGCATGATACCTAGCAATGAAATCCCATAAATTGAAAACTCTTTACTCCCCAGAGCCCAGCCTACTGTGGTCTAAGAGCAGCATGGCCAATGAAGGAAACACTATTTGGGAGACCACAAAACCACCATGAGAGCATGCATCTCACTTTGCTCTGTCCAGAGCTTTGCTCATGGCCTGATAAATGCTCTATGACTCCATGGACCTCACCGTAGTCCTCTTGATACCAGAAACCAAAAGAAGGTGTGGTGGTATTGAAACAGGCACTTGACTATATGACCTCCTTCTGTCAGGGTGACCTTGATACCAAATCAGATCCAGAAAACCTTGTTGCGTGGCACAAATAACACAAGAACACTGTTTAGTAACATGTTTGGTGTCATGGACCATCTTGAGCATCTCATGGAAAATATGGATGCTAAATAGAAAAAATGAACATTTCTGTACATATTGAAAATATTTTACAAGCAATGCATGGGAATTCAGTGACCCTGAAAGCACACCCAGGGCAGATAATGCCAGCTGCTTGTACATATTCTCTCTTCCCCATTTCAAAGAGCACTGATTATACTTGGGGTGTAATCTGCCCAGCTAAAAGATGATATTTCCATGCCCCTCTTACAACTGAAGCAGGACAATGAGATGGAAGCCAACCATTGAATGAGACTTTGGGAATGTTCCAAGAAAAAGCTAGACTCTTCTGCCTTTTATTCCCTTCCCTTCTTGTTTGGGACAGCCCTCTTCAGATATGGTGACACTAAAGAATCCTTAGGAAATAGAGTCACAGGCTGAGGGAAGGTGTGAGGTCCTCTGTGCTTGGCATGTTTGAGGAACAAGCAGACTCATGTGGTTAGAGCTACATGGGTGAAGAAGATAGTCAGCAAGGGAGTGAAGGTGTAAGCTGGGGCACATGATCATAGAGGGCCTCAGAAGCCATGAGAAAGGCTTCAGGATTCATTCAGAATGAGACATGAAACCGTAGCAGGGGCCCAAGCAGCAAAGTCACATGATCTTATGCTTTAAAGGATCACTCTGTTTCTTGTGCAGCTAGCACATCATAAAATGGCAAGAAAGAGCTCCATTTGGAGACAATTATTATAGTCCACATGTGGTCAAATTAATGTATATAAAATCTCAAACATTAAAATTAATTACCCTACACATGCCCACACATGCACACACATATTCAGGAGCAAACCTATTTTGAGATAGATGGGATCCTTAGAAAGCCAAGTCAAAACCCCAGCTCCCCTTGCTCCATCATTTACAGGTAAGGGTTGGTTGAGGAAGAGATTTAGCAGATGGGTCTGAAACTGGAACTAGGGCCACAAACTATTGGCCTAAGAAGAATGGCCAAGACACAATCAAGGTACTGAAACAGTGCTTCTAAGTGCTCATATTTAAACTCTCTGAGGCAGGAAATGAGCCTCAATTTGAAGGCCCACTATTCCCTAAAATCTCATGCTCAGGTGACTAGGTCAATAGATAGGTGAATGAGAAAGAGAGAGAGGGATGGATGGATGGATGGATGGATGGATGGATAGATGAGAAAGACAGACAGACAGATGGAGAGATGAGAGATGAGATAACTTGTTCCTGGTCTCTATATCTGAATACCTTAGTTCCATGATAATGAAACCTTTCTTTTTAATAGAAACAATTACTTTCCTGTAACCCATAACCTTTTGCCAAAGTTCAACCCTACCTCCTGTACCCGTAACATTCCAACATGAAATTCTTCAACCTCTGGTCCACTATCTTCATAAACAAGGAGTTCACTGATGGACTGGACTAGAAGTCCATTTTCAGACCACTCTAGATGATCAAAAATATCTCTACTATTGAGTTCTTACTTCCTGTAACTATTACTCCATCCTCCATACTCCAAAGCCATACAACTGAACCCCACCCCCAGTGACATCCTTATAGATACTAGAAGTCAGTAAGCCGTTCCCTAGTCTTCTCTGTTACAGAATCAATATGTTCAGTTTTCACAAATATCCTCCACGTGACTTTATTTTGAAGCTATTCTACATACCAGTTACTCTCTCCTACAGTGGGTCACAGGTTTTCAAGTGACGTTAGCCATATGTTTCTTAGAATGTAATGTGACAACTGTACAGTGAAGGGAAACTATTCATTTAGTTCAAAAAATATTTAGAGTTCCATATTTATCAAGTTCCCACCGGGAAATACATGACATACTCAGAGTGATTTGAGGAGAGTTTAATAAAGGCACCATTTCACAGGTAAATGCAAGGATTAGTCCACGTGATAAGAAGTAGCACAGTGCCCCAGGGCAAGCAACAGCAGGAAATGGTGACTGTCTCTAGGCCTTAAGGACCCCAGAGAAGGCAGTTGTATGAGAGCACAACCTTGCAGGGATAGTGACAGCACACAGAAGTGGACCCAGGTGAATGAACTCTCCTACCTCACTTACCTCCTGCTCTCCGACCTCCCATCTGGAGTTCCTATTGCCTGCACCTAACTAGATAACAGGTAGCAAGAAAGTAGGATGATGCAGAGCATATGGGCCACACTCTTGGGCACAGAGGAGAGTAAGTGGGTGCAGAGTGACCTTGGGGGAGGAGGGGGATGGAAGGTGTGGACACTCCTTCACTATAGGGCTCTGCATAAATGTTCCTAAGAATGGACAGAAGGTAGTCTTCTGCTCTCTGGGTGGTAAACAATGAGCATGGGCTTGCACACGCTCACTTTGAGATGAATTTGATATCTGTGTGTCTGGTGTAAGAGAATGGTCCAGTTTCATTCTTCTGCACGTGGCTCTCCAATTTTCCCAGCACCATGTATTGAAAAGACTGTCCTTTTTCCAGCGGATAGTCTTTCCTGATTTGTCAAATATTAGTTGACCATAGAGTTGAGGGCCCATTTCTGGATTCTCTATTTTCTTCCATTGATCTGTGTGTCTGTTTTTGTGCCAGTACCACACTGTCTTGATAAACACAGCTTTGTAGTACAACCTGAAATCCGGCATTGTGATGCCCCCAGCTCTGGTTTTCTTTTTCAATATTCCCCTGGATATTTGTTTTTTTTTTTTTTTTTCTGATTCCAAACAAATCTTAAGATTACTTTTCAACTTTCTGAAGAAAGTCCATAGTATTTTGATAGGGATTGCTTGCATTGAACATGCAAATTGCCCTGGGTAGCATTGACATTTTCACAATATTAATTCTGCCAATCCATGAGCATGGAATATTTTTCCATCTCTTTGTGTCTTCCTCAGTTTCTTTCAGAAGTGTTCTGTAGTTTTTAGGGTATAGATCCTTTACTTCTTTGGTTAGGTTTATTCCTAGTTATCTTATGCTTCTGGGTGCAATTGTAAATGGGATTGACTCCTTAATTTCTCTTTCTTCAGTCCCTTCGTTAGCATATAGAAAATGCCACTGATTTTTAGGCATTGATTTTTGTATCCTGCCACCCTGCTGAATTGCTGTATGAGTTCTAGCAATTTTGGGGTGGTCTTTTGGGTTTTCTATGTACAGTATCATGTCATCTGCAAAGAGGGAGAGTTTGACTTCTTCTTGGCCAATTTGAATGCCTTCTGTTTCTTTTTGTTGTCTGATTGCTGAGGCTAGGACTTCTAGTACTATGTTCAGTAGCAGTGGTGAGTGTGGACATCCCTATCATGTTCCTGATCTTAGGGGAAAGGCTCTCAGTTTTTCCCCATTGAGAATGATATTTGCTGTGGGCTTTTCGTAGATGGCTTTTGAGATGCTGAAGAATGTTCCCTCTATTCTTACACTCTGAAGAGTCCAGACCAGAGAAAGTTCAAATGGGCAGCCACATCTGGAAGAAATCCAGAAGGACATAAATTGGGATCAACAACACCCAGAATATAAATGAAGTTTCGGCATAGTGAATTTGCCAAAGAAATTTTGTAATCAGAAGGTGGAAGGGCTTAAGCTGAGCCTCGAGCATTTTCACCTGTTGTGGCTTTGTAGGATAGGCTGACCCTGAAGGGAACCTAGGATTGAACGGCCATAAAAATGGGAGGACAACCAGGAAACCATGGTGGAAACTATGCAGAGAGAGAGTTTCAAGAATGAGGAAGTGGTGAGGTGTTGTCACATGCCACTAGAGTATCAAAGAACATGGGGACTGAAAAAAGAATATCTGCTGGATCTAGCAATGTGGCAGGAGAGGCAGGCTGCAGAGAAGGGGCAGTAAGAAGAAAAGAGTAAGTTTGAGGGTTGGGGAGATCAGGGTAACATGAGCATGCTCAAACATTCATGCAAGGACACTGACAGGGAAAGCTGATTGTTGACAAGGTAGAGGATTTGAGCTTACTGCTCTTCAGAAGCCAAAAGGAACATGATCTAATGTATAGGTGGAGGGAATAAATCTGAATAGAGTAGAATTACTTCCTTTAGTACATCAGCAGGAAAACAAGGGGGAAACAAGGAAAACGGTGGTAAGTTGTAGCACCTGGCAGGTAATGGCCTGAATTTTCTCTGAGACATTGCAAGTCACATGCTGAAAGTACAGGTTGCCGAGAGAACAGGCTTTTGAAGTTACTGTCAACACAGTCATTGCATAGAGTGGAAAGCAGGTCTACCAAGAGATTCTATAATTCTATAATGAGGAGCAAAGACCATTTAACCTCCACCTCCCATCCCAAGGTATGTAGGTGCAAGACAACAGTTAGTATCTAGGGGGCACAGAGGGAATCCTAAGAGGAGACTGGGTTTCATTTAAGGCAAGAAGGTGGAGGACCATTTGGAAAAGGTTGAAGATGACAAGGAGTTTGCTGATTGAGAAGCATTTCCAGAAGGCAGAGGGACTGGTTTGCAGGAGGAAGCCATTGACTGTTGGGCCAGGGGAGGAAGTAGAGAGCATTAGGTGAAAGGATTGGTTACCTTGGGGCTCACTTGTTGGCTTCTGACTGATGAAATCATGGGCACAAGGCAGGATTGATTCAGTCTTGGTAGGTTCTTTGAAAAGTCTCAACATTCTCTACTCACCTATTCTATGATAGTGGTAAGTGTATGTAATATAATATCCCATTAGATCCTCAGCTCCATGAGGGTGGGCCCTAGCTCTTTGGTCATCCTATGCTATAATCCTGGAGACTAGCAGGGCCTAGGTACATAAAAAGTCATTTTAGGGCGTACCTGGTTGGCTCAGTCTGCTAAATGACTGACTTGACTTCAGCTCAAGTCATGATCTCAGGGTTGTGAGATTGAGCCCCACCTCAGGCTTCAGGCCTCATGCTCAACACGAAGTCTGCTTGGGATTCTCTCCCACTTCCTCCCCCCACCATTTGCCCTCTCTCTCTCCCTTTAAAAAACACAAGTCATTTTAGATATTTATCCAGGAAAAACAATACAAAATATGTCTTCAACTCTATTGCATATAACTTAAGTCTTTGTCAGTTTATTTTAAAATCTTGCAAAACTACATTACATCATGATAAAAGATACCAGCCACTATCACAAAAAATGCTAAATGATATAAATTCTATCTTCTTTAATAAGGAAAATGATGGATATTAAGAATATGAAACTTTAAATTCTGCTTCTGAAAAAATCAAAACTCCCAATTCAACAAAATCTAGTTGTTTAATAAGACTTCTCATACTACTTAATCTCCTACATAAAAACAATTGTATTAACACATAAAAATCAACAAATATAAACTCTGACTTTAGCAAAGCTTTTAGCTGAGCTGTTCATAGAAAAAAATCAAAACACTGAAAATGTGGTAAAGGTACAACTTTTTGTACAATTTCTGCACTCATAGCTATATCTGTGTCACCCTCTGCTTTGCAATATCTTGTCAGTGAATGAAGATGCTCACAGCTCATAAGTAGGAAATAGATAAAAATACAAAACTTTGTAACAAATTATAATTGCTTCTTCAGAGGTACCAAAAAGTGCCATGATGTGTCACAAAAGAGGCAAGGTTACTAATGGCTAGTTACAACACAAGGTTTGATCAAGGTAGTAGAGTCTCAGATGGTGCCCACTGCAAAGATTAAATAAGATTATATACTTTGGAGCTAAAAACAGTGATTTGCACAAATGAATAGCTTTAAAAAAAAAACATAGCGGTTACAAGGATGCTAGTGATGACAATGATGTTTGGGGACCAAGTGTCCTGTAATTAGGGTCCAGAAACAGAAGAACGGGTGGAGGCAAGTTCAAGGTCTTGACTGTGGTTGAATACATTGTTCTAGAGTTAGTCACCAAAGGGCGGCAGGCACAGTTTCCGAGTGGGGCTGAGACATAAGTGCACTGCGCTTGCAAACACAATGGGTCCAGGCCCAGCAGGACGGCTGGAGGAGCAGAGCCAGAAGCAGGCTGGACCGGAGGTCACAACAGCCTGGCCTCTGCTGGTGCAACCAATGAGATGAGGGAAGACGTTGTGCAAGATGTTGTAGACGCAGGACATCTGGACCTTCATCACTGCATGTGGAAAGGAATGAGAGAAAGGGCCCCAGGATGACTCTGTGGTTTCAGGCCTGGGTGACTGAGAGAAATAAGGTGCCATTCACAGAAATTAAAGTGAGGAAATGGTTTGCAAAGGATCTGAGTTAAGTTTCATGCTCTCATCTTTACCCTTACTTGCACCTCATCTTCATCCGAAAGGGCTTTGGCACCCACCACCACACCTAGAGGAATGCCAGGTGCATAGGAATGAATAAATCCTGGGCTGGTCCCCAGAATACCCAGAAAAAATCAGTGGGACTGCAGCCCTCCCTTTGAAACACAGTGAATGTTGATCCTTCTGCACCTCTCCTTTATCGGCACCCCATATCCCACCCCCTTACTTGGAGGGAAGCATTTGCTTCAAAGACATCTCTGAAAAGCAATGCAAACCAATATATATTTATCAGGCTTCCAGATCACTTTCTATATACCTGTTCAGAGGATAGGAGGCTTCAGAGGTAATAAAAACCCTAACTGGTTCCCATGCTACTCAGTTTCTAAGCCTCCTGTAAAGAAGAGGCTCCTGAAATCACTAATTAGCAGGAAGTGTTGGGAACGCAGTTAAAAACTGAGACACCCAAGAGAAGAGATAACAACAAGGTCTGCTGGAAAGAAAGGTGGACTGGGATGCACATGTTATTTCAAGCTCACTAATTAACTTGCTGTGTGACCTTGGGCCAATCTCTTGACCTCTCCCCGCGTGTGGTCCTCCCACCGTCAGAAGGAGGGATAAGGGTATTTACCAACTACCTGCCTCCCCGGAGTATTGCCATGATTAACAAGACTCAATTTATAAAGTGCCTGCTACAAAACCCAACTTACCCATTTACATCTAGCACACTCCGGATGCATTTCCTACCGTGTAGTTTGTGTAACGGTACCTGTATGTCTGACTTGATGTAAAATCTCTTCGCACGCATGGCTAGTTTACCCATTAAGTCCTTTCTTCCCCCACCAACTGTGATTTCTCTGCTCTGCTTAATTAGCTAAACCTCCATGAATGAATGCATCATTCTCAGGCTCTTTTCTTTGTTAAACAGGCTGAAAAAAAAAATGGTTTACCTACAAGTTTAAGGGGGTGAAAAAAGACAGCTTAATGTGGAAAAAGACATTAAGCCTGGAATAAAAGCTGTTTGAAATAAAATGCTCTTTTTCCCCATTGCTCAGTATTTTATATATCTAAAACTCACATTTGACTTTAATTGGCAAACGGCTGCTGCAATTCTTGCGGATTAAATAGAATCCCTAGCTTCCTGCTCACCACAGTGCTTTTCTCGTCTCTTTTTATTTTTAATACACTTTGCTACAAAGAGTTGTATAGCAGAAAGGGACTGCTTCTTCCCCGATTTTTCTCAACAAGGGAATAAAAATGTCCCCCAATGGCAAGAATGAGTATCTTACAAAAGACAGTCCGCAACGGAAATCATCAAAAGCTGAATTGTTTGTAATAAAAAGCACATTCCAATGGGAAGAAAGGAAAGAAGAAAGGCAGGCAGAAAGGAAGGTAGGGAGGGAGGAAGGAGGGAATGAAGGAAGGCAGGAAGGAAGGCAGGAAATGAGAGAGGGAAGTAGAGGGAGAGAGGAAGAACCAATGTTTATTTGATTAGACCTTGCATTCAGACCCTCTGTTTTCTCCCAGGAGCAAATGCCAGCACAGTTCGAATGTTAAAAACCTCAGCTGTGGGGACAAACTTCCCTTTGCCTACCGGCACCTACATGAGATCTCAACATTCTCACTGTCAAGTAAAAGAAACTGAGAGCCACAGGCCAGAACTTGGAGGAGCTGCCGTGGGCTTGAGAACTGCCCAGCTGCTCTGTTTTCAATAATTGAAGCTATTATCACCACCTGCGAGTCCGTTATGGCTGTCCTTTGTCCAGGGCCACTGTGGCATTGGCCATGCACAAATGCTCCCTGCTGAACCAGGAAATTGGGTCCCCAGGATGGATTCTGACAAGGAGTTGAAAGACAGATCAGGTCAATTTAAATGATCCCCTTTTCCCCCCAGAAAATTAGATTACCATAGAAAGCGAATGTTGCTGAGATGACTCCTTCATGAGACGCCCCTCGTTCATGGAATGTCATTCTGTGTGCATGTGTCTGCGGTCTCACACCCACACACTTCTCTCTGTGATTCTCCAGTGTGAACACCTATCATGGGCTGAGACAGGGAAGGAGGGCAGAGAAGGAAAAAGTCTGTATCTGAGAATATTCAGCCTCACACAGTTTCCAGGCACATCAGGATGATTTGCTCATAAGCCTCTCACATAGCTGTGTAAAGTAGGACTTAAACGAAAGGCAAAGAGACTCGCTGCTTTAGTTTTGCCATCAGAGCTCAGATGACACTGGAACAGAAGGTATAATAAGGTTTCCTTTGTCTCAAATTCCTGCTGACTTCTTTTTCACACCTAAAGGAAGTTAGGATTGGTTTATGCTGATGGAATATAAGGAGCTCCCATAGCACATTAGCCCGGCTCTTCCCTCATCATGCATGTTCTAGGACTCACAGCACTCCTAAGGAGAGAAGCATCTATGCAGGAGTGCCCCCCCCCCCGATAAAAAGAAAAATGACAAAGAGTGAAGTTAGAGACAATGAGAACATACCAGATAAAATGCACTATAGCATTCTTCTATCTTTCTTTTCTCTAGAGTAACTTTTTTATTCTGACTTTTTTTCTACCTATAATATGCATACTAATATACGTTATTTTTTATAGGAATTATTCCCTTTGGGGTTTTTGTTTCTTTGTTTTAAAGATTTTATTTGAGGGATCCCTGGGTGGCGCAGCGGTTTGGCGCCTGCCTTTGGCCCAGGGCGCGATCCTGGAGACCCGGGATCGAATCCCACGTCGGGCTCCCGGTGCATGGAGCCTGCTTCTCCCTCTGCCTGTGTCTCTGCCTCTCTCTCTCTCTCTGTGACTATGACTATCATAAATAAAAATAAAAAAAATAAATAAATAAAATAAAGATTTTATTTGAGAGAGAGAGAGAAAGAAAGCATGAGCAGGGGGCAAGAGGGAGAGGGAGAAGCAGGCTGCCTGCTGAACAGGAAGCCTGACAAAAGGCTCAATACCAGGACCCTGGGATTATGACCTGAGCCAAAGGCAGTCGCTCAACCAACTGACCATCCAGGCATCTCTAATATACTTTATAAAAATAGATAAAATTTTGGAATGGACTTGAAGTTTTGTCAAAGTGAAAAGTTCAACAAATCCTCTTCTTGGTAAAACGAATATTAAATTGGACAATGATATCAAAACCAACCATTTTAAGAGCTCTGAATGCTGAACAAAAACAATGCATGGAGAAGTGTTTATTCATGGAAAATGACTGAATTTTGATGATAGCCATGGGAGCCTGTTTTCCCTACCTGGGGCTGCTTTCACCCCACCTGCCAACTCAGTACAGCCCAGGACGGCTCAGAAGGAAAAAGCTCACCTAAGCATCACACCTGCTTCTCAGCCTATGCACACAGATCCATCAACAGAGGGAAGAAACTTTAGTGGAACAGAGTTTGAGCACAAACTTGAAGAAATTTTCAGCTGAAGAATAAACTATGGAGATTCAAAAGTGACTCCTAGTCAGTCAGACCAAAAATAAAAATAAGAATCGAAAACAAAATGAGCAAAGGTCTCACCAGCTCCCTGTCACAGGGGAGACAGATACCAGAGATTGAGTAGAGACAAGTTACTATAAATCAAACAAAATCAAAAAGAGCAACAACAACAATAACCCTTGGGGGACAAATTCAGAGTTGTAACAATTTATCATCTAAAATGTGCAGTGCAGCTTTCAATAAAAAATTATGAGGCTTGCAAAAACAAGGAAGCATGATCCATACTCTGGAGAAGAAGGGTAAGCAGCCTGTAGAAACTCTGAGTAGACCAAGATATTGAATTTAGCAAACAAAAACTCAAAGTGGCTAAAAATACTCAAAGAATGATGGAAACTGAATTTGAAGACTTAAATAAAAATATGACAAAAGTGGCTCCACAAACAGGGAATCTCAACAAAGATGCAGCAACAATAAAAATAACCAATGGAAATTCTGAAATCATAAAGTACCATAACTGGAACAGAAATTTTACTGGTGGCTCAGTAAGTGGACACAAGTTGGTAAAAGAAAGAAGGCTCATTGGGTTAAGCATCTGCCTTCAGCTCAGGTCATGATCTCAGGGTCCTGGGATCGACCCCCGCATGGGGCTTCCTAATCAGCTAATAGCCTGCTTCACCCTCTCCCCCAACTCATTCTCTCTCTCCCTCTCTCAATAGATAGAAAGATAGACAGATAGATAGATAGATAGATTCTCCTTTTTTCTCAAATACACAAATAAAGTCTTTGAAAAAAATCCATGAAAGTGAAGAAGGATCAATAGAAAGAACCCAATCTGAACAATAGAATAAAAGTAAAAGTTTGAAGAAAATGAAGAAAAATGCCTGTGGGGTAACATCAAGCCACTCAGCATACATAACAAGAGTTCTAGTAGGAGTCAACAGTGAAGGAAGAGAGGAAAAATAATGAAACAGGGCTGGTATCTTCCTGTATTTGTTGGAAAACACTAATAGGCAGATCCAAGAGGTTTGTTGAATCCCATCTAGTAAAATATGAAGAGATTCACATCCAGACACATCATTTACCATGAAGAGTCAAAACAAAGAAATTTCAAAATCATAAAGGGAAAAATGCTTCATCACATCCACAGAAATACTGATACTCCGAATGACTAATTGCTCAACTGAGACAGGGGAGGACAGAACATGATGAGGGGATGTCTTCAAAGCACTTAAAGACAAATATTAACCAAGAATTTTATATTGAGTGAAACTACCCTTCAAAAATGCAAGTAAAATAAAGACATTCCCAAACAAAGATTGAGAATATGTAACAGCAGACATTCTTGTAGAAAACACTAAAGGCAGTCTTCCAGGCTGAAAAGAAATGACATAAGATGGTAACACGAATCCACTAGAAAAAAAAATAAAAGAATTGGAGATGATAAAGAGGAGGCTTCATATAAGACACTCTATAAATATATATAGACACTATATATATATATATATAGAGAGAGAGAGAGAGAGACAGAGATATACAGATACAGTTATAGATATATCTTCGCTTAACCTATTTAAAAGATATAAAATTGGTCTCATAATTGCAACAGTGTAGTATTAGTTATACAATGTATGCAGATATAATATATATGACAATGATAGCACAAAGGAGAGGCAGAGAATGCAGCTACAGTAGACACAGTAGAACAGAAATCTATATTTGAGGAACCATTAATCTGAATTGTCCTACTATATGATGTATATTATAATCCTGAAGTAATCATTAGAAATACAAATTTAAAATATAGCAAAAAAATCAAAATGGTAAAGTAAAAATTATGTGCTTAACACAAAATAAGATGGCAATAAATGAGAACCAGAGGCCAAAAAAAAAAAGAACAAATACTGAAAACAAATAGTAAATGGCAGCTGTAAATACAGCTCTATCAATAGTTACACAAAATGTGAATGGACTAAACACCTCAATCAAAAGGCAGAGATTGGCAGACTGGTTCAAAAAACAAAAAGCAGCTATATGCTCCCTACAAGAGGCAAATGTTAGTTTCAAAGACACAAAGAGGTTGAAAGTAAAAAGACGAAAACAGATATACGCCATGTAAACCTTAGTCATAAGAGATAATATCAGACAAAACAGAATTTAAGACAAGAAATATCACTAGAAAGTCAGTACATTAAAAGATCTAAAAACTATAAATGTATATGCACCTAACAACACAACACCAAAATACATCAAACCAAACTGGCAGAATTGAATAAAGAATTAAACAACTCAACAATTATAGTTGGAGTTTATATATCATTCTAAATAATTGATGGAACAACTATATAGACAATCAGCAAGGATATAAAGGGTGACTTACATTATCAACCAACTTGATCAAACTGAAATTTAGAGAACATTCTTCCCAAGAACAGCAGAATGCACATACTTTGGAAGAGCACCTGGAATGTTCTCTAGGACAGATCATATGCTAATTTAATGAAGAGGTTCAATAAATTTAAAAGAATTAAGATCATTCCATTTGTGTTCCCAGACCATAGCAAAGTTGAATTAGAAATCTACAAAAGAAAGAAATTTGGGGGCATCCCAAATGCTTAGAAGTTAAGCAACATGCATTTAAAAAGAAATTAAAAAGGAAACCTAAAAAGATTTTGAATTGATGAAAGCAAAAACACAACATATCAAAATCTATGAGATAATTTTAAAGCAGTAATTAAAGGGCTATTCAGGTCTTTAAACACCTACTTAGAAAATAATAAGGTCTCAAATCAATATTCTAAGATTCAACCTTGAGAAACTAGCAAGACAAGAGAAAATTAAACCCAAATCAACAGAAAGATAAATTAGGAATATCAAAGTGAAAATTTATGCAATAAAAAAGAGGAAAACAAGAAATAAAATCAATTGGATAAAAATTGGCTTTTAGGAAAGGTTAAAATACATAATAAATATGTATTATAATACATAATAATACAATTATGTATTATATGTATTGTAATTATAATACAAAATAATAAATCTTTATCTAGATAACCACTTTTAGAGACACAGTTTAAAAAATTAAAAGTGAAACCAAAGATTGGGAGAAAATATCTGCAAATCATATATCTGATAAAAGATTTGTACCCAGGGGCACCTAAGTGGTTCAGTTAGTTAAGTATCTGCCTTTGGCTTAGGTCATGGTTCTGGGGTTCTGGGGCCCTGGGATAGAGCCTGGTGTTGTTAGGCACCCACTCAGTGGGGAGTCTGCTTCACCCTCTCTCACTGCCCCTCACCCCCACTCCTGCTCTTGTTCTCTCTCAAATAAATGAATAAAATCTTAAGAAAAAGAGAAACCCAGAACACATAAAGAACACTTTGAATCAATAATAAGACAGGCCAATTTTTTAAAGGCAAAATATTTGGGTAAACGATTCAGCAAAGACAATTTTTAAAATAGTGGCAAATAAGCACAGAAAAATAGGATCAACATCATTAGTCATTAGGGAAACACTATTAAAACCACAGTGAAGGGGCAGCCCAGGTGGCTCAGTGGTTTAGCGCCGCCTTCAGCCCAGAGCGTGATCCTGGAGAACCGGGATCGAGTCCCACATTGGGCTCCCTGCGTGGAGCATACTTCTCCCTCTGCCTGTGTCTCTGCCTCTCTTTCTCTCTCTGTGTGTCTCTCATGAATAAATAAATAAAATCTAAAAAAAAAAACACAGTGAAGACGTACAAGTGGCCAACAGATATTCACATCAAAGATGCTCAGCATCACTAATCATGCAAATCAAAGGCACAATGAGATCTCACCTTACACCTGTCAGAATGACTAGAATCAACAAGGCAGGAAATAACAAGTATTGACAAGAATGTAGAGTAAAAGGAACTTTCTTGCACTGTGGGTAGGAATGTAAACCTGTGCAGCCACTGTGGAAAACACTATGGAGTTTCTCAAAAAAATTAAAAATAGAACCACCATATGATATAGTAATTACATTACTGGATACTTACCCAAAGAAAATGAAAACCCTATTCCAAAATGATACATGCACCCCTATGTTTACTGCAGCATTATTTACAATACCCAAATTATGGAAGCAGCCCAAGTGTCCATCAATGGATGAATGGATAAAGAAGATGAGATAGATGATGATGATGAAGACAGATGATGATAGATAGATAGATAGATAGATAGATAGATAGATGATAGATAGATAGATAGACAGCCCAAATGCTTAAAAATCTCTATATCTATCTAACTATTCCAAATGCTTAGAAATATATGGAATATTACTCAGCCATAAAAAAGAATGAGATCTTGCCATTTGCAACAATATGAATGGAGCAAGAACATAAAATGCGAAGTGAAGTATGTCAGAGAAAGATAAATACCGTACTATTTCATTCAGGTGTGGAATTTAAGAAACGCAACAAACAAAGAAAAAGAGACAAAGGAAACACAGCTCTTCAATACAGAGAACACGCTGGTGGTTGCCTGAGAGGAGGTGGTTGTGGGATGGAGGAAATAGATGAAGAGGATTAAGAGTCCACTTACATGATGGGCACTGAGAAATGTCCAGAAATGCTGAACCATTACACTGTGCACCTGAAACTAATATAACATGGTATATTAATTATACTTCCATTAGAAAAAAACTACTCGTGTGAATTAAGTATAATAAACCGGGCTTATTTTCAAAAGCCTAAGGTTTAATTTCTTGAAAATCTGTTAAATAGCCTCTCACAGGATTTAACAGATTTAACTATAGTTAAATCCAAACATAGTGTAAATTTATTACTGTCTGTAAAATTGTGAATGACAGTAAGTGAAGAAAGTAAGTAAACAAACAAATACATAAATAAAATTTAAATAATTGTTCTGTCTTCTTCCAAAGAAGCAAAAGACCACAAAAAGTAGCTCATACACACACACACACACACACACACACACACGCACGAAGGATGAGTACCACAACACACTCATCGGCATGGCTTTAATCATAACTACTGGGAGTGCAAAATCATACAGCAACTTTGAAAAACTGCTCACCAATTTCATAACAGAAAAACGTAAATTGCCATAACATAGCAATTCACTCCCAGGTACTTACCCAAGAGAAATGAAGACACACATTCACAAAAAGACGTGTGCAACTGTTCATAATAGTATGTCCATCTGTCTGTACAGCCAAAAACTGGAATCCCACCAACCACTCAGCAACTTGTGAATAATGAACACAATGTAGCGTGTCAGTGAACACTATTCAACAATAAAAAATGATGAACAAGGACCCAGATGAGCCTAAAAAGAAACTGGACAGAAAATACTACATATTGGACAATTCCAATTATATGAAATTTTATGTGAAAAGCAAGTCTCTAGAGACAGAGGGTGGAGGATTGCTGGGACTGGGAGTGAGGGTTAGTGTTACCAGGATGGGAGGCATCTTCCCTGCACGACAGAAACGTTCCAAAACTAGGTGATGGTGGTGGTCGCACAACTTGAAAAATTCACAGCAAATCATTGAATTCTACACTTAGAGTTGGTAAGATTGCACACGTAAATTTTACCTCAAAGCTGCTTAGAAAGTTAAGTCGTCATTACCAAAAAAGCTACTCGTGTATGAATCTCATAATAATCCACTTATCTAAATAGCATTGAACCAGGAACCAGAAGCTTCTCCACCACCTAGAATGCATCTTCGAGAAAGTCATTCGATGTCTTACATCTTTTGTTTCCCCAGCTGCTTGGAGCTCAGACATGGCCACCACAATGCCTACTGCAAAGGGCTGTTGGTCCCTTCCCTGAGTTAGATATGGGTCCGTTCAGCAAGCACCTGTGTGGATGTTGGTCGCTCTGCAAGGAGCTAGAGCTCCCCAGAAATCTAAGGAAAAGTCCTGAGAAAACTGGAAAACCCAGTACATGCAGAAGAGATTATTACCGCAAAGAGCTCATGTTGGAAGTACCCACAGAGCCAAGCACTGTTCCGACAGCCTGGGAGGGACAGTCACCTTCCAACACAGGAGCACCCAAATCTTGCCTAGGAGAATAGCTGTCTCCATCCACTAAGCCTCCAAAGGAAAGAAAGACCCACAAACAACAGTGAGAATGGAAAGCAAATTATGATTCTGTTGTCAGATGGGGTCTTTGACAAAGAACCCTCCCTCCTGTAGTAGAGCTCTGGTTTGCTGGGCAGGAGCCCATGGAGTGATGGGTGCCTGTCCTTCTCTGACACCCAAGCCTTCATCTTAGTCCAATGTTGGCTGATCTCCTAGTAGGAAGAGACCAGAAGTAAGACAGCGCCAGAGGGTTTGCTGCTTAAGCCATGTGGGGAGAAAGAAAACAAAAGAGGGTGACCCTAAACTGCTTGATTTCTTGTGTGCAAGGCGCCCACAAGGCCAGCCAGGACGCCTCAACCTGCTCTTTCAGACATGTTTCCTCCTCTCTGAGGCCACGGCTCTAGGTTCTCGGGTGAGCTCCGTCACGGACGTGCACTTGAGAAAGTTGCTCACCTTCCCTGTACTTCATCCTGCCTCATTCATCAAGCCTTGAATTCATCATCACCCGTACTGCTCCTTTATCCTGGGGTGTGGGAACTCCGTGAAGGGAAAGCCGTAAGGATTACACAAACTCCATAGTCTTCTTTTCTTCCATCAATGAAAAAATACATGTTCACTCTTGAACTGACCTCTTCAGCAGCTCTTCGTTTATTCAACAAATAGGCAGGGAGCCTCCCCAACGCTCAAAGCACCAAGAATAAATGATTATATTTGCTCCCACTGAGGAAACAGACCACAGTGGGAGACAAAGGCATTTGTCAAAGAATAACTCTCATGGAGGCTCTCATTTCAAAATGAGATGAACATTCCGGAAGGAAGAGTACCCAGTTCTCCAAGAGCACATAAGAAAGGAAGCAGGCCCAGAGCAGGAAATGGAGCCTCCATCCTAAGGAGATAACCCCTGAGCTGAGTTCTGGGTGTGGGTGTGGTCATGGAGGGAGCAGGCTAGAGGGACAGGGGTGCAGGGAGAGGGTGGTCTTGACCCTAAGGAGTTAGCACCTGAGCTGAGTTCTGGTTGTAGGTGTGGTCATGGAGGGGGCAGGCTGGAGGGACAGGGGTGCAGGGAGAGGGCGGTCTCGCAGAGAACCCAGAGGTGCTCACAGGAGCAGCAGGAGAGGGAGGATGCTGTCTGAACTGCTGCAGGCTAGTACGCCCCCCTGCAGGGTGGAAGAGGGTGGGTGAAGACAGGAGAGGAGACACGGCTGTCTGCCCTCAGGTCTGGTAGAGGGTTCCGACCTTCACTCTGGCCACGATGCGGAGGAAAGGAGACTCCCTCCATGTCCAACGTACCAACTGGGGGTGCCTGGTGGCTCAGTCGGCTAAGCAGCCGATTCTTGATTTCAGTCAGGCCGTGATCTGACGGTCCTGGTCTCCAGGCCTGGGTCGGGCCCTGGGCTCAGCACGGAGTCCTCTTGAGGTTTCTCTCTCCCTCTGCCCCTCCCTCTCCTTGCTCGCTCTCTGTCTCTCAAATAAATAAATAAATCTTTACCAAAAACGTGCTAACTACCTGTACGCTCACATTCGGCTAATGCGAATCATCACTACCGTTCGTGCAGATTGCTTAGAATCCCACAGAGAGACAAGACAGAAGCAGACACTCGCTGCAGACAACTCACCCTAAGTGTGGCAAGCAGCGACAGCACACGGCTTCAACGGTTCACGGAATCCAGGACGCCTGGATTGCACTCAGACAGCTGACTTGTGGGCATCTATTTTCTGACATTCTCGGGTCACGTTATGGGGCTTGAACCTCATCTCAATGACAAATCTAATTTTTAATACAATTACTCATTTATTTAATAAATATTTATTGAGTGTGTGTGTGCCAGTCTCTGAGCTTAATAAATTATTAAATTTCCATCATGGTGTGCACGGGCACGTGCCCTCGTCCCCAGGGTGGATAACACTCTCATTTGCTACTGGAATTGATATTAGGCAGTTATTGTAAAATTGCTATCACCTGGTTCTTCCGATTAGCGCAGTGCCATTGAGTGATCTATACAGAAGGGAAATATTTCCTTAAAACCCAGGCCTGACAAATCATAAGGATCTTTTGTTGAGGAGTTACCCCCACTCCTAGTTTCCAAAACTGATATTTCCTCACTGTAAAAAATGTAAAGATGCAAAAATATAAAGAATAAAAATTAGACTCTCAATCCCACCACACAAAGGCAAGCTCTAGTTTTCTAGATCTGTGGCCCCTGTGGATAGTTTTTTTTTTTCATATGATAACTTAAGACTTGTCCATCTTTTTAATTCTTTTTAAGATTTACTGATTTTAGAGAGAGAGAGAAATAGAGCAGGGGAAGGGTCAGAGGGGGAGGGAGAGAATCTCAAGAAGACTCAGTACTGAACATGGAGCCGGACATGGGGCTCCATCCCAGGACCCCAAGAACATGACCTGAGCCAAAATCAAGAGTCCGATGCTTAACTGACTGAGCCATCCAGGTGCCCATTGCCTTTCTTTTAGAATTTGATATTTCAAGATAGCGTTTCCCAATGCTGTCAAAAAACTCATTGTAAACATCATTTAATCTTCTAAATATCAAGCAAACAAAATGGTCAAATTTCTCTAGATGTTTTAGTTTTAGTTTTTGCCATCAGAAACAGTACAGCGATAAGCGCTTTGCTCATCAAGTATTTTGCCCAAATGTAATAGCGAATAGCATTTATCATGCATTTACTACATGCCATGCACCACGCTTTCCGCTCATCATCTTATTTAATGTCCACAATAGTCTTATGAGGCAAAACCTGTTATTATTCATATTCTACAAATACGGCTGAAGTATTTGTACTGAATACTGAAGCAAAGAGAGATGACCAAGAGGAGTAGCCGACATTTATTGAGCACCTACTGTATGCAGTCTCCAGCCATGGATTGTGCATGCTCTCACCTGCTCCATGAGACCATCGCCATTGTTGCTGTTCCCATTTTGCAGAGGAGGAAAGTGAGGCAGGAGTTCACCAAGGGACTCTCCTGGGTGGCACACCTCACCCTTGCTGCTGCTGCGATCTAAATGAAGGCTGGCTTTGGAGACTGGCTCCTAACCTGTCTTGGGCTCAGACAGCTAGTGAATTGGAGGAATTTAGATTATTCCCTCAGAGTATGTTCCCAGAAGTCAAATTACTGCTCTTGAAACAGACCACTAAGCTGCTTTACAACATAAACCAAGCCACACTAATTAGGAAAGTGTGAAAGCGCCCATTTACGCAAGGGCCTTCTGTTGGTGTGTTTGCACCTTGCAGACATGAAAGAGGCCCAGTCGGAAACGGTGAACAGAACCAGTTGGCCATGCACACCTCTCCACTGCTGCACCTGGTCCCAACCCCATCTGCGCCCCGCTGCCCCTGCACGTGGCCGCTCCCCCAGGGCCCCTGGGGCCTCCACAGATCCCACTGTTGGACCCGAGGATTGGAGCCTGAGCCCCTTCCTGCGGGGCATTGGAAATAGAGGAACCGTGAGAAAGGGAAGGGGAGAGAAGGGGCAGGAGAGAACGCAGGCAGGTCCCTCTCACAGGAGGGGGAATCCGCGGATCTGAGGGCTGAGGGTCTGAAGGAGGAGTGGGGCCATGTCCCCCTAGCGGAGCGGGGAGCCCTGCAGACCCCACCGCACACAGCGAGTGTCTGGAGCAGCTTGGCCAGGGAGTGGCTGTGCCAGGATGGTGTCCTGTGTCCAGGGTGGCTCTCCAGGAACACTGACCATGCTTCTAGTCGGAATGCATGGCCCTGCGTTCCCTGTGACACCCCCAACTCTCGGGATGGAGCTCACCGGCCTTCATGTGTTTACAGAAAGAGAAAAGGGGGTTACTAAGCTCGCTACAGACTTCCAGGCCATCAAACAGAGCTCGCAAAAACCACTGGTGATCTCAGGGGACGTGAACCCAAACGGGGGTACGACTTCTCCTAGAACACGTATGCATTCTAAAGAACAAAACTAAAACTGTCTCGGACATCACACATTTTGTTTTTACTTTGAATTTCAAAACAATAATGTGTCTATCACAGCAGCTTCTGGGTAGAGACAGAGAGAATACCAAATCGGCAGCAGAGGCACCCTACTCCCGAAGTTCAGGTCCTCCATCCTCAGATCTGATTTGTTGAAATACCTACTTTGGGTCAAGATAGACCAGCCCCGGAGCCCGGCTCGCTGGTTGGGCAAGTGGTGGTGTGGTGGCGCAGCCGACTGCACTTCTGTCTCAGGTAATGCCAACCAGGCTGGCCTAGGGCCACGATCCGAAAAGGTAAACACCATTTTGGTAAAAACCAGACAAAAGTGAGAGAGCTATCACCATTCTGTCGTTGGGGCACACAGCTCGTGCGTTCAAGGTGCAGAAGTTTGTGGGAGACAATGACATGGAATCAGCACACACACCAGACGGAAGGGATCCAACGGGTGTGAGTAGACACTATGTCCGCTCCCATTTTATAATCAATCTGTAAAACTGGGCTTCCTCTGGAAGGAACCATTTGGAGACCCTCTAGGAACGTAGCAAGGACACAGGTGCAGCCAGCAGGTCAGCAAGTGCACCCACGCCCCGCTTGCTGGGTCCCTTTATCGCTCGGGTCATTGCCTGGCTCAGCAGGCAGTGTTGGCTGCTGACTGCCCTGTTGTCACTTGTTCACATTGTTAATTTTATATTGTTTTATCCTTATTTCTCCCCCAAAATAGAGAATATTACCGGATCCATCAGACCTGGGCCTGAGTTTTAAGCAGTCTGTGCGCTTTGACCAAGTTCACACAGCTTGTGATGGAGCTGGGGTTTAGATTTACAACTGCACCTGTCTGACCCCAGTGCCTTTGTCCGTGACCCTTGGAGGACACTCCCACTATTGTTTAGATGGACGGGTTTACTTGATGCCCCAAATGCAGAGAAGCCCCAAGTCAGAGATCCATGACCGTGTTTCTAGTTCTTTCCTGGACGTGAAGCACAGAAGAGGTGCTCATTCAATCACTCAGTGTTTCTGAGTTCCTACTCTGTGGCTTTCCTAGGACAGTCAAGTATACTCATTAATAAAACAGGAGGGGGAAACTGATCCTCTTGTCTCTACTTGGGGAGAGGCTAACAGCAGTTATAGTAAATGGGTCCTAAGTCATCTTAGAAGTGACAAGCTCAGGGGCACCTGGTGGTGCATCTGGCTGAGCATCTGACTCTTGGTTTCAGCTCAGGTCATGTGGGATTGAGCCGCACATTGGGCTCTGCGCTCCGTGGGGAGTCTGCATGGGATTTTCTCCCTCTATTCCCTCCCCATTCAAATAAATAAACAAATCTTAAAGGAGAAGAAAGAAGAAGAAGAAGAAGAAGAAGAAGAAGAAGAAGAAGAAGAAGAAGAAGAAGAAGAAGAAGAAGAAGAAGAAGAAGAAGAAGAAGAAGGAAGGAGAAGAAGAAGAAGAAGAAGAAGAAGAAGAAGAAGAAGAAGAAGAAGAAGAAGAAGAAGAAGAAGAAGAAGAAAGAAGAAGAAGAAAGAAGAAGAAGAAGAAGAAGAAGAAGAAGAAGAAGAAGAAGAAGAAGAAGAAGAAGAAGAAGAAGAAGGAGAAGAAGGAGAGGAAGTGTTGAAAAGCTCTGTGGGCAAAAATGAGATCAAGAGGGCCTTTGAATGAAAGAAGGAGTGGAAGAGAAGAATGAATGAATGATTTCTGCTTCCTGGAGAATACTCATTAGGTCATGTACGGTGTTTCCACTCTTCAGTGAGAACAGAGCCCAACACTTCTAGCAATTTCTTTCATGTTTTCTATTCTGCTCTTCCTCTTGCTTTGCCTTAATTTTGTTATATACTAGTTTTTTTAAAAAATTTTCCTACTTATACTAATTTCCCCTTCCTACATCCAACATTCCCTTTGAGGGAAATCCTCTTCTCCTATAGTCTCTTCAAAGCTTCTTTTATCCAAAAGAATCTTCCTCTTCTTTCTAGAATGCCTGAGGTGACTTCAAGCTCAACAAAAATGAGTAAACCAATAAGGGCTCTAACTTGAGACTCTGCCTGGATAGCCACCCTCGGAGGCTGATGATGGTGTTGGTAATATTCCTGGTAAAAGTGTCTATGGGAACTGGAGTCTCAGCCTGCAGTCTGTCCATGATGTTTGCTTCCAAAACCCATTGCATGGCCATTCCGGTAGAAAAAAGCTTTTAACACTCCTCTGGGAGGACGACACCTCCTGAAATTGTACAACAAATGACCCAGGAGGTGAACATACACCAAGACAAATATAGAAAATGTGGTAAGCCATTTAAAAATACGAAAATTAAAAACAAATGCTTTAAAAGTACCAAGAAATAGAAGCAGCAGGGCACAAATTATGTTTTTCCCATTCCTGATTCAGCAAATGGTATTGAGTGCCTACTGTATTCCATGAGCTCTGCCAACCATTCCAAGTTATCTTTAGTTACCAAGATGTAAAACTCACGAAGCACCTCTAACAGGTCCCAGAGGGTCATCCTCCTCTCCAAACCCCCAAGTTGTACCTGTCCTCCTCCATCACCACTGGCTCCCCACACCCACAGTCTTCCCCCCAGCACTGTTCTGTGGGTGCCCTAAATCCCACCCACCTCCAACATGCCAGGAGCAGGTGCAATAGGTCCTGCCCAGAAACAGTTAGCAGTGGATAATTCCTGAGTGAACAATGTGCAAGTGACATCCTTTGGCACACATGACCACCATGGTGTTTGGGGGGTCGCCGTGCCTGGCTCCATGTCCCCTGACCATGTGCTCTCATCAGAGTCTCCTCATTGCTTTTCAAGAAATGAATACACTTATGCAGCTGGAATGGATAGCTGCACTTTTGTCTTTAGTTTTTATATTAAATCTTCAGCCATTGACACCAAAACGGGTTGACCCTGGGGTTGCCACTCGGGTCCCTCTGAAGCAGAGACGGACCCCACAAGGAGCCCAGACGGGGGGGCTCTGATGGGGATTCAGGTGAGCAAGCTACCGGCACTCAGTGATCCCCAGAACCAGTCTGGGGTGCCAGGGGTGGAGCTGGGGGGCGGGAGGAGAGGGTGCAGGTGTCCTGTACCAAAAGGAAGAAGCTCACAGACTTATCTGAGTCTGAGCTCTGCTAGGCTGAGCCACAGAAAGCAGCACCCGTGGGAACGTGGGATCTGACTGTCTTCGAATCCTTGTATAACAAAAGGACCTGTGCCACAGGAGTGGAAATTTCTGTGGCACAAACAACAGTTCTTGCGGAAACAAGGACCTGAAGGACAAAGAGGTTTACAGTAAAGGAAACCATGGCAGTTTACAGATTCCATCACAGAGCCAGATGGGCAATACCTGTTCTCATCAGGAATGAATTCAGAGCTCAGCAAGAAAATCATTTTCTTGGCTGCCCAACTTCATGGCCAGCTATAACAAGCCAGTGTGGAGCTCCACACTCTTGAGGGTTTGTTCCTAATCAGAGAGCATTTTGGGGGGTTGGAAGCTCCTGCATGTGATATCTTTCCCCTTCTTTTCCACAGTCATTTATTTTTCTCATTGGCTAAAATAGCTTAGCTACAGGTTGGATAGCATGGGGGCTCCCAGGCTGTGAATATAGTTTTTCAGAGGCTGTGAGCTCTAAGGGCTCTGAATCACAGATAAACCCCAACAGCAGAGGGGTGAAGAGAAAGGCCATGGACTGGTTGGGCAGCCAGGGGACAGGTGGAGACAATAGTGAAGGGGGACACCCACTTCCCAAGCTCCAACGCAGAAATGCCAATTAAGGAAACACCTCTGGACAAGAGATTCTTGGCCAAATGAAAATAAGACATAATGACAACTCGGACTCCACTGCGGAGTGGCGAGGAAGGCAATCAAAGAGGTTTAGTGCACGGAAAAACAGACATTGGAGCGGAGGCTATCCCTTGAAAGCAGCTGCCAAGAATTACAAGACACAGAAGAAATGAGGAGGCAGCTCTGAATGTACAGCATGAGAGAAAATCCCCCTCGGGACTGAAGGGCACACGGGGCCTGCTCTACAAAGCTCTGAGCAGTGGGGTGACTCTCGAGGCCCTGGCTCCATGGAGGACACAGGGGGCCACACATTCTGTCATCCAGGGAGAAGACAAGTGCTTGATAAAGTAGACCCCTCTGGTTATTTTACAGGGGATGTTGTTCATATCAACTTTGGGGGGGACAGAAAAATCCCTTAATGATTTATATATCAACTTAATAAATGGTGACTGAAGGACCTACCGTATCATGTGCTGGATGCTGGGCTTTGTAAAACCAGTACCGTGTGGCTCTGACCCTGCACCCCCAGAGCTCACAGCCTAGGGAAGATCGAAGTGTTAGGTGACTCTGCTACATATCTCTTGGGCCTCCCAAGCGGTCGGTTAAAGCACAGAACCCAAGTTCCCTGAGCAGCAGTAATTAACTTTTTAGAAAGACATTGTTCAGTGATGCTACCATGGATTCGAGTCCCACACCTGCCACTTAGTGGATGTAGCCCCGAAAGAGCAGCCTCACCACTAGTGACATCTGGGGTGGATTGTTCTTTCATATGGAGGCCATCGTGCACCTAGCAGGACATTTGGCAGCATCCATGGCCTCTACCCACTAGACACCAGCAGCACCTCTTTTATCGTGACAACCAAAAACATCTCCAGACATTACCAAATGCCTCCTCTCCCCACTAAGAATCACACCAATGCACAAAATTAAAAATTTAAAGGTGTGCCTGGATGGCTCAGTTGGTGAAGTGTCTGCCTTCAGCGCAGGTCATCATCTCAGGGTCCTGGGATCCAGCCCCACATCGGGCTCCCTGCTCATCAGGGAGTCTGCTTCTCCCTCTGTTCTCTCTCTCTCTCTCTCTCCTTATCTCTCAAACAAATAAATAAAATCTTTTTAAAAAGATTAAAAATTTAAGAAACCAACTTTTGCTGCTATTTACTTTCCGTGTTCTTTTGTAAAAGGAAGTTGAATAAAATTATTATAGTAGTCCCTAGATCTGAAAGATTTTTTCTTTTTTTTTTTTTGAGACCGAGGGGAGAGAGAATGAGGACAAGTCCATGAGTGGGGAAGAGGAGCAAAAAGAGAGGGAGAACGTGAAGCAGGCTCCATGCCCAGCATGGAGCCCAACGTGGGGCTCAATCTCACAACCCTGAGATCAAGACCTGAGTGGAAACCAAGAGTCAAACACTTAACCAACTGAGCCACTCAAGTGCACCCACTCTAGTTCTGAAACTTTAAAGGTAGTGTGTTTCAGTGAAAAGATTTAGACTTTGAAATTCAGTCTGGCTTTAGAGTCAGTCCCATCAACTTCTGCTTGTTATCTTTGGGGAAATTCATTATCCTTTTTGAGCCTTGGGCTCCTGTCCAAATATTTATCTTATAGGGATGATAGAAAAATAATGGATGTATGTTAAAGTGTTATGTGGGAGGCCCTCCTGAACTGAGAGCTAAGTTGTGGTTCTTAAAAACTAACCTTTCTGTCCCAATTTGATGATTAAGATAACAGCATTAGTGAATAAGATACAGCAAAGTGTCCGTGATATAACACAATGAAAGTTCTCTTGTTATAGAGTCCAGCATAGATGCTTCCTGGCAGGCTGTGCTCCAAGTAGTGACTCCAGGATCCAGGTCCCTCTATCGCTAACACCCTGTGTAGGAGTGGTCTCCATGGTCATCACAAAGGGGAATACAATGCACACACCCCACCTTGGCCCAGAGGAGACATATTGCTTCCTCTCCTGTTCCACTGGCCACAACTAGTCACCCAATACTTAGCTTGTGACACTGGAGGCAACACACCTCTTCCTACTGATTAGTCAATAAAAAAAAAAAAAATTCTAGCACCGGGTTTATTACAAATCGTTCAAAAGATAAAGGGAAACTCAAGGAGAAATGATTTAAGATAGAAATATTAAGTGGTTTATAAGCTTCCACATGTTGTAAACAGATTGAATCATAAATCCCCTATGAGGAAATGTAAAATTCACTACTAATGACAATAGAGCAGCTAGATGTGCTGAGGATGGTCAAGACAGCATCTAAAGGACCACCCTCCCTATCCTCACTACCAGTATAGCTTCTCAAAACAATCATCGTCACCTCTTCTTGCCCCTAAAGCATTCAGCCTAAATACACAATGGAGTCATTTTTAGTAAGAGACTGATATGAATCCACAGAAAGTAGTAATCGTATATAAGAATGCTTCTGATGGGGATCCCTGGGTGGTGCAGTGGTTTGGCGCCTGTCTTTGGCCCAGGGCGTGATCCTGGAGACCTGGGATCGAATCCCACGTCGGGCTCCCGGTGCATGGAGCCTGCTTCTCCTTCTGCCTATGTCTCTGCCTCTCTCTCTCTCTCTCTCTCTCTCTCTGTGTGTGTGTGTGTGTGACTATCATAAATAAATAAAAATTTAAAAAAAAAGAATGCCTCTGATGAGTTTGCTTTAAGCATACTGTAAATGAGTAGCTCCATGTGCCTTGCTTCTTTTTTATGAAATAAAAGTTATGATAGTATCATTTTGGTGAGTATATTAGTTTGTTATAGCTGTCCTAACAAACTAAGATGTAGTTAAAACAAAGCAAATTTGTTATCTAACAGTTTGGGAGGTCAGAAGTTCAGAATGAGCCTCACTGGGCTAAAATTGAAGTGTCTGCAAGGCTGTGTTCCCTTCTGGAAGCTCCAGGAGGGATCTGCTTCCTCATACATTCTAGCTTCTGAAGCTGCCTGCACTCCTTGGCTCATGGCTCCTTCCTCCACCTTCAGAGCCAGAAAGAGCATGTTCTGTTTCCAACTCTGTTTCCCTTGGCTTAATTGTCACATGGCCTCCTTCCCACTCTGACTATCCTGCCTCTCTTATAAGGCCCCTTGTAAACACATTGAGCCCACCTGGATCATCCAAGAAAATCTCCCCATCTCAAGATCCTTAACTTAATCACAGCTAGAAAGTCTCTTTGACCATGT
The DNA here is from genome assembly GCF_053574225.1 of Canis aureus. Lineage (NCBI taxonomy): Eukaryota > Metazoa > Chordata > Mammalia > Carnivora > Canidae > Canis > Canis aureus. The sequence goes on from NC_135622.1 coordinate 62,588,994, forward strand.
AAATGACATATTCATTTATAGGCTCTGGGGACTCAGACATGGACATCTTTGGAGGGTCTCATTCTGCTGACCACAGCAGACTAAGTAAGTGATTTGCTACAGCTCACTGATATATGAAATTAAGAAGCATATATGAAATATAGAAGCATCACACAACCTTTTCCAAGTTTAATTAAATAATAAATGTTGATGATGATGGTTATGGTGATGATAATTGTACCTTTAGAATACAATGATGTGAATAATGTAATACAAAGAACATAATCTTCAAGCCATCTCAGAAGGAAGGTCCAGCTTCCAGTAGCAGTGATGAGTAGATTCATTGGACTAACCTAGAGACAACAGTTATAACCTAGACAAAATATTTCAGAAGCAGGCAGGAACTAGAGGAGGTCTAGGAAGGCAAAAATGACATTTATGAATTTGCAGCTTTTTTCTAAAAGGCACTCTCCCAACTACATATGGTCCAAGGCAGAGAATCTGAAAAGTTAAAGTGAATCCTGGAAGACATGAAGCTGCTGAGGAGTAAACACCAAAATCTGCACAGAAATTCTGCCCAAATTATTGGTGAACTGCTAGATACACACATGCATGTGGATGCCCCAGAGGGCCCCACAAAATACTTGGCAGCTAAAAGTAGAAGGAACTGAGTATGAATCTCAGCTGCTGCCAACTACAGAGGAGACACAAGTTAGCTTAGATTCAGACATGGTCACTGCCTCCTGGAGCAGATTCATAATGCTTCCATGGAACATAAATACAGTCTCCAGGTTGTGTCTTTCTTAACATTCAGATTGCAATAAACAAAATCACTTGTTCCTGTTTACAAAAAACAAACCAAAAAATGAGGCCCAAAATCAAGACCAAAAAAGTTCAACGGAAACTATACCCAATATGTCCCAAGTGTAGGGAAGAGCAGACAAGAATTCCAGAGCTTCTCTCATAAATATGTTGAAGGACTTAAAGGAAAACCTAGTCATAGGGAATGAATGAATGGGAAAACCAAATAGAAACTCTACAGAAAGGAACAGAGTATCTGAAAAGAGATGTTAATGAGCAGGCTTAATAGCAGTCTGGAGACAGCAAGAAAAAGGTCAACAACAGGAGTAATACCATCTGAACAAGAGACAGAAGCAAAGCTAATGTAAAATTACTGCAGTCTTAGATTGTGGAAGAAGGCCAACCAGCCTAACATACGTGTAATTGCAGTCCAAGAATAAGAAGGGAAAAAGAATGGGGCAGAAAAATAAAGCATTTAAAGAAATAATGGCTAAGAATTTCCAAATATGGTGATATCAATAACAGGTCCAAGAAGCTCAATGAAACCCAAACAAGGTAAACAAGAAGAAAACCATAATTAAGCCCATCATAAATCCTGCTAAACCATAAACTTGCCAAACTCCAAAGTTAAAAATCTCTTACTCGTCTACATGAAAACACTACATCACACACAGAGGGTGGGGGAAAAATTACTGAGAGTACAGCTGACATCTCATCAGAAATGATAGAAGCCAGGAGATCATAAAAACTATATTTTTTACGTGCTAAAAGGAAATGAGCAACCCAGAAATCTATACCCAGTAGAAAATATCCTTGGAAAATGAGAATTTTTAAAAGAAATATAACATAAAAAAAGAAAACTGAGATTTTTTTTCCCAACAGACCTAACCTAAAAAGGCTAAAGGGAAGTTCTTGAAACCTAAAGGAAATAATGCCAATCGCTAGCCACATGAACTTACATGAGGGAATAAAGAGCTCCAATCAGAACTGGCAGATATTTCAACAAATATAAAAGATTGTAAGTGTGTTTTTTTCTCATAATTTATTTAGAAGACATATTACTGCTTAAGGCAAAAATTAAAACAGTGTTTTGAGGGTAATAATGTTTGTAGCCATAGTATGTATTCTAACACCAACACAGAAGTTGTATTGGAGATGCTTGGCCAGTGAAATAAAGCAAGAAAAAAAAAGTAACATATGGAAAGAGAGAATTCACACAATCTTCATTGGCAGCTGCTATGATCATCTGCATAGAAAAAGAATCTTCAGGACAACTATAAGAAGGAATGAGATCACAGATATGAAGTCACTGTACAAAAAGATATTATTTCTCATTCTACCAACAAAAAATGGAATATAAAATGTGAAAAAATAATTTACAGTAGACTTACAGTAATAAAATTCTTAAATATAAATTTGACAGAAATAAGCCAGATTTCTATATTTTAATCAAGTAATTAAATATTAAATCTAAGGAGACCATGCTAAAGATATATATTATAACCCATAAAACAAACACTACAATAATGCAAAAAAATGTAAAAACACCAATTTAAATTAATTTTGAATGGAATGCAAAATATATATGATCAACCCAAAAGATAGTAGAAGAAAAACTAGCAGGGAGACAGAAACCAGAGGAGATCCTTCCCCCCTCAAAATAAGAAAGTGATAATATGATAGAAGAAGCCAAATCATATCAATGATCACATTAGATGCATATGTTCAATACCTCAGATGGAATCAGAGGATAGAAGTGGGCAGAACTTAGTTTACAATTAAGTCAGAGCCCCAGAATAACCTGCTTTGTAGAAATGGAGTCAACATAGAATTTTCATGTGCCAAAATTATTTTATGTTGCTATCAACATGGCAAAGACAGTTTTAGTAAAGAGCATAAATAACACATGCAAATCCCGGACAAGCATTTGGAATCTGGGGTCTTCATTGTGGGTTCATCCAACAATGTGTTAACAGACAACACAGTGTAGGGAAGGGTTTGCGCTCTCCCTCTTCACCCGCAGTCGGAAATCCCAGCTGTGAGCAGGGGTCCCCCACACAGAGCCAGCCGGTGACAAGGGTCTACCCCACACCACCACCTCCCAGGGTCGCTGGCCTTCTTTTAAATCAGAAAGACTGGGGCAGCCCAGGTGGCTCAGCGGTCTAGCACTGCCTTCAGCCCAGGGCATGATCCTGGAGACCAGGGATCGAGTCCCACGCCAGGGTCCCCGCATGGAGCCTCCTTCTCCCTCTGCCTGTGTCTCTGCCTCTCTTTCTGTCTGTGTTTCTCATGAATAAATAAATAAAATCTTTTTTTAAAATAAAAGAGAAAGAAAGAAAGACTGGTGCCCATCTTCGGGAGAAGAAAGAAGAGCCAGGAGAAGGCAGAGGCACCAGGACACTAGTCTACATGAGAATCATAAAGCTAATAGTGCAGAGAAGACAAAATTTTAGTCCTGATAACGTGCATCAGAATGTTAGAGATGTTCCCTGAACTTGAATTTGGAGGAACAGAGATCATTTTCAGGTTCATTGTAGAGCCAGAAACATTCCCTGGTGACTTAATATTAATTGTTTAAGATAAAGATCACTCAATGCAGAGAAAAGACGATCAATACCACCAAGTGCTTCTGCATTCAAAGTAAAACCTGGTTCTTCAGGTGCCGCTGACTTCCCAGGGAAGTAGATAAAGAGCCTAGAAGGTCAATTCTTCCCTGAGCCATGCACATCACTGGGTCTCCCATAGCAGGGCTCTCCAGGTTGCACCACCCCTGCACCCCCACAATCTCCTCTCTCCCTCCCACCAGCTCAGAGAGCTTCACTCAGTCCTACACTCAGCAAGACAAGGTGTTACCTTCAGTCCAATTAATTGGATGTGAGGAACAGTCACATTTCACTGGGTGCTGCACTCACTGGGTGTGCAGATACGTGGTCCAAGACCTTCCACCTCCACTTCCCTGTCGTCACCGTGCTGCTATGCTCGGGACCATCTGGAAGGCACTCCCCTCTAAACCGCACAATCTACTGCATGAGTACAGTTCTTAGGTTCATCCGATAAAGATGGCAGCATGTCCTGTGCATCAGGACTTCACACAGCTGTTCGATTCATAGGTCATGGGATTGGGGCAGATTATTACCTTTATAAAACCAGACACTGAGCCACCAAGTGATGAATACTTGTGCACAAGGCCTTCTAATGTTTTACTCTGATCTATTCAACAATGATCACCATGTTTGTACAAGCACCGTGTTCAATTCTAGATCTACCCAAACAAACATGGCACCTGAGCTCCTGAAACTCTCAACCCAGAAGAGGATATAGAAGGTAAACACTAGCTCCAGGATCCAGGACTATTTTTTAACATCTCTGTGCCTCCTTTCTTCCTCCTCTTTAGAAAAAAAAATATATTAATAACTACCTTTTAAATTTGAAATAAGGTAAAATAAGCTAATGTGTAAAGTACCACACAGCACCTGTCCTTTGATGTTCAATAAGTACCAGAAGAGAGTAATAGTGGTGGTGGTAGTGAACAGCATTTGCGGCCAAAGTGGTAGCAATAGCAGCTGCAACATAGTAGTGATAGTAGTAGTAGAAATAGCAGAAGTAGCAGTGGTAATATTAATAGTAGTAGCAACAGTGCTAATAGGAGCAGTAGTAGCAATAGCAATAGTAGCAGCACCAGTAGTAATGGGGTAATAGCAACGATGGTAATAGTAGCAGCAGCAGTGGTAATAGGAACAATAGGGCCAATAGTAATGGTAGTGGCAACACTAGTATTAGTAGCACCAACAGTAGTAATAGGAGTAGTAGCATCAATGGTAATAGCAGTAGCTGCAGTGGTAACAGGAGTAGGGGTGATAGTATAGTGGTAGCAGCACAATAACTGTAGTAGTGGCAGCAGTAGTGGTGGTAACGCAGTGGTTGCAGCAGTGGCAATAGCGGGGGTGGTAGGAATGGTAGCAGGAGGAGGAGGAGTAGTAATAGAAACAGGAGTCCCTGCAGCAGGAGCACAGGCACTGCCGCAGGGTGCGGGCTGGCACTGCCCTCTAGTGGCCACTGCGAGACTTGTGGGGTGGTAGGCCCAAAGGGTGGGGCAGGCGGGAGTCTGTGGGGTCCCCAGCATCCTCTCTTCTCTGTTCCACTTTCTACTGGTGCCCAAACTTCCAGGGGCCTCAGGCTGCTTTCTCCTTGGTGGAGATGATTTGATTCAGGAATGCGGTGGTGGTGGTGGTGGTGGTGGTGGTGGTGGTGGTGGTAGGAGCAGCAACGGCAGTAAGAAGAGGAGCAGCACTAGTAGCAGCTCAGCAGCCTTAAGAGGAGGAAAGGGGCAGCAGGAGAAGCTGGAATGTAAAGGGGAGCACACAATGCAGTGGGAACCGTGGAGGAGATGCACAAACCCCAGGCGGAGGACGTTAGGGAGGCATCCCCGTGAAGTGACCTTGAAGCTGGTGCCCAGAGGTGAGTAGGATTTGCCAGGTAAGTAAGGGTGTGGGTGGGAGAGGTGGGATGTGCAGGACACGCACCAGGAACTGGACTTCATCCCAAAGTGGCCGCCCCAGAGTGAGCATCTCAGGAGTCAGGGCCAGGTGCAGAGAGCAGGCCAGGGCCTCAGTGGGCTCTGCAGCCATGCTAAGGGCTGGGCTTATTTCAAGGGTAGCTGCTACCATCATGAAATCACTGAGGTTAAGAAGGCATGGTGTATGATTAGCCCTCCTGAGACCCTATCACCCTCCTTCCACAAGGGTTACCTGCCTCCCAGAACCACAGAGCCCAAGACAGCGTGCTTGACAGGTCTGCACACCTGCAAGTGCTCAGCCTTTAGGGTAATATCTTGTGAAGGGTGCGCCTTCCCTGGTTTTGTGCACTCTGTCCCATGACTCCTCGGCTACAAACATAAAGAATAATGTGGCTCAGATGGCCCCGTGATGCCCGCCTCCTGGTCTTCACCCTCAAACAGCCACTGCTACCAGGAAAACAGCGTAGAGGGGGGCACGGTTTCATGCCAAGATTACAAAAGACTGTGACTTCGCCCTGCCAGCACATCTCGCTCTCCTCTCCCCGACTCTGGCTCTCACGAGGCACCTGCATGCTGCAGAGCTGCTCAGGACAAGAAACTGTGCATGCCCTCTGGTCGACAGCCAGCAAGGAGCTGCAGGCGCGGTCCCACTTAGCACATCCACACCCTTCTCTGACCGAGCATGCGGGTGAAGCCCTTGCCCATCCCCCCGCTGCAGCCTTATGGAAAAGTGTCAAGCAAAAAATGCACAGAAACTAAGACAAGACGTGTATTGTTCTAAGCCGCTGAATTTGGGGGGGTTTTTTGTTACACGGCAGTGGCTAACTGCCGGCCTTCCCAACTCAGGTTCCTGGGGAGGTGATTTCATGAAGAATATGGAAGGATGAAAAATTCTGAACCCACGCAAGAAATATGCTCAGCTAATTCCAGCACAATGACGTGCACCATGTGACAAGTGGTACTTGGCCTGGTTTCAAACTAACTCTCAATTCCATCCCCCAGAGGCAATTGTTTTTTCAAGGAAAACACTTAGGTGTGCTTGTGATAATAGTCTCTGCTCAGTCCTCTCTGAATTCCTTTCTGTCCATGCTATTCCAGTTCTGCGTGGCCATCACCACCTAGGACCCCAGACTTTCCTCGAACCCCTTTCCTGTGTCTGGACCAAGTCTGATTTCCAGGGAAAAAAAGTCTCATGCTGTATACTGAGTCTACACCAATGGAATCCCTAAGGAAGGTTTGCTTCTCTTCAGGGAAGCTTTCAAAATGCTCCCCCCACCCCACCCCTGTTTCCTCTACCCCAGAGGATTCCTTTGTTCTCACTGTGAATGTCACTGCTGCAGTTGTCCTGGCAAATGGACAAGTACAAATGCTTCGTACTTCATACCATCAGCCTTCATCCCTCTGTGTCCTGAGCTGCCCGGGTCACTCTAGCAGAAGGTGATGGACAGACAAACTTTTTACTTGCTAACTCCTCAATGGTCGGATCAGGGTCCACAATCAAAAGATTTCTCTTTCTCTGTTCTGTATCCGTGCTGTTCCCTAGCACGTCCACATTATTGTACTGTTCCCTGTACACATACACACACAGGCAATCTGGACACAAACATAGACCTTTCTGTAAACTGTCATTAACCATTCTCTACAACTGTAACAGCTTGAGAGTGGTACTTCTTAACCCAAAGCCATGCTGGCTATGTTAGCATGACGCTAGAACCTCATAAGCAGGCCGCTAAGACCAGACGTGTGATACTTCTTAACTTTCTTGACATGCATTTTACAGTGAAAAGCATAATTTTTATTAAAGAAAACACAACATGGCTTTGAATGGGCAAAAAAAAAAAAAGGTATCAAGGACTCTACCATTGCTTGGAAAATTAGTCTCTGGGCAAAGAACATGCAACAATTTTAATAGTCACTTTGTGTTCTTAATATCGATCACTCTTATTAACTGTCTAGCAGGTCAACATGAATATCTAGATTTACAATCCAAATACTCTCCAGATTTCTAGTCATTATAGGTTAATACATTTCTTTTTTGTTGTTGTTTTGTTTTGTTTTTATTGAAATTCAATTTGCCAACATATAGTATAACACCTAGTGCTCATCTCATCAGGTTAATACATTTCTAATTTGAAGCAAAGAGAAAAAAAAACAGGTGAATTTTCTGCAATCCTGAAAATTCATAATGGCTCTTTGCATGCTGTCTCTCCTCAGATGGATCTAGAAATGCTATCTACCAAGGCTCATGATGTACTGAATGCCCTAAGGGACTATAGACTACTACTACCAACGTCCCCACATTAGCCGTGAGGACACAGAACCACAGAGAGGCGAGGTAACTCACCTCGTGCTTCGGAGCTAGGCAAACCAGAATGGACGCTGGTGTGTTGACCTCTATGCTTTAATGACTATTTGATCCGCTCAATTGGTTGAGTCTTTTAACTGTATTATTCATTTGGGGGGGGGGACCAATTAGCAGGAATTATGTAAATAATTTCAGAGATGAGCCTGATTCCCTCCATTGGCCCAATAGAGGATCTCTGAGCTTAGGAAAGGATCCACCTGGAGAAAGTCAGGCATGAGGCTAAAATCTCTGTGCTGTATATTACATCGTTTGAGAGAAATTGGGACAGAAAGAAAAAGAATACAAGGAATGGAGGTTTACAAAAAGAACCACCAGGGCTTCAGCCACAGTGAAGGCTGAAAACGAGCGTCCCACTTCCTCCCGTCGGCAAATAACACGGTTTTACAAAACCAAGGAAAATGTCATGTGCGAACTGGGATCCACTTGGCTTTGGCTTAGTTCAGAAGAAGGTACTTAAGGAAACGTGTCATTATAACCAGAGAATTCTACCAAGAAAAGTATTATTTTAATTGACGTGGCCAAAAGAAATCTAACTTTTATAAGAAATTAACAGCTCCCTCTCATGAGCTGTGAAACGAAGACTTTTCATACAGTTGTAAAGGATATTTTTCTTGGTATCTCTCACTATGTTCCCACCTGCTTTACCTCATTTTGTAGTTCACTGCTTCACAAAGCCAGGAAGATCCAGTGTCATCGCAGTTAACATGTAGATAGCATCCTGTCCCGTGAAACAAGAAGTAGAGCAACGCGCACGGAGGAGCTGAATGCGGATTAATCTGCTACCCACTAACTGTACATTTACCGGCTCATTCACGTGCTCCCAGGTTACAGATGCAGTAACTAAGGCTTAACCAGGTGGATGACTTGCCATCTCATATTTTTCGCTCTGAGCTTCACTGTGTGCCACTCCGGAGCGACCATGTGACCTGATACTCCTACCCACATTTGAGTGAAGTGGGTCATAGTCGTCTCCGGTGAGTGGAGGTGTAATTCTGTGACCAAACGTGTGCAATGCAAGAACTCCGTTCCAGAATAAGAAGGACTACGTCAAGGAGTTTCGTTGGCTGCATTTTGGAAGCCTTGACACACCTTGCATCAATAAGCACATGGTTCATATAACCCTTGTGCTTACCTAGAGAAACTAAAAATGTGGACTGTCATTTAATTCTTTGAAGCAGGGATGCCTGGGTGGCTTAGCAGTTAAGCACCTACCTTCGGCTCAGGATCGAGTCCCACATCGGGCTCCCCACAGGGGACCTGCTTCTCCCTCTGCCTGTGTCTCTGCCTCTCTCTCTGTGTGTCTCAAATAAATAAATAAATAAATAAATAAATAAATAAATAAAATCTTTAATAATAATAATAATAATTCTTTGAAGCAGCGCTCAGCGTCCATTGCAGGACATGACGTAGGCCCCAAAGACTGTCATGCTCTGTAGCTCCCAGTTCCCTACAAAGTTTCATCTCACCCAGATGGCGTGATATAAAACTGTTAGGATCACTATTTATTTCAGAATATTTCAGTTGAGAAAACAGAGAGACAACACATCTCTGTTTTCAGAGTGTCCTAGGGCCAAAAGAGAATGACAGCCTCCAAGATTCTTGAATTCCCATAAAACTTTATTGATAAAGGACATTTGAGAAATCCTTATGAGCCCATCAGTTATTCAGACAATGAGATTTCAAAGTCTTCACGATATTTGTCCTGGGGTCCTCGTGTGCCGAGAAACCACTGTTCGCATCCAGCATCCTTCATGTGCCTCTTGGGATACGTTCGTGTCTCAAATCGGAACATGGCAAATACCCATTCATGTCCAGCTCTTGGGTTCAGAAACGTGCATGATATATCAATACATCCCCCTTATAACATCTGGAATTAGTACCTCCACGGTGGTTGACATTACGTTTAAAGTCAGATTAGTTTACTCGTTCATATTATAAACCCCCTTGGCTGCACATTGCCCGTAGTGGTGGCAGACTGCAGTCCCAGGGCCAGATCTGGCCAGCTGCCTGTGTTTATATGATCCTGAGCTAAAAATGGTTTTTACATATTTTATAGGATTGTAAAAAAAATAAATAAAAGAAGAGGAAGAAAATGTAACAGAGGCTGGATATGGCCCACAAAGCTTAAAATATTTACCATATGGCCCTTTTACAGAAAAAGTTTGCCAACCGCTGGTCTATGGTATAAAATCCAAAATTCCTGGTCTTGGCACCCAAGAGACCTCCTAAGTGAGCTCAGCATATTTCTCTAGCTTCATCTTTTACTTCCTCCCCCATTGAAGCCATGTCACTGAGTTAGTATTCCTGTTCAAAGGCATCCCCCCGAGTGTCAGAGCTTACAACAACCACTGTCTCCCACACGTGAGTGCTTCGGTCAAGGGGTACAGAAGGCCACAGGCTGCTCCGCGATGCCTGGGCCCTTGGCTGCAGACCCTCAGGCCTGGAGGGACATCAACATCGGGGAGCCTGGATCACCCAGGGGCCGTAGATGCTGTCGGCAGGGACCCCAGCTGGGCCATAGACCGTCTGCATGTGGCCCTGAGCTCCCTCCCGGCAAGGCAACATGGGGGGCTGCTGAACCTCTGACGCGGTGGTTCAGGGCTCCAAGTGCAAATGCATGCTCCGGAGAAGGAGGCAGGAACTTGCAAACATTCTGATGCCCCCGCGGGAGCAAGACCACGTGACCCCCAGCATGCTCTAGGGCTTACCAGCCAGTGACACACTCAACCACGTGCAAAAGGAGGAGAAATAGATGCTGCACATGAACAGGACGAGTGCCCCAGATTGCACAGACGGGAGTCAAGCCCCATGAGCCATTTTCTACTTCGACCCTCTCCGAGTGGGTCACCGCCTTCCACACTCGGGGCTCCATGTGCTTCTTTCTTCCTACTGTGTGGCCATGAAGACCCAGCCCCACATGCCGGCTCCTGAAGCTTCCACCGCCCTACGTCCGCCCTCAGACAGCTTACCCGCCAGGTGGAGAGAGAGAACACCTACCTGAAGGAACAATGGACAATTCAGGCTAAAGAGTCGACAGTAAACAGATTGACTTCTGGAAAAGTCTGTTGTGCAGAACACTCACCCTGCACCGTTGCCCTGCTTGGGGTTTGTGCTTTGAAAACAGGCCAGCCCGAGACTTCAGCTCACCCCAACGATGTGAAGTCTGGAAGCCTCTCCAGGCTCTGCCCCAGGCCACAGGGAAAGGAAGGGGCTGGATGGCAGTAGCTGCAGCCTTGGTGTCTGGGAGCCGAGCCACGCTGGGGTTGAGATCGGACCCATTTCCAGCAGCGACACCATCAGCCCGTGGGAGAAGACAGAGAGGACAGGGGCTCCGGCTCCAGGAGGAAGCCTGAGAGGGAGGAAGGTGTGACTCCCCGTGGCTGAGCACCCGCGGGGCTCTGGGGATGCCCTGAGGTTGGCGAGGCTGCAGCAGGGGGCAGGATCTGAGCTTGCCACTGGTCCACTCACGTTCAACTCGCATTTGACAAAAGGGAAGGGCTCAGTCGCTGAAGTGTTTGCCTTAGGCTCAGGCCATGATCCCGAGGTCCTGGGATAGAGCCCCACGTCGGGCTCCCTGCTCAGCGGGGCGTCTGCTTCTCCCTCTGCCCCTCCTCACTGCTCATTCTCTGTCAAATGATTATATAAAATCTTTATAAAATAATAAAATAAAATCCCCTTCCTTGTCCCTCCTTCTCCCCTACTCAGCTGTCCAAAGTGACCCTGGCGATGCCTCAGCCTCAGAAAGAGGAAACAAACCCCGAACACAGAGGAGCCAAAAAAAGGTGAGTTCTTGGCTCATTTGTGCACAGGGACCCAGGTCCTGACACCTGAGGATGCACTGAGGTTTGGTTTCCACCCAGATCGGAGCCTCTACCTTCTACCCGGGTAGAGGTGTACACTTGCCGATGGCACATGCATTGGCCTGCGTAGTTCGTGAATGGAATCAGACAAGTGGCCTGTTTGCAGGTCAGGTCACGGGGGCACCGACCGTCCCTGAGCAGTGCCGCTCACAACGGACTCAGGCTCCTAGACTGAAATTTCCCTCCTCTTGTCACAGCCCCCAGAATGCTTATGGCACCAGGTGAAGGACAGCCCGATGGGCTGCATCTGGAGCCACCTTGCCGTCCATGGTCGCCAGCAAAGCTCCTCTGAACCCCCGGCAGGGCGTACTGCAATGTTTTCCATGATGTAGAAATGAAACAGAAAACCACGAGGAATATCGCTTGACAACCCCACCTTTTCCTACACCTCAGATCTCAGTAAGCAATGGCCTGAATAAGCAGCTATTTCTCCCCGCTGATCCCCCAGCTGAGGGTGGGGGATTCGGTGCATTAGGGGACACAGGGGTGGAAGGAGGACACATACGAAGCACAACAGAAACGGTGGCCAAGATGCCACATTTTAAGAGGCCTCATCTTTAACTACAAACAACTTCTATTTTTGCGGAGGGAGGACGCCGCCTGCGCCCCAGGAAGCACGCCACGCTGTCCCAGGGTCACGTGGGAGCCAGCGAGGAGGACCTTAACGGGGGTGGCTCTCCCTGGGCCGGCAGCACAGGGAAGCGATCTTGGCATCAAGCAGAGCAGGGCCCTGCTCGGAACGTGGCCTCTGTGCGCAGGAACTGCTGCCCTGGAGCAGCAGCGACCCGGGGACCCAGCGAGGGCTATGGCTCCGTGTGGCCAGGGTCCCCGGGAAGGCCCGAAGCAGCCCTGCCAGTCCCCGTGGCCTGGGACGCTGTGTTCCCACGGACCCGTACGTTTATGTTTGATCGTCTTCCACGCATGTGACTCTGCAGGCTTCACTCGGGGTGTGTTTCAGCAGAACTGACTCTCAGGGTCAGGCCGGAGGAACCCGGCCGAGAACCCGCCCCGCTCAACACACAGGCCTGCCGTGTGACCCGGGGCTGTTGGGGGGAGCTTCAGGCTGTGGTGCCCCCTCCTCCGCATCCACCCGCTGCAGCCAGGGTGACTTCCTGAGCCCCCCATGCAGCTCCTGTTCGTCCACCAGGCAGGGGTCCTGGCAGCAGTGGGGTGCTCCCCGTGGGCTCCGGGAGGGATATAAGGACGCACTTGTTGGAGCCAACCACCAGCCACAGACGGTAAGGGACGTTCCCAAAGCTCAACGACGGAGCTGTGATTGGAGCCCAGGCCCCTCGCACCCCTCGCGTCCCCCGGGGCTCTGGGGGCCACCGCGGCCAAGGAGGGAGGCTGTTACGGTGAGCCCCCGGCTCGCACCCACACCTGCACTGCCCTCCGTCCTCCCGCCTTGACATGTTTCACTCGCAGTTTTCACAGCGTCTCCTGGGGGCAAGCGCCTGCCCGAGATGCTAAGGCGGGGTCCCCGCGTGCATGAGGCCGCAGTGGGCCCCGGCGCAGGCCAGCCCCCCGCTAGTTAGTGGGGCTGGGGCCGCGAGAAGGCTGGATGCTCCTGAGTCACATCGTCTTGTGGTTCCCTTCGCTCAGCTGGACAACGCCTGTGAGGCTGGCTCGCTATCAGGAAGGAGTTTCCCTGCTTCAGGGGCAGTTCGTTATGTTCTCAATCAGGGGAAAGTCCAAATTATGCCCACTTACTTATTTAAGAGCCAAAGCTTTAAGAAAAATGAACCACAGGGCACCAGGGTGGCTCAGCAGGTGAAGCTTCTGCCTTCGGCTCAGGTCATGATCCCAGGGTCCTGGGATTGAGTCCTGCATCGGGCTCCCAGCTCGGCGGTCAGCCGGCTTCTCCCTCTGCCTCTGCTCCACCCTCCTCATGCTCTCTCTCTCTCTCTCTCAATCTCTCTCTCTCTCTCTCAAATAAATAAATAAAATATTTTTAAAAAATTAACCATGATGGAAATCAATTTGCCTCCTCAAAGGGAAATTTGGAATATATGTATTGCCTTTCTCCGGACTCCAGCGCACGTTCACGGAGCCTGCCACCCCTCGTACACAGCACTCTGTTGCCGCACATGCTGGCGGGTCGCACAGGCTTGTGTGTGGCCCACAGTCCGGGGTGGGACCTGGCCCTCACGTGTTCCTGGAGCACTTGGCACCCCCGCTGCACCGGGCCATCCCGGGAGGGGGTGAGGGGCATCCCCCAGCATGCCGGCGCCCACTCCGCCCCCACCTCCAGATTGCTCCTTATTGTCCAAGCCTGGAAAATCAAATTAACCAAGCTCATTCGAGATTTTAAAGTCTTTAAATTAGAGCAGCAGGCCAAAAGCAGCCTCCCTAGGAGGTGAGCACATACATTTTAGCACATGGGTTTGGCTTTGCTTCTGTGCACCCTTTTGCCTCCGTACTTTTTCGTTTCCGTTTATTTAATAAATATTGATAGACCAGGCCCTGTTCTAGACAGTAAGGGATACAGAAGCGGAGAAAACAGATCAAGACCCCGCCTTGAGGAATGCCTCACATACTCGGAAGGGGAAGGACCACATGAATTAATAAAGTCCAGAGTGCTTCGGATGGTGGTAAGGACAGCAGAGGAAGCAAAGCAATGATGGGAAATGAGGACTGTCATGGGCCACGGACATCGTGACAGCACACCTGAGAGATGCGGGGGCGGAGGAGGGGAAAGCTAGCAGGCACCTGCGCTGGATGGCACCAGGCACGGCCCCGGGGAGCACCTGTATGAGGACAGCGGTAGGGGCCCAGGGCTTCCAGAAAGGGATCCCCAGCACACAGACAGAGCGGGAGGCCGCGAGAGGAGGGGGCCCGCTCGGGGTCTTGCAGGCGATGCCAACAACGGGTTCCCATGCTGAGGCCATGGGAAGTTCTCAGAGAGTGTTGTGCGGAGGAGTGACGTGATAGTTGATGGTTTAAAAGGACCCCTGTGGCTTCCAGGTGGAAAATGGACAGAAGAAGAGGACATATCTGGAAAGCGGCTCAGGCGAGGGGGTGGGTGGGCCTCTGTGACGGGAACCAGGCGGCGGGAAGTGGTGCGATCCTGAGCATATTTAGCAGGTGGAGCAAGAACTGAGTGTGGGGTCAGAGAGGAAGGGGAAGAGAGCCCAAGAGTCGGTCATGGTCATTGGCAGGACTAGGTGGTCCTTGACCAGTTACCTGCAGGCGGACCTGTTTACGACGCCCAGGGGGTGTCCAGGTGGAGGGATCAACGAGCAGGAGACGTGTGATGGGGGAATCCCAGGGAGAGATATCAGCACGGAAGGCATGGAAAGCCAAGACCCCGGAAAATTCACAGGGGCAGAGGCCACCTGGGTGGGTCCTGGGGGCTCCCGCACCGGGACTTCTGGGAGGTAACAGCCAGCCCGGGCCTGAGAAGCTATGGCAGTGACATTGAAGGCGAGCCCACAGGGGGTGGCCCCTGACATGGGGAAGAGACAGTTTCAAGGAAGAGAGGAGAACCACCTACGTTGAGGCTGGGGTCTGACCAAGAATCAAAGCATGAAGCAGTCGGTGTAGACATAGAGTTCTGGAGATGGAGACAGCGCAAGCGAGCACTGACGAGAGTGTCGATGTGCCATGCTATGGAAGAAAGGGAGGAGATGGGGGGGAGGAGAAGACAGTGAGGGCAGAGAGAGCTCTTCAAGGATGAGGAGACGATGAGGAGACGATTCCCTGTCGGCACGCCGAGGGGGAGATTCACTCAGACGGAGTGAATGGTGCAAAGGAAGGAGAACAAGCTGAAGCAACATCCGTGAACAGACAGGAGGGCAGGGGCAAGGTGCCCGGAGAGAGGGTGGGTCACCACTGAGAGCAGAGTCGTGCCCTGTGGGAAGGCAGGGATTGTGGACACCACTGCTGTGAGGCATTCAGCTCTCCTGGTTGAGACTGAGGAAACCCCTCTGTTCGCCACCTTCTCATGGAGGAAAGCATGGGCACCAGCTGAGAGGGAGTCAGGGAGGGTAGGGGGCTGGCAAAGAACCACCCAGCATGGAAGAAAAGGAAGCACCTCAAGGACAGAGGGAATGTCAGCCAGGCAGCATGGAGGGCCCACCCAAAGCCAGTGGTCTCGATTTTAAGGTTCGCCATCGGCCCAGTGGCTTGGTCTCCTGGAGCCACATTGCCTGGGGACAGCCATGTGCAGGCAGGAGTGGCTGTTTTTCCAAGTAAGCAAGACAAGAGCCTAGAAGAGAAATCAGCCAAGAAGGAGGAGGGAAGCAGGGTCTTCAAGGAGAGGCCTGGGCATATGGGGACAGTGAGGAAAACATTCAGAGAAAGGGTGAAGCTGTGAGAGACTTTGCCGGTGGTTATGAGCTCCAGAGGGCCTATGGGAGAGATATGGGAAGTTGCGGGGAAGATGTGTTTCAGGGCTGAGGGTCTGCAAAGAACCGGCTACCTGGTTCCTGGTGCAAAATGACAATGCGGGCCCCTGGCCAGACATGGTTAAGAAGCTCCAGATGGCAACCTGAGGGCATTAGACCAAGCAATGCTGTGTGTGCCTGCCCTAAATGAGGACCACACAGGTCACAAGACGGCCCTGCTCCTGGGTCCCGGAAGTCCTGGGTCATGGGATGACAGAGGAGCCAGGTGCCCACAGCTTTCTCTGTGGCTTATAAACAGGGGCAACGGGTACAGTCAGACCTGTTGGTACCAATCCTGACTTTCCCCAGAGAGCGCAGCAGGACGAGGAGGGGCAGACAGAGAGGCCTGGCCAGGAAGTCTGGGCACACGGCCAGGACTTGCATTTCATTCCTGCTGCTGGAGGCTTGACCGCGGGGGGCCAAGGGGGGAGGTTGGCTGTGCTGCTCTGAACCCAGGGTGTCCCCCTATGAAGCAGGGGTGACAAACAGATGTAGCTGCAGAGGCCTGACCTGGAAGGTGCTCTACCCCCAGCGTTCCCGGGACAGCCCTGCACACCCGGTGTAGTTTGGGCAGCACCTATCCTGATACAGTGGACGTGTTTACAAACACCTCCCACACGTTCAGTGTTAGATCATGGCAAGGAGTGACAGAAGTCATCACAGGGCTCCCCGAAGTGTCACCTTCGGGGCTATTCAGTTACAGGAATCGCCTTCCGAACCTCAGGGCAGAGTCGTTCAGGACAAAACGTCCGCAACAGGTGAGCCGCTCACCCTGATGATCGAGCTGTCATCCTGCGCTGCGACCCGGCGTTGGCCTCGCATCCACCTGGGCTTGAATCTAGGCTCTGCTACTTACTGCCTGTGTGTCTCACCTTACCAAGAAACTCGAGGACTCCGCTTCGTGGCTGGATCTTAAAGATTACTTGAAAATGAGAGAATGCGTACAAAGTACCTCAGTTTCTGAAGGGGCTCCCAGCAGTACCGTGAGCATCAGGAGACTCGCTGGCCGTAGAAGCGATGGTCATGTTGTGGTAGGAGGTACGCTCCTCTCCACCACCAGAGAGCCCCCGACCCCGGCCCACCAGGGGAAGGACAGCCTCTGCCCCTGCACACACACACACACAGACACGGCCTGCAGGTGCTCTCCTGGGAGCCCGTGACGAGCTCCGCTAAGGACCTGACCCTCAGCTCAGGGACTGCGGTCACCTGCATTCCCACCGACTTTTCCTGCCGCGCCAGGATTTGTATTTATTACCTACGGATGCCGCTCACCCATTTAGAGCACTAATGAAAACAATTTATGTTACAAATGGCTAATTATGTGACACTTGGAGAATTAAACATTTGGAACATGAAATTCAATAATGCATACATTTGATATCCAATTTACCACCAAAAGCAGAAATCGAGGACAGATTTTAAATCGGGTTGATTTGGTTGGATAACGTCAGGAACAGCTGAGAGTTATTCCATTTTCTCCACGCCAGTCCTGCCTCCCCAGGGAGCAGAGCTTTGGGCACTGGAAAGAGTGTGCATTCCGGCGTGATGCAGAACTGGGTTCTAATTCACACTCTACCAGCCTCCTGCTCTGTACCCTGGGGTAGGAACTGAGGTTTTCTGAGTCCCAAATCACTCATGCACCCGCTTTATAAGGTTATTGTGAAGATTACATGGGTCACATCTGGCAGTACTAAGTGCCTGGTCCACAGTGCGAATGTGATAAATGTGAGAGCTCTTCTCTGCAGGATAGGAGCTGGGAGCAGGGAACGCTATGTTGTCTGCATAGTACACACACACACACACACACACACACACACACACACCACTGAGGTGGGGGAGGTGGAGAAAAGTTGGGATCCGGTGCAAACTACATGAAGACAATATCAAAGGCAGGGGTAGAAAAAGTGTGTACAGGAAGGGAGTGTGCCTCATTCCCTATGGTTGTAGACGTCATAGAAGACTACACACTTTTACTTTTTAAAGATGCTGTAATTTTGGGGCCGCCTGAGTGGCTCAGCAGTTGAGCATCTGGCTTTGACTCAGGGCATGATCCTGGAGTCCCAGGATCGAGTCCCATAACAGGCTCCCCACAGGGAGCCTGCTTCTCCCTCTGCCTGTGTCTCTGCTCCTCTCTTTGTCTCTCATAAATAAATAAAATCTCTTTAAAAAAAATAAAATAAAGATGCTGTAATTTTAAGGACAGTTGTAGGATCACAGCAAAACTGAGAGGAAGGTGCAGAGAGTTCCCATATACCCTCTGCCCCCACATGTCCAAGCCTCCCCCCACAGGAACCCCCCCACCAAAGTGGGACATTTGTTACATCGTGAACCTAGCCTGACACATCATAATCACCCGAACTCCGCAGCTCACAATAGCGGTCATTTCCAGCATTACCCATTCTGGGCATTTGGGCACATGTACAATGACCTGTGTCCACCATGACAACATCACATACAACACTTCCACTGCTTCAAAAATCTGTGTTCCACCCATTCCTCCCACCCTATTACCCCCTAAACCCTGGCAACTGCTGACATTTTTGTAGACTCCACAGTCTCGTTTTTTCCGAACGTCATAGAGTTGGAATCACATTTTGTAACCTTTTCAGATTGGCTTCTTTCCCTGAGCAATGTGCATTCAAGGCTCTTCTGCATCTTTGCATGCCTTGTAGCTCATTCCTTTTTAGCCCTATATAATATCTCCTTGTCTGGATGGACCAGTCTATTTATCCATCATCTACCAAAGGACTTCATGGTTGCTTCTGAGTTTTGGCAATGATGAAAAAAGCTGCTATACACATCCTCATGCAGGTTGTTGTACTGATGTAAGTTTTGAGGTCCTTTTGGTAAACATCAAGGAGCATGATTGCTGGGACATAGGATAAGAGGTCGTCTGTCTTCCCAAGGGGCCACCCAGTGTTGCATCCCCACCAGCGGTGGATGAGAATTCCCCTTGCCCACATCCTCGTCAGCAGCTGGTGTCATCAGTGTTTTGGATTTTGGCCATTCTGATAGATACGTAGTGATGCATCATTATTGCTTTAATTCGTATTTCCTCAATGACCTTTGACGTGGAGCATCTTTTCATGTGCTCACATGCCGTCTGTCTATCTTCTTTGGGAAGGGGTCTGGCAAGGTCTTTTTAAAGGTGTTTTGTTTTCTCATTATTAAGTGTTAGGTGTTCTTTGTGTATGTTAGAGAAGAGTCCTTTCTCAGAATTGTCTTTTGCTAATATTTCCTCCCAGTCTGTGGCTTGTCTGCTTATTCACTTGACATTGCTTTTGAAGAGCAGAATATTTTGATTTTAATGAAGAACCACCTATCAGTTATTTGGATGTGCCTTTGGTGTTACACCTGAAAAGTTGTCGTCACACCTGAAATCTTCTAGGATTTCTGTATGTCCTCTTCTCAGAGTTTTATAGTGTTGCATTTACACTTGGGTCTGTGCTCTATTTTGAGTTAGTGTTCATGAGGGATGAAAGGTCTGTGTTTAAATACATTTTTCTGCATGTGGACATTCAGTTGTTCCAACAGTTTCTTGAAAACACTATTTTTGCTCATTTGTCAGAGATCAGTTTCTTGAAAACACTATTTTTGCTCCTTCGTCAGTAATCAGAGATTACTTTGCCTTAAGTAAGTGGGTGTGTTTCTGGGCTCTGTACATGGTTCCTCTGATCTATTTGTCTACTCTCTCAGCAACACCATATGTCCTGAGGATTTTAACTTTGTCATAAGTCTTGAAGTTGGGATAGTGTCAGTTCTCCCACTTTGTAGTATAATGTAGATGCTAAGTAGACATAAAAACTTAAAGATAAATATTGGGACACCTGGATGGCTCAGTCAGTTAAGCATCTGACTCTTGATTTCGACTCAGGTCATGATCTCAGGGTTGTGGAATCGAGCCCCATGTTGGCCTTCAGGTGCTCAGTACAGTCTGCTTGAGATTCTCTCTCTCCTTCTCCCTCTGCCCCTCCCCCTGCTTACTCTAAATAAATAAGTAAAATCTTTTTTTTAAAAAAAAGTATTAAATTTCTTAGAACAACACTAAAAATATGACACAAGGAATTATAGTCTAAAAGCAGTAGCTGATTTATGGAATACTAAAAATAAATATACTACCCAAGAAACGGGAGACAAAAGAAATAGAGAAGCAAAATGAAACACATACACACACAAAAAGGGTAGGAAAAATATATAACAAATAGCAAAATAGTAAACTTACAACAAACTCTATCAATAATTAGCTAAAAGATAAATCCACTCATTCCAGTGAAAAGTCATCAATTTTCAGACAATCAAAAAGCAAGAACCAACAATAAGGCAGCTCTAGGGGCTCTGGGAAATGAACTAGGGGTCGTGGAAGGGGAGTAGGGCGAGGGGTGGGGGTGACTGGGTGACAGGCACTGAGGGGGGCACTTGACGGGATGAGCACTGGGTGTTATTCTGTATGTTGGCAAATTGAACACCAATAAAAAATAAATTTATTATTTAAAAAAGAAATTTATAAAGGATAATAAATTTGATTTTAACTCAAAAATAAATAAATAAATGTAAAGGAGCAGACCAGTTGAAAGTGAAAGGAGGGGAAAATGCAAATTGTGCGCAGAGAAAGCTCCCGGAGCTGCACCACCATCAGTCAGAGGAGACGTCAGTGCAGAGACAGAGGTAAGGAAAAAAAATTCACAATGAATAAAAGGTGAACTCTCGAAGGAGACAAATGTTCCCAAAGGTGAGTGTCTGTGATAACAGAGCCTCAAAATCCCTGAAGCGGACGTGCGTGAACTGAAGGGGAAAACAGAAGAATCCGCATCCTTGTTGATCTTTATACTTCTCTGTGAGACGAAGTTCAGGACCAACAAGGCTGCTCTGTGATCACACAGTTGGCTGAGGGGATGGTAACAGATTGGAAGGGGCCTGGGGGAACTTCCTGAGGTGATGAGAATATTCTATAATTTATCTGATTACGTGAATGTATATGTGTATGTATTTGTCAAAACTCATCACAGTCTTCAGTTCACTCTCTATGAAAGGGAATGAATAGAAGATGTTATGTAATGAAGTGTGGCGACCGTAACAAACACCACAAATGGACACTTGAACAGCGGGTATTTCTCTCATTCTGGAGGCTGGGTGTCCAGACCGAGGTGTCCGCAGGGCCAGTGTCTCCTGAGGCCTCCCTCCTCCGCGTGTAGACGGCCGTCTTCTCCCCCGTGTCCTCACCAGGTCCTCCCGCTGTGCATGTATCCTCAGTGCCTCTCCTCAGAGGACACCAGTCATATAGGATTAGGACGTGCTAATGACCTCATCTTACCTGAATCACCTCTTTAAACACATTACTTTCAAATACAGTCACATACTGACGTTCAGAGGTTATAACTTCTATGTATGAATTTGGGGGCAACACAATTCAACCCATTACACAGAGCAGAGCGTGTGATCCAAAACCAGTAAGAATTCAGAGAAGGAGGACTTGATAATAATCCGACTAGACCCATGCAAACAACTGTGATGCACGGCTTAAAAGAAAACAACCAAAAAATATAAATAAATAAATAAATAAATAAATAAATAAATAAGTAAATAAATAAGTAAATAAATAAATAAATAAATAATTTTTAAGAATTAAAAAAAAGAAAAAAAGAAAATAACCCAAGTTAAAGAGAAATTGGGAAAATATTCCTTTAAAGTGAACCCAAACATGTATTTTTTTCCCTTATATGGGCTTTTCTGTTTTGTTTTCTGATAATTTGGGGGAGTCACGGAAATTTCCCAAAATCCTTATGGATCCTTTCTACCCCCGTAATAAGCTTTGCCGACACGGGTGTGAGGACAGTGGGGACCCTTGTGGGAAGATCTGGAAGCTGACAGGGGTGTGTTTGGGCCCAGTAGAGAGGCAAGCCTGGGCAGCTGGGCCAGCCAGGACAGGAGTCACCTGAAGGAGACAGCCACCTCCCCGGATTACAAAGCTCAAGTAAATGATGGGCATCGACTCCTCTCTCCATTGATCCACATGCTTCCCCCAGCGGTTCTCCACCCGCATCAGAGAATGGCCTTCGCTGGGGTAGGAAAGCCACGCTACAGACCCCTGTTCAACGTGGGGGGCGGTGGTGCTTCCAGTCTGCGCACTTCCACTGCTGCCCAGAAGACAGCTGAATAAGACTTTTCTCCATAAAAATCTTTTAAAAGTGGGTGGCGAGGCACCTGGGTGGCTCAGTGGATGAGCGTCTGCCTTTGGCTCAGGGCGCGACCCCAGGGTCCTGGGATCGAGTCCTACATCGGGCTCCCCGCAGGGAGCCTGCTTCTCCCTCTGCCTGTGTCTCTGCCTCTCTCTTTCTGTCTCTCATAAATAAAATAAATAAAATTTAAAAAAAGAAAAAGACTAATCTCCATGAGTAGAATTAAAGTTACGGGTCAGGTTCAGAAGGTGACACCGGACGCTAAGCCCAGCTGCCAGCGAGGATCCATTGCCCCACCTAGAAACCTGCCCGGCACAGGTGTTCTGCGATGGGAATCCTGGACTGAAAATACTCAGGATGACGGTGTTGACACCTTGAATATTGTGACCCAACACAGGCAGGCAAACCCCGCTGTGCCTCACGCAGGCCCAGGCCACCGCCGTACTTCCAAGTCAGTGCACAGATGTGTACACAAGTATATCCTTTATTTAAAATCAAGGAGCATGTCACTTTTAAGAATGCATCCCTTGCAAAATCATGCAGTTTGCTTGTATTTCCCAAAACCATTCCATCCCAAATTCTGTCCTCCATCCCATGGCCGTTGGGATGGATTCTCGTCCTCACGGACAGGAGCATCACGAGAACCCATCCTGCCCAGTGTGGATTTTACTTGCCGAAGGAGTTGGGGTGGGGGGGTTAGGAGGACACACAATGACACGTGAGGTGTGCCGGGTAGGAAATCTAATGAAGCCAGGAGCTCGGCCGTTAGCCTTCAAGGAAGAAAAGCTGGGCCCAGCGCTTTCAAAATTAGCAAGGCCTATATCACACCACGACAGCATTAGTGATGAATAATTAAGTGCTCCATATAATGTCGCTTTGGTGAAAAATGACAATTTTACAATCGATGGACCCAAACCCGTTCTGTATTATGCTGTGGTGTGGAAGTGTAGGGGAGGGGGTGCTGCTAACATAAATGCTTTTCTGAGGGCTGAGCTGGAGCACTGCTCCGGCCGAGTATCTTTCAGAACCCCACAGTGACCCTGCCGGGAGAGGTTCATGAAAAATTTAAGAGGGAAATTTCAACCTGGAACAAGCCCACGTCTCACGCCAGCTTGCCTGAGGTCAAACAGTGTTTTCTCGATAATGCTCAGTTAATGTCACAGATATAAATCATTCAACAAATGCAGATGTTACCATCTCCTGAAATGAAACTTCAGCGTTCTTTCAAATCCTATTTTTATGAGGTGCCGGAGTTATTTAAAACAATTTAACAAATGCAGCCATGCATAACTTCCTATAAAAAAATGTTTATTGCAAGAATTTTTTTTCCCCTTTCAGTAACTATAGCTACTCCTCTGAGGGGTCCCTCGATCACGCCGACTGTTCCAGAACATGTTCGCCTGTGGACGCGTCTGTCATTTGCAGCAGAGCGCCTGCCAAGAATTATCACTACTCTCCAAAAAGAAAAATTATATTTCAAAGAGTCTTATTTCTTCCCAGCAACCATTCTTTCAGCAAGGGGAAGAGTAATCTCTTTAATTTGCAGGAAGTGCTAATTAGGATCTGCATTTTTATTCGTTCATTCTGATTTCATTGAGAAGTACCAAAGTTCTGGAGACAGGTTTAATTAGGGCAACATTGAGAATAGAGTGATGAAAAGTTAGCCACAAGGAATCACACCAGAGATTCCTACTTGAGGTAAATAAAAACATGTTAATTATTTTCTCTGCGCTTGTGGAACTCATCCCGTGGACTGGGCTCTCTACCTATTGCCTGTCCTGTGTACGAGCCAAGTAACACTCAGGAAGCCTCGGGCCCCAGGTTGAGGCCCAAAGGTACATTTGAGTATTTGCTGACCTTTATTATGTCCCATAAGAGTATTTTGCAGGACTTCCCTCATTTATGATCCTCACTATAAACATGCAAGTAAGAATTCACGTCTTGCAGATTATGAAACGAAGCTCAGAGAAATTAGGACATTCCCCCCAAAAAAAGGAATCACATAGGGCTCCAATTTCCACCTGACGTATACAACCCCAAATCTCACACTTCTCAGCCAGGCCAGTAGACCCCTCTCCTCAAGCGCAGCCCACAACCAGGGAAGGTTGTGGTGCTTGTGTTCTTGTACCACGATGCGGTGCTGACAGGTGTTTGTGATCGGAGTACAATAGACTGACCCAAACCAGTCCTCTGCGAATAGGGGGTAGCGAATGAATTTTCACAAGGAGATAATTATTTAAAAGTGATTGTTCATCTATACCACTTTATATAGATACTGGTATTAAGGTCAAAAGCTCCATCTTCCTATTTAGATATACGGTATTGATTAAAGAATACCTGTGCCTGCAGATTCCAGTTCCATAGGAATTTAATATTATTTACACAGTTAAGGAACAGATGATACATTTCCATTTGTTAGAAACTGATCTCTATAATAAAATAGATTTTAAATTAAAAAAAAAAAAAACAGGGAAGGATCCACTGACCTAATAGGAATTTGGCCAAAAAGGGAGATCTCCATCCTTATCAGCTGCTGTTCGAAGCAGGACTCAGTTCTGGTTCTCAGTCGACCCTGTTCTAACCCAAATTAACGTGGGTAGAGTCCATGCGGACTTTCTGAGCTCCAGCTGCTTGATCACTAAGATGTTGGAAATTCCACTCATTCTCCCCTCTCTTGAAATAGTGAAAGTCAGATAGTGAATGGGAAAAATCTTGGAAAACTGTTATAAGGTAAGAATGATGACGATAGCCTGCCTGAGAGAGGCTGAACCGCCTGCCTGTGCTTCGCTGGGACAAGAAGCAGCATAATTTCCCTGCAGGAATCTAGAGACGCAGAAACAATAAAATGCACAGAGAAGAGAAAGCACAACGACGTCAAATGGACTCTGTTTGGGTAACGAAGATGGAGTGTAGACTTCTCACTGATACGGAGACTCCCCTCCTAGGGTCTTCCCAGCTCATGTGCAGCATCTCTGCTCAGCGTCCCGTAGCTGTCGAGGCCCAGAAGTGGTGACCACCCCGCTCGTGCCGTGCACAGGACACGGCAGGCCTTCCGATCTGGGCTTCTTATTTTTTGTTTGCCTGTTATCTGAATTTTAAAGAAGCTACCCGTGTCTGTCGAGGCAGTATTTTCTTTTTTAACTGAAACCAAATATAAAATATTTACTCCCAGAACGTAGACTGTTGGAGCCTCTGGAGACAACAGTCTGCTTTTAGGAGCCAGACCGTGTGAGCCACCTGGTTTCAAGAGTGATTTTTATTTATATTCATGAGTAAAAACAAAGAGTGGCTGTATTTTGCCCATCGACTAGCAATTCTTTGGTCATAAGAGCCACGTTTAATATTCTAGACTCCACTTAGATTTCTCTAAAAGGGACCTTGAACTAAGCATTACATTTTCTCTTGTGGAATCCATGGCCTAAGTGATGCCAGTAATGCCCTCCTCTATGGATCTCTGTGACTGGTGGAATCCCAATTCCCGATATTTCTCAGTGCACACAGATTACTCAACCACGGGACAATTTGTCTAGATTTATGACTCTGCCCTGTTCTCCAGGACCACAGAAATACAAATGTGACCTTCTAGTCACTACTTGTGTATCTACTTGGTTGATATGAAATAGTATTTGCTGCACGATTAATGTTTGGGGCAATTCCCTTTATCTGCAAGGTTTTTTTGCAATCATTGTGAAATAATACAGACTCAGAATTTAATAGCCAAGTTAGCCCACTGGAGGCCAGTGAACAGGCTCCGTCACAGAAGAACGGTCACTCTTGGGGACTTTGGTTTCCAAGCACCTACGAGGAGGGCTGGATTTTCAGCTACTTATTTCTCAGGGTTCTGGAGGCTGGCTGGAGGCCCAAGATCAAAGTGCTGACTGATTCGGTTCTTGGTGAAAACTCTCGTCCTGGAGTACAGATGGCCACTCTCTCACCATCTCCTTGCATGGCGTAGAGAAATCTGTCTGTTCCGTCTCTTCCTACAAGGATACTAACCCATCATTTTCTTCTTTTAAAAATATCAGTGGTGGGACACCTGGGTGGCTCAACGGTTGAGCATCTGCCTGTGGCTCAGGTCGTGATCCCCAGGTCCTGGGATCGAGTCCCACATCGGGCTCCCTGCATGGAGCCTGCTTCTCCCTTTGCCTGTGTCTCTGTCTCTCTCTGTGTGTGTCTCTCATGAATAAATAATTAAAATCTTTTTTAAAAATTAATTAAATTAATGAAAAATTAAAATATCGGTGGTATTATTCACACCACAGAGCAGAAGCTGCGTTCTCAAAGGCACAGAATGCTCTAGAAGGTGCGGATTTGATGGCATGTCAGGCCCTTGCTGCAGAGCCAAGGTTGGAAACAGGTTTTCTGCTGGCTTCATGAGCTTCCCCATCGTTCCAGTTCATATGGGTCAGAATCGGTTTCCCCTGAGGTCCTGCTCATTTTCCCGTGTGTCTCCTGTCTGCACCCGCATCTTAACCCAGCTAGTAACAGATTAGAAACAAGCAATGTCAGTGGCGTCATAAAATCTAGGCAACTGGACCAGCACTGCCGGCTGAAAGCCGTTTCTTCAAGAAGCATCACTTTTGAGGACACATGCGTTAAAAATAAACCAGAACTCACAGATCCTCACAGTTCTCGCTTGGTCTATACATATTTTTAAAAACTCTAAGAACCTTTCCCTTTTGTCAGCTAATCTTTTGAGCTGATGGCTTCACTCATTGAGGTAAGATGAGACGCTTGCCCGTTTTCTTCCTGACTCACAGTGAACAGGATCCCATTTATGTATTTGTCTCTGATTCTTTTCTAGAGCGTTCCCCAAGCCTTTCACCTCATCTTGCGGCCACATGACCAAGCCTGTCGCAGGCTCCTCTGGGCCTGAAGATGGTCCTATACATGCTCCAAGTCTCCCTGGACCCCTCAGGAGGGGTACAGTAGCATTGGGCAGAGGACCGTGTGGTCATAGAATTTACTCTGTTCTTAGAGCCGGCCGTGTCCTGGGGACTGTTTATTTTCTGCTGAACAAAATACTCCCACCTTTGCCAGGCCCCTTCAGAGCCGAGGATCTCTCGGGATAAATCGATACCTTAAGGTGTAGCCATGACAACGGGAGAGATCAGCTAGCCTAAGCACAAATTGCATTGATTTTTTTCTTTTTTTATTCAGTTCAAGATAACACCATGCTTGAGTGTCAGAATAAGTCCCCTTCTTTGCAACATGGGCTGCTACATCTCATAAGTGAACAGCTCTTTTGTAAAGGCATAATTGCATTAATGTCGCTGGATAAAAGTGCAGCCTCCTCTAAATAAAATGTACTCTGCTGGATGCTATTACAGTTTTAATAACCCATGACCACAGCAGCAGCTACTCCGCGTGGATTTCAGGCACCCGGGCCCCCCGGACCCCATCACCTGCTGTCGTTGACCATCTCTGGGTGCCTGGCCTCACTTGGTGGGCGCTGAACCCAGAGCAAGAAACCACATGCGTCTCTCAGAGCAGTTCTAAAGCAACAAGAAGCCTTATTTATCTGCAAGGTGACTTGAAGTGATTGAAGAATGCAAAGAATTCTAGTCACCGGAACCATCTAAGTGAAATCATTAAGGTCCATAGAGTTCCTGATACACCTGGCCACTCTCCTAAAGCTAGAAGTAAGGTGGGGGTGGGGGGTGGGGGGGTGGACAGATCACCATAGCTGAGACTGTGCTGTGCCCATTATAATCAACCACACGGTACACACTGCACTAGCATCACCCTTTCCTCCCCCGGGAAAATAAATAATTCAGACACAGTCATGAGGACAAGCCACGTTCCCATAGCCGGTAAAGGTATTTTCCTTGTTGGTTGTTACACTGTTTCTGTTTTAGGTCTGCATACCCTAAATCCCTGAAGACAGTAAACTTGTAGGGAAAACACTCAATGTGACGACATATCCTCAGATCCCCAGTGAAGACCGGAGCACACAGAAAGAACTCAGGAAATACTTCTCTTTACAAAGAAAACATAACAACATGAAAGTCACCATGAAACTCAGTTATTATCTGGACTATGTTCTTTTTAACCCTAAAGAATACAAATACCTAAGTATTGAGAGAAATAAAAATAATAGCTGATATTAATTGAGGGCTTACCATAGACGTGGCTTTGTGCAAAGCATTTGACCACTGCATCCCTCGGTCCCCCTGGCAATCCTAAGGAAGTACCACTATTCCCACTTTCCAATGAGCAAAGCACAGGTGGAAGAGGCTATGTAAGCAACCCATAGTCATCCAGGTAATAAATCCTAATGCAGGTGAGAACAAAAGAAAAGAAACCCAGGCTTTGACTCTGAGGTTTGATTCTAAATCACTAGGCTTTCAAGAGAGAATGAAGGGACCAGCATTATCGATTGGTAAGATTGGGGAGCCCTCAGGCGGGCTGGAGTCTGGGAGGGTGTCATGGGGAGTGGAGACTAGTCTAGTCCTCATATACCTGGGGCAGGGGGGGCAGAGGCTCACGCATCTCTGGCAAGGCAAGGCGGGGTGGGCCAGCCAGAGAAAGATGAGGTGAGGCAAGAGGCCGTGGGGAGCAGGGGTGTGAGCAGGGGGCAGAGTGGGGCAGCCGCAGCATTAATGTAGACGTGTCTGGAAAAACGGGCTTATGTTCTCATAGACTCTCTTCTTACTTGGACAATTCACAGTCTCTCAGCCTGGCAGTTGACCCTCTCCCTGGATCCCACCATGTACACCCAACTGCTAAGGGCGTCATTATGGGAATGACCTGCCGGTACCTCAAACTCAGCATGTACTCCCAAACTGCCTCTTCTGCATCCCTTAAGCACCATCGCACCCACTGTCACCCAGCAAGGAATCCCACCACCACTCCTGGGCCACCTCACAAGCCTGAGCATCAACAGTCCTGGTCACTGACCTTCAGGAGTGTCCCCTGGTCGCCCCCACTCGGTGTTTATTGGCACCTCATTATCTCACCTCTTTTCTCCCCATTTTAACTGCCTAAAAAGTTTTGTTTCTTAATTCATCCTCAAACCAACATGTCTTTTAAAATACATTTAATCATGTTGCTTCTTCACACTTCTAGGTTCCCCATCACACACAGAAAACTCCTTCCTCCTGGAAGAGACGCTGGGCCTCTTGGTCTCGCACCCCATACCTGACCCCGCTCAGACCCACACCTCAGCCTCAGGAATGGCTGGACCTCACTCAGCTTGGACTCCTATTTCCTCAATCTGCAACTCGCTGTCCCACCATCTCACACACTCTTTTCCATCCTTGAGGACCCAACTGAAAAGCAAACATCCTTGAGAGGCCTGACTTCCCAAGCCAGTGACAGGAGCTCCATTTTCTATGATCTTTCGAAACTGTGCACACCCTCTGGTGAGGCACTTGTCACAGAGCAGTAATTGCCTGTCTCCCTGACTGTCCACTAGGGCTTCCTCCTGTGGCTAGAGGGGCCTCTAGGAGCCTGGGGGTAGGCTTCTGACCATCGCTGATCATGCTTAAATTGGATACAAGGTGTGTGCGTGTCTTGTTAATGAGGCGAGCACCTGTGCTGTCTTGTTGGGTGGAGAGATAAGCACCTGCTAAGGCTATCGTGGAGGTGCTGTAAGCATCTGTTGAATGAACAATATTGCTGCAAGTTGGACCAGAAGCTTGTGACCATAAAATTTGAGGCCTTGAAAACCAACAAGAAGAGTCTGGCCCTAATGCATTAGGTTGGGTTCAGCTAGAATTGGGATCCATTTGGGCCCTTCTTTCCTAATCATCGGAGAACTAGAGTTACTGCAGCAACTCCTCAAAAAGCAATTTTAAAGCCCAACAACTTGTCTTAAAATACATTTTCCATTTCTTTAGCTGTTGTCCATGTGGAGGAGGGACTCAAGCATTTGTTTTATTTATTTATTTGATAGACAGAGTGTGTGTATACATGCAGAGGGGATGGAGCAGAGAGAGGGGGAGGAGCAGACTCCCCTCTGAGCAATTCTTCACTGGCTGAGCCACCCAGGAGCCCCAGGACCCAAGCATTTTAATGTTGAGTGAAGCTCTGGTCCTTGAGCATTTATAGTCCAATCAATGATAAACTGAGATCTATGATGCCAGAGCTTGTGACAAGCTAGGAAGCAACAGCCCAACCAAAGGGGGCAGTTGTAGTGACGATAGGTTTATCCTCTCTCTCTTGACAGTGCTGCCCTTTGGATGCATAAACCCCATCAGAGAGATGATAGACACACAGAAGGATAGATAGATGGAGAGATAATGATGATGGACAAGGAGATGATTAGAGAGGCAGGCATCCAGACGCATAGGTGGAGAGGTAGACAGAAAGGAGGAAGAGACAGTGAGAAAGATGGATGGTAAATGGACACATATACAACACGCACGGGTAGATTTAGATATCAGTACAGTGGAGACACTAATTGTTACTATGCTGAAAAAAAAACCTTGAAATCAGACAACTTTCCACATAAATATTATGGATTATAGGGTATACCTACTATTGTACAACCCCTAAGGGAAAAATTCTCATGAAATACACTGGCCAAAAATCTACCGCTTTGAGCAACCACAATCTCTGGCTTTGGTCAGCCCTCTGACTTTTGTCAGCCCTCTGGCTACAAAAGGTAGTTACATTACTGACGAAACAGTCCACTGGATCAGTCCCTGTCTTACCCCCAAAGAACAAGCCTGAGAGAGCTGAGGGCTGGCTGAGAGTGTGGGGCAGAGGCAACAGGGAATCACCATGGGTCTGGGAGGAAGAGGGATGAGGGGGTGCAGAGGACTAACTTGGGGTTCAGACATGCACGTGTTTGGATCCAGCTCCTTTTACTATGTGATCATGGCCAAGTCACCAAACTGTACCGAGCCTCAATTTCCTCATTTGTAAAGTGGGCATAATTTCTCCACAAAGCAGCTTAGTTAGCTGGCCTACAGTAGAAATTCTTTTTTTTTTTTTTTATGACTGCCTCTTTTTTTTTTCACATAAGCATCTTTAAGAGTAAATCAATTCTTTTCTGATCAAATTTATGTAGTTCAGATTATGATTTTGATTTTACTAGCTACTTATGAATATACATTATATTTGTGGGCATAATAAGAGAATCACATAAAGTATGCTTGATAAATATATCTTCAAATAATGCATCATGGGACTACAAAATGCATTGAAAGGCCATTGAAAGGTGTCCTTCTTTTTCACAACATTTTCAAACATACCTGAGTTATTGCCAGTGCTCTTCAGGGTACACCTTTGGTCCAACACCCTGGAGCTTTAATAACTGTTAGGACCATGCACATTTGCGCGCATTTGTTCTGATTAGAATCCTGGATGTGAAGGATTCTAATGGATTTTCTGGAGAAAGCCAGCCCAGGGGCACCATACTCCTCACTTGACCTCTCTTGACCTTGTATATTGATATGAAGACATGGCTTCCCATCTTGGAAGGTTTGTGCAGTCAGATAATACAGTTGAGCCACCCATGGAGGGTGAAATCCTCAGCAGTGAATACCATGCTATTGTTTATTCCCATCTCAGTGGAAGACGATTGGCCATCCTGTTGTAACAATTCTCTGTGTTCTTGACAGTCTAACAAAATGAATGGATTGCAGGGATTCCTCACTCCCCCAGGGACCTCATCTGAAAGTGGCAGAAACCAAACCTCACCTGAGCAACAGTTAGTAATGTTTCTTTAAAATCAACTCTACAAAATAAAACAATGCTTACTAGGAGGGTCTGTGTTCATGACCACACCCAATATAAATAATTTACCTAAACAAGCCCAGTGTCTGATCTCAGAGTGATACGAGGGATACTGTCTATCCATGACCTCCAACAATCTCGGCAGAGGTGTCACATCTAGATCACCAAGCTCCTCCTCAAGCTCCAGTGTGAAATACTACAAATGAAGACTCTAAACAGAGCTTCTGACCAGTGGTGGGAGCCCTCGTGTCCCATAGATGGGTGGTGGGTGAGTTCCCCTCAGCTCACTTGGACAGCCAGGATCCTCACTTGGCCACAATAGCCCTGGTAACACTGATGTGCTTCCGAAATCAACACCATCACTATGTTTGCCTGACAAGAAGCAAGCAGTCCTACAAAGCAGAGAGCATTTAAACATGACATGCCTAAAAGACAAAGAAAAGCACACTTTCCCACAGTTGTCAACTTTAATCAAGTAACACATATCTCCTTGTCAACAAGCATACACCCCAAGAACTTGATATGATAATACATATGTAAAATGCAATAAAAAAGACAGTTGTGCCTATAAAAGGCTTAGAAAAAAACAGAATATACTGAAGAGTCTATCTGAGGGACTGACAGAGGGGAAGCCAATCCCATGCTTCGTGTACTGTCTGCATTCCCACTGGCAGCCGGAAGAGACTGTGCAGGGTCCTGAGGAGCATGGCCATAGGGCACGCACAGGTATAGCCTGAGCACAGCCCAAACGGACCTACGCTGTGTGGAAAGAAGGGGTGCATGTTAAAGATCAGAGAAATGTTCACTGCCTTTGGGCAAAATGTTCCATGTATTTTTGTTGATATGCTTGATGTCAGTACAACACACATTACAAAGAGACAAGAATGGAGACCAAATGATCACTGAGCACTCGCTCAGTGACCCTGGGATGTGCTGAGCATGTTAAAACACAGCTAGCAATCTCAAACTCTGAAAGATAGATTTCTAAACACCCTTAGGTTTTCACATAAGAGAACATTTTCCCCTTTTTATTGGAAAGTAAATAAAAATATTTCGAGGGAATCTACTTTTCACATCAGTTAGCAATTTGATTTTTTTTTCTCTTCATGGTCATATAGGCCCTGAAAGGAGTAGATTTCACAGCAAGCCATTCTGAAATATCAACTCCAAAATAGTGACATTTCATGAAAAAGATCATGGCTTCCATTCCAAATTCGTCTTTTACCAGTTGCCTGACATCAGAATTTCAATCTCTCAGGGCTTGTGTCTTCATCTGCCAAAAGAGAATTATAATTCTCTTTAAAGACTGAGCTTATTGCTGTAATAATAAGAGTAAGAGCTAACACTCACAGAGTGCATACTTCTACCAGAGAGCTTCGAAGGGTCGCATCTACTGACTCAGTTACTCTTCCTCACAAACCTGGGAAGCGGTGTAGTAGAGACCTCCAGCATTCACCAGGACCATACCCTCTTCCTCTTTCTGGCCATCTCTCTCCCTGCTAGGTAAACCACACCACCCACTCTGAGCCACAGGACTTAAGTGGAAGTGATGAGCTCCCATCTCTTCTGGATGTGGCCTGTAAGAACAGCCCATATGCTCTCCTCCACCATATTTGTTCACCCTCTAGGGAAGGTGGAAGGAAGGTGACCCCAGAGCAAACTGGGAAGCCCCATGTTGAAAATGGCAGGCCATCTGTCCCCTGGGGCTCCCAAATGACTACGTGCAGCATTAATAAGCAACAAATAAACTTCTGTTGTGTTGGCACCATGACACATTTTCAAGTCCACTGTTTGCCCACCCTAGATGAGATCAGATGTAAACAGAATGTGCTAGGTACAGACTCACCATTACTGTACACTGTCTTCACTTGAGGACGAAGCCCTAGAAAGATGGGTGTGTGAAAAAGGTCAAAGCGCTGAGAGTTAATTGAAGAGTCCCCCCTTCAGCCCAGCTCCTGTCCTGGGATGTGAACTACATTGCCTGGAGAGGGACATTCCAGGCAAGGAGTGACCTTATTTAGAGTTGAATGGGTCCAGAATGGATGCCCTTGTACTGGAAAGGGGATGCAGCTGGATGACGGGCTTGCTTAAAAGCCAAACCAAGAAGATGATAGGAAAAGAGAACCAGTCCATAGGAGCTGAAGAGAGAAGAAGCAGGCCATCCAGAACGCTTGTCAGGACCCTCTGCACTGTATCTGACACCGCTACCTGGCATTGATGTGTGACGATGGTTCTCCTCCTCTGTGACTACACAACGACTGAAAAACAACGATAACTAACAACCTGGGTTTGGGAAACTCTCATCACATGGATGCTGCCCTTATGGTTGGCTTATGTGCATCTCTGCTTCCTGGTTCTCATTTCCTCTTTCGGTTCTTATGTTAGAACACAACTACATATGTATTTTTAAGGCACCCTCAGGCCCTCTGTGGACTAGAATGGAAAACAAATTAATAAAATGAATAAAATAAAATTATTTCTGTAATTCATGAAAAGGAGTTTCTCTTTGTCAAGCCTGGGACCATGGACCCAAGATTGTGTGTCCATCCGGGCAGTGTAGAAAATAACAGAAGCATCCAGTAACTTTGCCCACCTGATCACTTCCCAAGTAGTGTGTTTTTATCATCAAGCATTTAGAGTAGATGTAGGCTCCACTTGGCATTTTAGAAAGCCAGTGGGGATGTGGGTTGATGACCAGTGAGAACAGGCGGTTTTGAGAATCCAGGAACTAGACATGAACCTGAAAATGAACTCTTGAAAAAGTCCCCACCAGCCTATCTCCTGTTTTGTAGAGGTGACATAGGGAAACAAAGTGGCCAGCCAACTCCCTCCATGCTCCTCCATCCATGTAATGCAGCCATGGCCTCAGAAATGCACTAGGGTCAACTCAGGATCCAATGAGCCAGACTGTCCCAGAAAATGGCGAAACTCTGTAACTCTGTGAGAAGTCCCTTGTCAGTGGACACAACTGCAGACCTCTCTGACCCATTCCTCTACCCATCTGCCTTCAATCTATAAAATCTTCAGAAAGCAGATCTATTCTGGGCTTTTATGGACACATCATCTTATCTCAAGATGATGAACTCAGTGTTTATCCTGATAGGTTTTGATGTTAGGCCTAATCAACATAGACAACAAAATGCAAAATGCTAAGCATTGCATGATAGCAGATACCTTGTTTGGTCAGTAAAGAGGTGACCCACACAAGAATATTTAATTTTCAGACTGAATTATATCTGGAGTGTGAACTGATTGGATCATTGCGTTTTTGTGTGAAATACTGGCCAAGTCCAAGTTACACCTTAGCTCGCAAAACGTTCGCCTTATGCAATGAATAAAGGAATATAAGGGCAGCTGAGCACCCCTCTGTGTAAGATACAGATCTCTCAAGTTCCTGAACTGATAGAATTGGCTCAAAGGAAGCAGTTCCCCAATGTTTTTGTTAAGTAATAATAATATTATCCTTATCGAGGGGAATTAAAATTTTTTATTAAAAATACATTATTCACAGAAAAAAAAATGGAATGTCACAGGCACATGTTCTGGCAAAGCCCTCATGGAATTTTATAATAATAAGACTTGACACTTACTGTAACAGCCCTTTCCAGCTCCAAAACATTTCACACACATCAATAAATGGCTGTCGTTGACAAGGGGTTTAATATGCAGAACACCCCAAGGGCCTCTCTTATCTCCCTGGCTGTGGGGCATTTATGTGCAGCCTCTTGATGCGATTTTTCAGCACCAGGAAGTGACATACATATAATGGGCCTGTCTAACCTTCCACCTCTTTCCTAAGGGGTTACAGGGGGTCGGTCCCGAGCCCCAGAGGTTCTCAAATGTGATTGCCACTTGGGCTGATTTTTCTCATCTCCACCTAAGGAATAAATAAACTCAGTTACTGGGAAAGATTCAGGAGGAGTGATACAAATTCCCAAAAACTGAAAGAAATTAATACAAGGGTGGTTATCAGGAAGAAATTTGCCGCTGAGAGCTATGCTTCTGATTCCATTGGTAAATGCAGTTTGCACATCTAGGCTAAGACATTCCTGCTTGTTTGGCTTCAGTCTGACCCATGGATAGTTCTTGCTATAGCCAAGAGCACATAGTTCGAAGGCTAAGTTCAAGCCTAAACCCTGAGATAGTTGGCCTTCTTACTCTGGTTTCCCAGACTGTGAATGGAGAGTCGGCTGTTTTTGAGAACTAGGGTTATTCCTTGCAGGAGTTGGAGAGCTGAAAATGAACTTTTTAAAGCATCCCTAAGAGTCTGTGTCCTATTTTCTCCACTAGTGCATGGGAAAACTTGCTGGCAGGTAATAAGACAAGGTTTGCTGTCGGCATCCAATCAGGGAGTATATACTGAATGTATTTTGCAAGCCATAAAGCACTCCATAAATACCTATTATCTATACAACTATGACGATAGTCCCTCATCACGGACCGAAGGAGTAGAAAATAATTTGAATTTTCAGACCAAGGCTAATGCATATAGAGCAGCATTTTCTGCGTCCTACAACATGTCTTCTGAGTACAAGATTTGTGTGTTTTTACTAGAGTTAGTGAAAGAAACGTGTCCCTACAGTGGCCCCTGCTTGGTTTCTACCAACAACTGGCCCATGAAGCGGCCAAGGACCGCTGCGCTGAGTGCTCCGAGGAGCCACATAAGGAGATGGGGAATCAGATACAGAGGAAGTTGAAAGATGAGTCTGCTAAGAGCTATTTCATCTTCTAAATAAAGAATTCTGCTCATTCCTCTGGGGGTGTCCACTGGAGACCTGTTGGTTGCAACTAAGGAGTTGAGAAACTGAGGGACAGAAGAGTCTGGACATGCGGTGGGAAGGGGACGAGACAGTGGGGCCCTACACACATTCCCTGCAACTCCTGATCGCCACACACAACTTGGCATCTGACTTGTGCCAGTCATCTAATCTGGCATTCGATCACAAGTCAGAGCTCTACTGAGTTCTGCAAAGCCAATGCGTCCTGCACTCCTTCATATGATCTTCATTACACTCTTCGTTTAATGCTTTCAAAATCTATTCTGTTAAATCAGATTTATAAGGGTTGTTATTCTCAGCCACGTCAGAGCGCTCTCTTATCTCGTATTCTCTTCTTGCTGAGGAAATATGCCTGCCAACCTAAGCAGCATTTTCTTAAAGGAATTTAAAAGAAAAAAAAAAAGGAATTTGGCCAATGGAGTACATGCTCTGACCCCGCCCCCCCCGGGGGGGGTTATCACCACAGTGTCAACATTGTTAGGCCACCCAGTTACCAGGCCACAAGCTACAGATTATAATTCTTTGCAGAATCAAGAAATGTGAAGAAAACAGCATTTTAAGGCACCTCTGAGCCTACCACAGCAAGTAGGACATAAGCCCTGGTTGCCACGTTACCAGCGGGCCAACAGCAACCTTACTGTATCTGAGACTTAGACCCAGAGGAGAGTAGTTAAAGGGGGGACAACAGGATACTTTTATGCCTCTTTTTTTATTATAAAAGCAATACATTCTCGTTGTAGAAAAAAGCAGAGACCAGTAAAAACAAAATTAAAAAGTACAATATCAGACACAACCTCTGTTGGCACCCCCAGGATGCATCTTCTCATGCAGATTTTTATGTTCACACACACAGATTCTTCCAGAAGTAAGATGGTAACAGACATAACACTTCATAGCCCATTTTACGCTTTGTAACTCCCAACTTTCTACGGACAGCCGACAGGCACGTGACAAGATGCTCAACATCAGGCGTCATCGGGGGAATGCAAATCAAAACCACAATGAGAGGCCACCTGGCACCTGGTGGAAGGGCTAGTCTCGAAAATCGAAAGACAGAGCAGCCCGAGTGGCTCAGCGGTTTAGTGCTGCCTTCAGCCCAGGGTGGGATCCTGGAGCCCCGGAATC
This sequence comes from Canis aureus, assembly GCF_053574225.1. Taxonomy (NCBI): domain Eukaryota; kingdom Metazoa; phylum Chordata; class Mammalia; order Carnivora; family Canidae; genus Canis; species Canis aureus. Next base: position 62,626,663 of record NC_135622.1, read on the forward strand.
GAGTCCCACGTCGGGCTCCCTGCATGGAGCCTGCTTCTCCCTCTGCCTGTGTCTCTGCCTCTTTCTCACTGTGTGTCTCTCATGAGTAAATAAATAAAATCTTAAAAAAAAAAAAAGCGAAACACAGCAAGCCTGGGTGGGAAGAAATTAGAACCCTTGCATGTCAACTGGTACAGGTGCCATGGAAAACAGTGGGAAGGCTCCTCAAAAACATGCCACAGTAACTTCTTGCAAGATACATCCACGAAGGCAAAAGAAACAAAAGCAAAAATGAACTATGGGACTTCATCAAGATAAGAAGCTTTTGCACAGCAAAAAGGATACAGTCAACAAAACTTAAAAACAACCTACAGAATGGGAGAAGATATTTGCAAATGACGTATCAGATAAAGGGCTAGTTTCCAAGATCTATAAAGAACTTATTAAACTCAACACCAAAGAAACAAACAATCCAATCATGAAATGGGCAAAAGACATGAAGAGAAATCTCACAGAGGAAGACATAGACATGGCCAACAAGCACATGAGAAAATGCTCTGCATCACTTGCCATCAGGGAAATACAAATCAAAACCACCATGAGATCCCACCTCACACCAGTGAAAATGGGGAAAATTAACAAGACAGGAAACCACAAATGTTGGAGAGGATGTGGAGAAAGGGGAACCCTCCTGCACTGTTGGTGGGAATGTGAACTGGTGCAGCCACTCTGGAAAACTGTGTGGAGGTTCCTCAAAGAGTTAAAAATAGACCTGCCCTACGACCCAGCAATTGCACTGTTGGGGATTTACTCCAAAGATTCAGATGCAATGAAACACCAGGACACCTGCACCCTGATGTTTATAGCAGCAATGTCCACAATAGCCCAACTGTGGAAGGAGCCTCGGTGTCCATCGAAAGATGATGGATAGAGAAGCTGTGGTCTATGTATACAATGGAATATTCCTCAGCCATTAGAAATGACAAATACCCACCATTTGCTTCAATGTGGATGGAACTGGGGGGTATTATGCTGAGTGAAATGAGTCAATTGGAGAAGGACAAACATTATATGGTCTCATTCATTTGGAGAATATAAATAATAGTGAAAGGGAATAGAAGGGAAGGGAGAAGAAATGGGTAGGAAATATCAGAAAGGGAGACAGAACATGAAGACTCCTAAAACTTCCTCTGGGAAACGAACTAGGGGTGGTGGAAGGGGAGGAGGGCGGAGGGTAGGAGTGAATGGGTGATGGGCACTGAGGGGGGCACTTGACAGGATGAGCACTGGGTGTTATTCTGTATGTTGGCAAATTGAACACCAATAAAAAATTTATCATTAAAATAAATAAATAAATACATACATACAAAATACCACAGGACCCAGCAACCCCACGTCTCTGCCTGTGAGCTGGCAGGTGCCTGTGCACGAGCTAGTGACGCTCTCTCCCTCGGTCTCAGCGCTTCACGGGTGGGAGATGGTCGCAGGAGGACCACAGATATCAATGCAAATGGAAAGCCATGATCAATGAAAAAGGTGTTATACATCAGACATTGGTATTTTCCTTATTTGATTGAATAACCTGTCCCTTTACCCAGCAGATATCATTAGTTTAATAAACTGAGATTTATGATATTCATAATCTGTTTATTGAATTCATATAAAATTATTGAAAAGTAATATACCATAACTCATCCTTTTCTTTAAAATATAAATATTCATTGTTTATATCCTTCAAATGAAGGGGAATGTTCCCAGAGCTTGCAATGAATATCATTACCTTCTATCTCACATTATATATACAGGGGCTGAGGAATTGAGAAACTTCTTTAATAAAGACCATGACAGACCCCCGAGACTGAATTACGGGTTTTAATAACCACCCTTTCAAATATTTGCATATCCAACTTGTTCAGGAGTTATTGATTTGTTTGCCTCTTATTCTTATGGAAAAGTGATTTGAAAGTGCGATAACAGGCCTGCCCTTCTCTACTCAAGATTACCTCGGGTTTGGGCAGAAAGAAACGGAGCTCAGCAGGAAGGTAGAGCACCCGCCCCGGATCCTCCCGGGCCTCACGCCGGCTGCCTGAGTCCGACGCCTCTGACGTCTCCCGGGACCTCTTCCTCATAATCCCCACCCCGCTGACCAGCAGCTCCGTTATCGCTGCCAAGGACATCGCTCTGGACCTGAGGCCTTTCTCCTGCCCAGGAGCCTGGTCGCAGCATCACTGCCCGCATGGACCCCCTGCTGACTGGTCCTGCCCGATCCCACCCCGCTTCCCACACACTCCCCAGGTCACTAACGTCAAATTCATGCGATAAACCTGGTCATGGGGCCTCCCAGCTGAAAAACCCGCAGTGACCCTCTTGTCCACCACACCAGATCCAGACTCTGCAGGCCTCTCCCGACCCTCTGCCACCTGGCCCCAGCCTCGCTGGGTTACTGTGAAGTCCTGCATCTCTATCATCACTAGACAGGCCCATTGTAGGAAGATATTTTCCCAAACAATTTAATGTGCTCATATTTCTCGACTCTCTAAGTAGTTTGAATTTTTGCAAAATGTTCTACAATGGGAACGGTTTACTTTATTCAAAGCCCAACTATCATTGAATACTGTATATACAGATAATAGAAGTAAGGGGAGGTGTTGATTGTACGTTTAAAGACGATCATCTATGTACGTGGATTTGAGGGGCAATATTATAATTTAGTGAAATGACATAAAACTTTAGAACATCTTTTATATAGTGGATCACTAACTTCTTAGTGGATGGACACACTTTCTATGGCAAGCTGCCGCATAGTTTTCACCAAGTGACTTTAGATAGAAACCTACTTTCCACCCTACGGTACTCTTCTCACTTATCTTGTGGGGGCGGGGGGTGCAAGTTGTCACAGAGGTGTTAGACTGTTTACCATTTGGGGAGTTAAATTGCTACACTTTCCTTTAAAAATTCTGACACCTCTTTTTTTTCAATTAACATCAGCGCCTCGTTTCATCTGGTCTCTTCTCCGGTAGCAATCATTACCATTCTTTGTACAGCGGGAATGGGGCCCTGGGTGCCGGGTACGTAATTCATTCATGAAGACATGGCTCTGTGAGAAGGGAAATGGTCCCCCTAGATTCCATCCACTCTAGGCAGAAAGCCTGGAATATAAAATTGAATTATGATGGTTTTCATTAAAAATGAGAATAAGTTGAAGAACGAATCAGCACCACCAGGTAGGGGAGCCACAGCCCAGGGCCAGGCCTCACTTCCTGGGCCTTCGGTCCCCATCACTTGGACCACGTGTGCCTTCTGAGCCTGCCGGCGGGACATTGATGGTGTGCGGTGGCAAGTACGGTGCCTGGGACCCGGGAAGCACCCAACGGAGGTCACCAGTTCACACCTAACTAATTTCTCTTTCGATTTCATGCCTCGGAGGGAAAATGTAATTCCACAAAATCACAAAGCCTCCAGCTGATGAGTCTATAAGTCAGCAAGGTGGTTCAAGGGCCATTTTCTCTTCTTGAACATTCAAGTTATAACATCGCTTTTGCCACTTTATAAGAAGAGGCTGCAAACACTTAAATACTCATTTCATTTGCCAGATGTTGGGTCCACCCAGTTTTTTTAATCCTGGAACCGCATCCAATAAATTTTGAGTAATATTTATTATCCCATATTAGGGAAGCAGAGATTCCGTATGGAGTTGAAGAGGCTTCCTGAGAGGTTCCTAATGCCGGCAAAGCCCATGGCGCACACGGAGGTCCCAGGAAGGATCATGGGTATATATGGATCCTTAGGGCTGTGACCTCATGTTTGTGGTGAGGAATCTATAGAAATTTGATGCAAAAATTTAAAAATATGAATTACTCTTTTATCAAAACTAACTTTCATTTAAGGATAATAACAGGCATCTAAGAGAGTTGTCAAGGTGAAGCCAGAGAGGCATTTTTATCTGTTCTTCCTGGGATTCCTTACCAGTGATCCAACCACAAGTGTGGGGATACATGACGTACATGCATTTCCCAGGTTTGCATAAAGCACCGTAGCAGATAATGCAAGTCCATCCATAGAGCCATTGGAGAGGGACTGGACCTCGGAGGTGAGCAGGGCTGCAGGAGGAGTGCTGCAGTCCTGGGGCCCAGGCTGGGGCTCTCAGGGCTCCTGCTCCGGTGCACAAAGTATGAACAGTTGATAAAAGTGATATCTGCAAATCGTTTTACTAAATAAAATGACATTTTCACATAATCTTTTTCTAATTCCAAAGAGGATTTATCTTCCTATGCAACGGGTCTGTAACTGGCGCGGGAGCCGGTATGTCAGCTGAGTGGCCGTTTGTGTTGTCTTCCCGCCAATCTGTAAGCGCCAAGGATCTGAAGATGGAGGGAGCCGCAAAGGAGGCCAAGTTTTAAAAAAATCATCTCAAGACAACTTCATCTCTTTCGTAGATTATTATCAGGGTTTCTTAAATAGAGCATACTTACAATTAATATGATAAATAATAAGATTGATTATCATAATAGTTAACAATTAATAATAATTAGATAATAATTATAATCTAATATATGTGTTAATATGATATACATAACATAGATAACATTAAGTAGTATAATATGTATTAATAGTATCTACAATATAAAAAATAGTACCTACAATATCAATACATGTAACACACGATGTATTAATATATAAATTTAATCATATATATCAATGCATTGTCTAACATTAATATAAAACATGCTATCAATATTATATTAAATAATAAATATAATTAATTACAATAAAACAACTTAAGTAAATATTAATAGGATTAATAATAACATGGCTAATAATTAGTACAGCCATCTCTTCTTGAAAAGTCAAGTGGAAGGCCCCCATTTTATTCCACAGGCCTTCTCACCGTCATCGTGACGGTCCCGGCCGTGGCGGAATGATCACAGTGGGTCGGCTGAAGCCCAAAGCTCTCACATCCAGGCAGAGAGTGGTCAGAGGGGAGAGCCCGGGACACACAGAGGAGACAAAGCAGACCTCGGGACCTGGGTCTCAGCCTCTCGCAGCGCAGACGGCATGCACCGGGGCCCCTGGGGGGCATCTGCAAAGCCCGCACCCTCCTGCCGCTGCTCCTGGGTGGTCTCGCCCACAAGCCCTGGCTGGTCCCTGGCCGGCTTAGTGCAAAAGGACTCCACCATTTACTTTTAAACACCGATTGCTAGACCTTTCCAATACTTAATGCCTTGCTTTTTATAATCCATCGGAGTATTCCCTTAATCCCCTCTCCCTACCCCGCCACACACATATCAGACGAAATAGCTTTTGCTTTGCTTTCCCGATCCAAGTGCCCAAAGCGGGTGCTCTCCACGTTTTCTTTGGACTTAGAAAGCTTATGCATGAGTTATTTTTCTTCTGGCTGGTTAAAAGCTGCTGAAATAGTGCAAATCAGATGTCAAACATTTTTTTACGCAGCAGCATTTAACGAAAACCAAAACAAATAAACAAAACTACAATACACTAGATTCCCGGCAGGCTTATGACCCATGGCAAGTAGGAGCTTCTGCTAAAACAAAATACTTGCTTCAGATCGTGGAAAACTACAGAATTTTAGGAAGAGAAAGTACTTTACTTCAGTACAACTCATGGCATCGATGGGATATCGGGTGGAGGGCCGGGGGGCAGGGGGGAGAGGGGCAGAGTAAAGTAGGCATCTCTCGTGGGCCTGTGTGTTGGATTCCTGAATGAAACATAGGTCAAATGCACACATTTAAATCTTTTCTAATTTCATATTGATTGGGTTATTCAGGAAAAAAAAATCCTATATAGAAAATTTTTTAAAAAACAGGAAACATAAGCAGCCCGCGCAGATCAAAGCTAGAAACAGATCTTCAGATGAAATAGACACTCCGGGTGGTGATGAAACATAGACTTTTACATATTAATGTGTATTTTATAATATACAGGTAAATGTTGTCAAGAATACATATCACAGTGAGTTCAGATGAATTCAGGGTCCACATTTATGTATGTACATATGACACGGTTATAAAATTGTTTCTGTTTGTGAGAGATTTTTTTACATCTTTCAAACTGAAAACGCCAAGGAGGGCTCGCCCCTCAGGAGGGCCCAAGGGGGCCCCTGCATCACCCTCTTTTCCCCAAGTGAATGCCTCACTGGCTCAAAGCTGTTCCCGGTGGCCCAGGCCGCAGCTCCGGAGCTTGGTCAACGGCCCAGGCAGCCTGGCGCAGTCACAGCCAAGGGAGCTTGGGGACCCGCGGCCTCCGTGGCCTGACAAGCCCCGCAGGAGGGACTCGGAGCAGGAAGTTCAGCCTGACGGTGGCCCCTTGCCCAGCATTTTTGTTTTTAAAATGGCCCACAGGTTGCTGCAGGGAGGAAACCACAGGAGCGCATGAACCCGGACCTGCTCCTTGTGATGTGGGCGCCGTGGGTCAGGCCGCAATATCTCCTCGTTGCCGACTGAGTCCTGAGGCCGCCAGAGCCCGTGGGATCTGCCCACGACGTGAAGGCCGGAGCAGCTGGCGCCGTGGCTGCGGAGGCTGCGAGCTGGTCTCCAGGCCCGGGGGGCGGCCCCGGGGTGTGGGCTGGCCTCACACCGTCACCTTGTCACCTTTAGGGGCACAGGCCAGGAGATCACAGAAGAGATTTCCAAAGCCCTGACTCTGGCACAGAGGACAGTAGGCTCCTTTGATTAGGGATGGGATGACTGTCCAGAGGGGATTCTAACGTGATGAGGAAGCTGAGGCACTTTCTGGCACTTTCGTGTAGGCATCATCCACAAACATTTCGTATAGTTTCTAAAAGATAAGATTGCCAGTTAGGCAGAAACTTCTAGGAGTTCCCTGCTTTCATGAGGTCAGTCCTGAATTCAGGGGTTCAGGCCAGCGACAAGACGAAGTCGCAAGGAGGTGGCGGTGCAGCCTGGGCCCAAACCCCATCCCTGCCGGTTACCGCACGTCCACCCCTGCCGCTGGTCTCCTGACCACCGAACGGTGCTGGAGACCCCCTGAGGCCCAAGGACCTCAGCTGTGTCAGCCGCAGGAGAGGCTCAGGATGGTGCCTGGCACCCAGCAAGGGCCATGCACGACTGGCCATCCCCGCACACACGGTCCCCGCTCAGAACCCAAGTCCCGAGAACCCCTGAAGCCTAGTGGCACATCCTGAGAAGACCGAACTCAGCATTTTCAGAAGAGAAAATACTCGTTGGATTAATTTTACTGAAGGCAGTGGACCCCATGGCTTACATTTAAGCCATTCTGCAGTAAATGCATCTCAAAGCTCTTTGACTCCTCTCTTTACTATTTTAGTTTCTTGAAATCCTTAAAAGGTGTTTACTAATGAAAACAAACAAAAAAACTGATTTTATTTTCTTGGACTCCCGTGGGATCAGGGACAAGTTCTGATGAACATCTGAGGACCGGAGCCCGTGTCTTAGGGGTTGACTGCCACCTGGCTCACCAGTACATCTTACGTGCTCTCAGACAAATTACTTACCTTTCCTCAGCCTCAGTTTCTCTGCCTGGTAACCTGCAAGCAGAACACTTTTCTTGCCAGGTACTCTTAGAATTGAAGATACCATATGTAAAGTTCCTGATAAATAGAAGGAGCCCAATAGTTCATACTTCTTACTATAGTTGTGGAGATGATACTTGAGGTCATCGCTACTAGTATCTCTTCTTTAAAGAAAGGTGAATTTGCTCTTGTATTAGTTTCCTCCCACCATGTCATACACTGGGGGGCTTAGACCACAGAACTTCACTGTTTCATGCTTCTGGAGGCTGGACATCAAAGGCCAAGGTGTCACTGGGGTTGGTCTTCCAGAGGGATGTGAGGGAGAGTCTGTCCCAGCCTCTACCCTGGGCTCGACAGCTATTTCACCTTCCCGTGGCATTATCGCCATGCATGCCTGTCTCCAAAGTTCTATTTACAAAGACAGCAATCATATTGCATTAGGACCTATCCTAATGCTCTCATTTTGATTTTCTTAACCCTGTGGAGACTCTACCTTCAAATGAAGTCACATTCTGACATACTGGGCATTGAGATTCCAACAGATGAATTTGGGGGAAGTCAGTTCAACCCATAACATATATATATCTAAAAATATATATATATAGTAAAAAGACCAAGAAGATGACATGCACACAACGAGGAGGCAGCCCCAGGGACCAGTAGGAGAAAGGAGTGGGATGGAGGACAGAGAACAAGGCAAGTCTGGCCCTCAGGTGAGTCAACTGCAGCTGATGAGCTGATAGTCTGTAACTCCAACATGATACGTCTCTTAGTTGGTGTATCCTGGGTATATAGTTTTTAAAGATTAAAAAAAAAGGAGAGAACAGATGAGAATAAGAGAGTGGTTTGCACTCTTTCAGGAAACCAGAGAATTAAAGTCCCTCAAGCATGAACCAACTTCCTGTCCAACTCAAAGAGACTGCCCAAAGGGGCATTCAGCCCTTTATAAAACCTGACAAATAACAGAGGTCAACAGCTGGTAGAGTTGGGTCTGAGCAGCCTCTCTTCCTTGAATTGAGATTTTTATACACATTATGGTGGCTGCCATCCCAAAACACACACCCTGTACCCAACATAAAGGATTCTGCAGGCCTTGGTGGCACCAGACGTGGCTGTTGTCAAGCCTCTTCCTGAAAAGGAGACAAATACCAGCAGTGGAAGACCAGTTGCTTGACCAGCAGCCTCATGACCACTTCCAACATTCAGAGACACCTGTTAAAGACCATTTGCCTTGGGAAATTCCAGGAGTCTTTAGGACGTGGCTTCCCAGAATGAAGTCTTTACAGATAGACTTGATAGAACCAAGTTAAAATTCTCCAATCTAAAATCCTCTCTGAATAACCACCCACTTCTCTGGGCCAATGCACAGGAAATTAAAATAATTGTTTAAATTACACTGAGCCTCCAAGGCAAATACTTCACCCATAGTTTAAAATTTTTAAATATAACCACATGACAGAAAATTATTTTTCGCAAATAACACATGGTAATGGAGTGACATATCTTATGAGCAGAAATCTCATCTTACGCTTCTTCTCTTTCCTTGGACAGAGCGTTCTTTCAATCAATAGAAATCACTGAGTAATAACATGCTTATATATACCCGAGCTTTTAAAAAAATAAATATGTACATCTGCTTAAAAGTTTTATGGTATTCCTCAAAATTTACAACCCCATCTGCTGAATGACAATGTTAAAGGCAAACAACGTCCCTTGCTTTGAGAATGTCAACTCCAAGAGAATGTCAACTGATGTGATGGGGAGTAATTAACAATGAGGAAATGCTGCCCCGACATTCATGAGAAGGAAGAGATAAGCAGGAGGCTATTTCTTATCATTTTTTCCACGGTGTGTGTAATCCCAGTGATCTCTCTCATTCGTTCATAACTGGGTAATAGAGCATGTATTGTGCTATGATACGTTCATGGTACTGCTGTTTTTTTAAGCCTCTAATACATTTCAGGAAGTGTCAACGTTTCACACATTTTGAATTGAGGTTATTTAATCCTCATAAAAAATTCCAGGAAAAAATATAATATTCACACATAGAGGAAAAGTCCAGTGTCTAAAGGTTAAGTGATTTTTTTCTAGGGTACAACTAATAAGGTGCCAACTCAGGTCTTCTGTTTCTGAATCACTGCTGTGTCCATCTACAGCATGACCTCCAGGTAGAAGAATCAGATATAGATAGATTGGATAGATAGATTAATAGATAAATTCACAGATGATCGGTCAGTAGATTGATAGATCGATGATAGATAAAGTGATAGATGATAGATAAATGATATATCAGTAGATGAATTAGTAGATGATAGATTGATCAATACACAAATTGGATGGTAGGTGATTGGTCAATGACATATGGATAGATAAATTGATAGATTACAGATTAATAGATGGATAGACAGATGATAGATAAATCAATAGATGACATATTAATCAATAAGTAGATGATAGAGATAATCGATAGGTTGATAGATGGCCTTTGTTGGAGTCTGCCAGTGGGCACTGGCTTCTACTTCCACTCCATTCTGTTCTCTGTGCTCCTGGATCGTAGGGGCTGGACAGTTTAAAATGACATACCCCAGACTCCTAGCAGCTGAGATGCGGATGCAGTTTAGTTTCTGCCAAGAAGATGAACACAAACAGCATTCAGAAGATGAAAGGGGCAGAGAGCATCTCCCCTGCAGCACTGATGGCTGGGTGCTGAGTTTGAACAATATCCGACCCATCGCTTTGGTCTGAAGCATTAATTTCTTGGGTGGCAGGCGCCGTGGTGGCCACGGCTTCCTGAGGGGACACCTCTGCACAAAGTGGTCCAGGAACACCTGCTGTTTACACAAAGCTCAGCTCATGAAACTTGAACATATCTCAGTAGTGTCTCCAAAGAGGGAAATCAGGGGAGGGGCGGGGAGGGGCTGGAGGGCTGGACACAGAGGGTGGCATCAGGAAGGATTTCGTGAGCACAGTCTGAATGCACCGGGGACTACAGGAAGGGACACTTCATCATATCAGATACATGGATCCATGAAGCGTTATTTAAATTAGTTTTCCTGCCGTCTTATGATGGCAAAACTCTGGGTCAGAAGGAAGTGGTATATCACAACTCCAGGCAGAAGAGTTTGCAGTCATGTTTTGTGCAGTTTATTAGATGCTCAAGTCAGAGTTCATTTCATCAACGATGGTTTCTGTGTGATTTTCCTTGACCTTGGGATGGCGGCTCCGGCCGGCTGGACCCTGGAGCTAAACATCTCGTGGTGAGTCCCTGACTTACTCTCTTTTTTCTTATAACTCATACGATTTTGCAAGCACTGGACTTTCTCAACAGAAGCGATTTCTGTGTCCTGCAGTGAATGCTTCCCTCTTGGCTTTTTAGTAAGGTCCTCCAACATAGATAAATGACTTTATTTATTAAATGTCTTTCAAATATTAGAACAAGTCTTTGCTGTCAGGTGCCAACCCCTCTGAATCATAAATCCAAAACTCTGAAAAATAGCCACCCATCGGAGAGCTGTGATCCTGAGCTCCATGCTCTGGAACTACCTGCAGAGCTCTCGCCAGATGCCTCAGCACTACTGTCCTGCACTTCGATGCAGTAGTTCTGGGGTGGAGCCCAAGAAGCTTTTGGTAATACAAGCCAATTTTTTATTCTGGCGAGGCTGAAGAATCCAAGACATGATCAGAAGGCAAGAGAGGCAGAGAAAAAGCCCCAGGGAAGGGCACCCGCTGCACTGCAGCCTGGGTGTGGGCCAGACAGACTTCCCGGCCCAGGCAAGCCAGTGGGGCTTTCTGCTAAGGTAAACCAGCAGCCCTTAGGGCGAAGACCTCTGGATGGGCATCTGGAGATCCTCTAGCAAAACTTCAGGCGCTCACCCCATGACCTTAAGTAGTCAACCATCCCTATGTGTGCACAGGGAGGTTCTAAAAAGCTTCATAATGCCGTTATGTAGTCTAAACCACGGGTTTGCAATTTATGGCCACGGGCTACATCCAGCCCATTGCCCGTTTTATAAATAAAATTGTACTGGAATACAGCCATGCTCGTTTATGTGTTGACTCTGGCTGATTTCTTGCTACTTCAGAAAAGCTACGGAGCCGTGAGAGAGACAGCGCAGCCTCAGAGCCTGTCCCACCTGCCACCTGACCGTCCACACATGCCAATCCTGGCCTCAGCGATGAACTAACAACCAGGGCCCCCAAGGGATTGGGGGAAAGGAACCCATAAGACTTATTTGACTCCAGCATGCCTTCCTCCACTCACCCTCCCCAGAGTCCCCCACTCCTCCATAAAATCCGCTTAATATCTTTCCAACAGAGAAACGAGGAAGACCCCAAGAGACAAGCTTGGGGCACAGCGGCTCACGACGCTCCGAGGTTCCAGGTGACGGGACAGTTACACCCCATGCCTGGCTTTCTCTCATGCAGAATTTCCACATCTGTATATACCTAATGTTCAAAATTCACTTTGTGCAGTGTATCTTTTGGGGGAAAAATATTTTATTTATTTTAGAAAGAGAGAGAGAGCCAGGAGAGAATCCCGAGCTGACTCCCTGCTGAGTTTGGAGCCCGACTCTGGGCTCCATCTCACGACCCCGAGATCATGACCTGAGCTGAAACCAAGAGTCGGACGCTCAACAGACTGAGCCACCCAGGCGCTCCTGTGTACTATAGCTTACCAACCAAATCTCACAGTGAGTCATACTACAGGCCCAAAATTTTATAATGTCATGCAAAGAAAGTACCTATCACGGCACATATTGCACGTGCATATCAGTACATATATATGCACACATGTAACATATAGACAAGTAAGATAATGTGGATCCATTGAACAAAAAAATATTGTATGTTGCAGATCATAAGCCAAACTGAAGAATGAGAGAATGCAGGGATGAAGATTTGAACTGCCCCTGCCAGGTGATATTTTGTTACAGAGAACCTCCTGAGGATCCTCATACTAGATATAGACTCCCTTCCATTATAACAACAAATGATCTTATTTTAGGAGCAATTTTAATTCTCATCACAGGTAAAGATTCTCTAACTCTGTATGGAGATGGCTGTTAACCCGACGTACTAGGGTGAGCCCTTCACAGTGTGTACAAATATCAAATCTTTACATCATACATCTGAAACTGATAGATACATGTTCTGGTCAACCATACTTCCATGTACATAGATGATAGATAGATGACAGATAGACAGGTAGATAGATAGGTAGACAGACAGGTAGATAGATGATAGATAAACAGGGAGGTAGCTAGAAGATAGATGGACAGATAGAAGATAGATAGATAGATAGATAGATAGATAGATAGATAGATAGATAAACAGGGAGGTAGATAGATGATGATAGATGATAGAAAAATAGGTGATAGGTAGAGATAGATGAGAGAGAGAGAGAGAGAGACAGATGATAGGCAGACACTGGGCAATCCCCGGTAGGCAGTTGCACTTTCCAGTTCACTGCTCGCCTGCCGAGTGGTCACAGGAGTGCTCACACTCAGCAAGGGGCTTGGCCAGGTGCAAAGGCCGTGCACGGACATCACCTGTGTTACCTCTCAGACTCACCTTGGCGTGAATTCCAAAGCCAGCATGCTCCACAAAGCCTGCTACCAGAGAAACCTGGTATCATAAGCGATCACCCAAAACAGCCCTTTCTGGAATTCCGGACCTGCCGAGCACCCTCACCAAAAAGTCCAAGGTATCAAATTCAAGATGGAGATTTTTTTCCCAAGCCACTTACAAAATGAGATGATGAACTCTCCTTGCAGCTGCCAGAAGTCACAGAGACTGGGTCACTGCCTTGCAAGCTGCTCACAGGACCGGCTGCTACCAGAGACTCAGGTCTTGGAATACAAGAGGAGTCAATACGAATGCTCAAGGCCAGCTGGCCTAAGGAGAAAAATGGATGGAACTTGGAAAACAAGAGTAGTTTTTATGTATAACTCAGGTGCTTTGCTGTGTCCTCACCCGCTCTCAGGCTGTGGAGCAATCTGAGGACCGTGTTGAGAGCCTCAGCAGGGGGGTGGGGGGAGCGGCCCTGGCAAACTGTGTACAAGCGGCCAAGGAACCACCAGGGATGAAGCCACGGAGCACAGAGGAGTCAGGGCTCCCTCCACGTGGGGAGATGCTGAGCACAAAACAGGTCGTTTTAGTTTTAGCTTTGCCATCAGAGATGTGTCTGCGAGCTTGGCACTCGTGCACCTGAAGTACCCCTCGCCTTCCTCCATCAGCTCCGCCAGTAAGGACGTCATCGTTCTGTGTCCACAGCCTCACTGCTCCGAGTGTGGACCATGGACAGTGGCATCAGCAGCAGCCCATAGAAATACCCGATTGGGGGGAGATGCCCAGGTGGCTCAATGGTTGAGCATCTGCCTTCAGCCCAGGGCATGATCCTGGGGTCCCGGGATCAAGTCCCATGTCGGGCTCCCTGCATGGAGCCTGCTTCTTTCTCCCTCTGCCTGTGTCTCTGCCTCTCTCTCTGTGTCTCTCATGAGTAAATAAATAAAATCTTAAAAAAAAAAAAAAAAAAAAGCCTGATTTGGGCCCTGCCCCAGACCCAAGGAAGCAGAATCTGCATTTCAACAAGACCCGGGTGACGTGTGCACAACAGACAAGGAAGCACCCCATAGCGCCTCCTCAAAACCCGAATCACACATGTGTGCTCCAAGCTTGGTGGCTGGGACTGCTCTTTCCTGCTTCCGGAAAGCTCTTCAGATCACAGGCTGCCACCCCACAAGCACATGTCTGGGACCCCATGCCCCAAGCTGTGAGGAGGTCACGCGGAGCCACAGAGCCAGTCTGGTGGAGACCGGCTGGCACTCTCCTTTCATTGATGAGGAAACTGAGTCTGTGTTCTTTGGTCGAGACCCAAATGTAGACACAGGAGAGGGTCCTGTGTTGCCTCAAAGCTCCCCTGGTGTCTGGTTCACTTTTGTTTCTTACTCTGCCTTGAACAAGGCCTCGGCTATGGGTCAGGAGAAGGGTTTGAGGAGCCACAGCCACGGAGTTGAGGTCAGAGGGAGAGGGCAGTGCAGCCTCTACATTTGTAATGGGGCCCAGAGCCCCTGGGAGGGCGAGGAATCCCACGCCCCATCAGGGAGAGGGGGACTCCCACAAGCAGCCCACCCCCTCACACCCTGTGAGTCACCGGGGTCGCCGCTGTGTCCCCACTGTCTTCCCGAGGCCCTTCCCTCTGGTCTTCCCGTAACAGCGCGTGCCCTGGTTAGCGGGTGATGTGTCTTCGTTGTCCCACCTCCTGCAGCCACGGCAGTCTGGCCTCCGAGAAACCTCTCAGAAAATAGAAATGCTGACTTGCTGTTGATGGTGGATCACCCCAATTTCCCTCCGAGTCACAGGGAAACCAGCATTTCACCCGGCCGCGGGAGGCCGGAAGGACCCCAAGAGGAATTGGGCAGAAAGCCCAGAGCAGAAGGACGAGGGGTCGCTTCTGTCACAGGGTCCAGAGATGCCCAGTAAACTCACAGCCCGCCCGCCGAGGCCTCCCAACAGAGGAGCACAGACGGGGCAGCCCTAACAACAGAGCTTTGCTCTCTCAGCCCTGGAGGCTGCAGGCCTGAAATCCAGGGGCCGACAGGGCCACGCTCCCTCTGACACAGGCCAAACCTGTCCCTCCTTCTCCAGCTTCTGGTGGAGGCAGCAGGTCTGGCCGTCCTTGGTCTGCGACACACGGCTCCAGGTCTGCATCTATCACCCCAGGGCCATCCCTCTGCGTGTCTGCATCCAAATGTCCCTCTTCTTAAAAGGCCACCGGTCATCAGAGTAGTGCCCACCCTAGTCCAGTGACCTCACCTGGACTTGGTCACCTCTGTAAAGACCCTGCTTCCAAATAAGGTCATGTCCATGGGGCCTGTGGGATGAGACCTCAATGGATCTCCTTTGGGGACACAGGTCAACCCACAACAGATTCCCAGCAGAGGTCAGGGCAAGGGGGAGGCCGTGGCCGACCTTCGACAACGTGCATAGCTGCAGAGGCCATGAGGAAGATCCCCTCCCGAGAAGCGTGGTTGGCCTGAGGGCTGGGGAGGAACCTGACGCAGGCAAAGAGGATGTGATGTCGGGGGAGGATCCGTCCGTTTCACGCACGGACAGAGGCATGCTGGCGAGTGGAGGGAGGCCCCGACGGGAAGTGAGAAGCCGGGGATGCAGGAGAGGGGCACTAACTGATGGAGTGGAGTCAGCAGCCTTGGGCAGGAAGGAGAGTGAGTGGATGTGGGGTAGACCCCTGAAGTAGGTGACAGGATAAGCCAACAGAACAGGTGTATTAGCAGCAAGGAAGTGCTCGAGGCCCAGTCGTTCATTCATCAAATATTTATCCAGCCACAGCCCTGCGTCAGACCTTCTAGGCGCCCGGGATGCAACAGTGAACAATCGAGAACCCCCCCGACCCCCCCACACCACCCCCCGCTCATGGGGCTTGGGCTTTGCTGAAGGGGAGGGAGACGGCAGCGGAGAGGAAGGAGGTGGGTGGAAGACAGGCCAATTTTAAGATAAAGTTGACTTTTATAAGATATTCGAAGGTGGAATGTTACAGGATAGATCAGAATAGGGCTGTCTGTGTGGGGGAAGACGCGACTTTGAAAAAGGTGGTCAAGATGGGCCTTCCTGGGAAGATGCCATTTGAGCAAAGTCTTGCAGGGATTGAGGCCATGGTGTGCATAGTTGTATGGACCCGGGCTGTGGAAGGAGGCACGTTCAGGCCGTGAACGGATAGGGGAGAGGGGCAGGCGCCCTCATCAGCCCCATGCACCAGTCACCCTGCGGTGTCCTTCCCTCACACCTGCCCATCTAGCTAGCTGCCACTCATTTGGCAAGGCTCGGAAGGACGGTCAGGACTTTCAAGGAGCCTTCTGCACCCCTTTTCAGGAGGATCAGGATTTGGGGGGCCTCCTACACCCCACTCAGCACTCACTCTCACGTATGTCTCATGTTATATCATGCCCTCCCTCGAGACTGTGCTCTCCTCCAGGCCAACTGCTGGGCCTTCCCCTGTCCCTCCATCTGTACCTGTTGCCGCCTGGCACGTAGTTGGGCACAGATTCCATGGATGGCTGCTGAATAGCAGATAAGAGAGGGGACAGGGAGGGAGAGGATGGCAGAGGAGGGGAGAGAAGTTATGGGGGAGGGAGGGAGGAAAGGAGAAGTGGCCTTTGAGAAAAGGAATCCATCAGCCATGGGCAGGATCAACAACTTTGGGAAAGAAATAGAACATACCAGGTGCGATGAGAACTCACTTCCTGATCTTCCTTCCATTCAAACCCATTCTCCAGATTTCAGGGTCTCTCTAAATCCTTCCTCCGGGATTTTTTGTCCCTGCTCAAACATCTTCAATGGCTCCTTCACCCCCAGACTAAATTAAAACCCACCAGCCCAAAAGCAAGATTTACATAATTTGGCGAAACTCACCCATGGTGACCCCCCGAGCTTGGTGTCAGATGGAGTCCCTACTGGTTTCAGGACACGCTATTCACATTCCACTGCCGGGACTCTGCTCGCACTTCCTGTAACGTCCCTGCGATGGGCCCTGAGATCCTACCCCCCGTGATGCTTAAACTCACATGCTGTTAGTAACCCTCTGTCTCCTCCCAGCCTATCCCGTTTTTCTAACCTCGTCTTCGCGCTCCTCTGACTTTGCCTTAATTTGTGGAGGTCAAGCAGAGGCTGCACGGTCCTGATCAATCAGAGGGTCCCTGAGTGTGCTTTACTCATCTTTGTCCTTCCCCGCAGCTCAGCGTGGTGATAAGTATTAACCCTTTGTACATGAATGAATGAATGAATGAATGAATGAATGAATGAATGAATGAACATGGCTTGAGAAAGCAATTGGGGGGTCGTGAGCACAGCACACAATTAGAACTCGGAAGAGGTGGGCTCTGGCTCTCCCTCCCCTGAGCTGTGGGAGTCGGATGGCGACTCGGTGGGGTCCAGGATCCAGCCCCTCGGGACGAGCGGAGCCTCTACACTCCCTACATCCTCCTGGGCTTCTATCCCTCAACAGCTTTCTAATTTGCAGGTGGCAAAAACTCCAAATATTCTAAAGGGGCCTTCTAGTTCCGTGACATCTCACAACATCCTATCCCTCATTTTTTACAAGGTGGGTTTCATCACTCTGAATTACGGGAAGACCATGAACACGACTTCATGTACGCATTACATCTCTGAGACCAGGAACCCCCGGAGGCATGTGACAGTCCTGGGATTGGTACATCTTGATAATCAAAATTATCCGGATGCGTAGACCAAGACACAGAATTACCAAAAGCACAGAAGCAGCGCTGTCCACATTTGGGGGGCAGGGGATGAAACGCTGTGCGATGTTCTGTTTGCAGTAAGTATGCATTTGTCACAAGCCAGCATGTGACCCCGTGACGCACTCGCTTGGGGACGGGATGCTTGAGGGCGAGCACTTCTGCTCCATCTGCGTGGCGCCCAAGGAAATGAGGCTCGGTGCGGGGCTCCTGCACCCCTGGAAGCCGCGGCGGTCACGGGCTTGCAGACCCTCCACCACGAGCCCGAAAGCCAAGGGCTGCAGCCGCGGGATGATGCACCTGCAGGGAGGACGCTGGTCCCATTTCCAGCCCGCAAGCTGCAGGAATGTGTCATCTACGTAGAACAAATGAGGGGTTGAGACAGAAGGTGCGAGATGTTCCGGGGAACCTAATGAGGAGACGATAAAGCACAGGAAGGGCTGGGTCTGTTCATTTTCCAGGCAGCCACTGCTCGCGCACGGTGCCTGCCGCACACCCCAAGGAAAGAACATAAATCCACGCTCTCTGTCAGCCCGAAGACAGTCTCCAGATTCTATGAAGGGCAGAAATAGGTTCCCTTGGGAAATTAAACCAGCCATTTTGGTGAATCTTCAGGAGAACATGCAATTAAAATTACATTTTTTTTTAAATGACGTTTCCATCTCTGTGCTATGCAGCCAGCTGCTGGAAAAAGCCCTAAAGGTAAATGTGCCCTCCTTCATCCTTCACAAGTCACTTGCTAACAGAGGACTCGCAGCCCCAGCAGGAAGGGGGAGAAAGTGCATGTGGCTTTTTTTTTTTTTTTCTCAGTTAAGACCCTTGGCTTCAAAAATAAGCAAAAATGATCAAATCACCACATTAAAGGAATAACTATTAGCAAACTCTTATTTTCCCAGGATCAAGATCAGTTGAAACTATTGAAAATAAACATTCCAACGTTTTGAGATACTATCTAAAGATTTGCGATCCTGAGGAAGTTCAAGAGAACGGTAATTACTGTGAATGTCCCATTCACCAAATCTGAAAGTTGGCAGTTATGTGACAAAAGCCCAGGAATTCAGATATGATTAAAATCTTGACGGCTGTCAGAGCAGAAGGGAAATGTGAGTAAGGGTAGAAGCTGATGGCTTCTGCTCTGTTTAAAATCCTATTCACTCTTTCAACTGCTTCTCTTCCTGTTTCGTTCTCCTTCTAGATTTTGCAACTTACATTAACTTTTATCAGATTTCAGCAAAACTTTAGAGGTTGACATAACCCATGAACAAAGGAGGTAGTTTCTGTTCAGACCCGTTAAGTCCTCTGAGATGGCCACGAGCTACTTTACGATTTTTGAAGGCGATCTTACAAATTCTCATGTATTTTCTAGTTTTTCAATTCATTCATTTTGATTCTGATACTATGTGCTTGCACAATTGCTATCATTAAGTCTAATTATATAATTAGCATAACATGTGTGATCATATAATTAGATTCTGTGCAATTATGTAATTATAATGTGTAATGGCATCACGGTGTAAATATCCTTCTGAAATGTCAGGAAGGAATAGCCTCTGTTTGCTCAAGAGGTAGATTTTAAAGTTCAATTCTACGTGGTTTTTTTTTTTTTTTTTTTGGCCCCAGGATGGAAATTCAAATATTATTTGAATCAAACCTTCTAATTATGCTTAGGAAATAAAAGCATTATTTTTTTCATATCTTTTATAACTCCACTGCAAAGTAAAAAACTTTGCAATGTATCACAACTCTTTATTTAACTGATTGCCCTGCACTCCTTGAGCTGAGAAAATAAAATTATTAGAAATCCCAGCAACATGAACCAATCCCAAAAATATAAACACTAGGGTCTAGCAGATTTATACCCAAAAATTGTTTTAGAAATAATAAATATTTCTTTTAATCACAGGTTTAGGAATAATAAATAATTCCTTTAATCACGGTCTTGCAATACCACATGTCAGGCATGCTCCACAGCTATCTCAAACCCCAAAGTATAACAAATCAAATATGTTATGTGTTTGCCCCAAGCTCCTCTTCCACCCACATGACCTGCCTTGGTGGTTCTCAGACTAGCCTCCACCAGAACTCCCCCGAGGGCTGGTCAGGACAGATGCTGAGTCCCACCCCCAGAGGGGCTGGTTAGGGAGTCCTGGAGGGAACCAGAGAATTTGCGTTCCTAGCAGGTGTCCGGGTTGCTGCTGGCCTAGTGGTCACACTGGAGAGCTAGAGTCTGATCCAACACCATGTTTCCCAAGAGAGAAGCTTCCAGTTCCCACCCAGCTCCTCTCTGCTGCTCAGCCTCAACCTCAGGTGTTCACTTGGTCACCATGTCCTGGGGATTGTAACCCAGGGAAGCATGCCCTCGGCCACTTCTCAACCCTCCTCTCCCTCCCTGCTGACCCTGGCTTAATTCAGCGCTCAGGTGCTTTAGCCTAGAGGGGGGCACTGTGCCACTCATCAGACCCCGCACTGGCACCAACGTAATCAGGCTTCGGCACTGCCTCTCCCACACTGTCTGCTGGTCCCTCGTGGCCTCGGAGGCCCTTCCATCCTGGACACCAGCTTCTCTTCCAGACCACTGCCCACCACCCTGCTGAGATCCGGCCGTGTCGCAGAGCAGCATTCCCTGCATCAACTCTCTGCTCCTTTCCTAACCCTGCCTCCTTTGGGGGTACTGAAGACGGAGGCAGGACCCGACCCAGCCCTGGAAATAAGAAGCCAGCACACCAGGTCACGCCATGCATGTAGAAACCTGGATTTCGGACAAGTTGGCCTAGAGCACAATGAAGAAATAAGGTGGGGTACAGGGGTTGGTTAGGGGAAGGCAAGAAGAGAGGTTTGTTCATCGCCCACCGTGCACCAGGCACTTACCTATTACCTCATTCAGACTTCACGTGCCGCTGCTTAATACATTTCATTAGGTAGATGAGAAAATCTGACGCTGAGGAAAATTATGCAAATTTTTTAAGGTCAAATACCTTGTAAGTGGCACAATCAAGTTTCTAACCCTTCTTATAGCAAATATGTTGTCTGCCTCCAAAACTCACACTCGTTGAGCAAATTTCTGCAGTTAAATGAACTTGCTGTTGGATGAAAAAGCACAAGCAGAGAGTGTCCAGGTGCCAACCAATGTCGAGCAGTCTCCAGCGGACCCGACCTCAGCCCTGTCCTTGTCAAAGTTGTGAGCAAATCCTGTGAAGACAGAGAGTGTCTACAGCTCTCGGAACCTGGAGGGTCTGCTGAAAAATCACTGGATTTCCAAACACAATATTCAACTGGGACAAGGACATTTCATTTTTAAATAACTGGGCAATTTGTGGGATTAGAAGATATTTGGTGTGGACGGCGTTTAATTTGCGAAAGGTCTAGGGATTGCTCTCAACTGTAAATCCAGCAAGCGTCCGCATACTCTTAAAACAATAAAAAAAATCAAGTTGTACTTGTTTTCAAGATGACGCCAAGTTCAATCTTTAAAATGACTCTTCTCTAGGCAATGAAAAAAAATTAATTGTAAAGACTTATCCATACTCAACACAAGAGAAATATGCCTGTGGTTTTAAAAGGAGAGAAGAAAACACAGGGCAAAAAAAGAGGGTGAAAGCCACGGGTCTGCTCCAGTCCAGACACACAGGCTCCTACCAGGTAAGAACCAACACCATCCAACATGATGGAAAGAACCAGCTCCGACAGGGATGTTTGGGCTCC
Organism: Canis aureus; assembly: GCF_053574225.1. Taxonomy (NCBI): domain Eukaryota; kingdom Metazoa; phylum Chordata; class Mammalia; order Carnivora; family Canidae; genus Canis; species Canis aureus. The sequence goes on from NC_135622.1 coordinate 62,648,125, forward strand.
TGGAGGGGGCTGCTCCACTCTTGAAACAAAAAGGTGCAAAGGCTACAAAGACTTCCTGTGACTGTAATTTATACGACAATTCGTACTTGAGATGTGAAAGGAAAATACAGCTGAGCCGTTAGGTCTTGAGCCAAGTCACTCATTCATTTATTCATTCATTCGCTGAACGCTTTGAATGGAATCTGGGCCAGCGGTGCAAGTAGAGCTTCGGTCTAGGCTCTGGCAAGAAGGCACCACATAACTTCCAAGGGGAGGTGGCAGGAAGTACAGACTGAGATGGAGAAAGTAGAGTAGAAACTAAAATTTCACATCCTCTGAGAAGATGCCCCAGACCAGAAACACAGCAAAGCAGACTTGGGAAAAAAAAAAAAAAAAAGGAGAAAAAGAAGTAAGGATATATAAGATTTCTTAAAAATGAAATTATAAAGGCTGTTCTAGCAGTATTTTGGGGGGACCTTGACAAATGGATTCTAAAAGTGGGATCAAATGTCAAAAGTTCAAGAAAAGCTCCAGAAATTCTCAACACGAAATACGAGGACAAGAGGGCTTTCCCTCCAGATATTAAGAATTATGACAAAGTAATACCTGCTAACTCTGATTTTGGCATTGAAATAGACAGAACACAGTATAGAAGAGGTATAAAAAAACTCACTCGTAGTTTCTTGGAAAACAATAGAGGAGGTACGACAAGCCATGGGAAAGTGTTAGCAGAGTTGTTACCTGCAGGTTAAAATAATAATAATAATAATAATAAAATTAAATGGGAACACATTATACAATGAAATGAACTCTCAATGGCTGAATGAACTATATACATGGAAAGAAGCTTAAAATACTAGAAGAAAATATTGGTGATTGTTTTCAGCTCCACAAATGAGAATTTGTGTTGCATGCCACCACCACATAACCTAGGAAAAGCTGATACAGGACTGGACGAAGGAAGACTGGGGATTTTGATTATGTCCACAGTGTCACGCGGAACGGGGTAGTGACAAGCCTGGGGAAACCAGGGGGCCCCTCGAGGAATAGTTAAGCAAACCACAACCATTCTGCCAAAAGGAGAAGACGACGCAGGAAAACCCATCATTAACCACAACCTGTCAGAAAAAGAAGGGTTCCTTGTTCCCTGTGTCGTCTCAGACGGCAGGAGCAGGCCCCACGCGTGAAAATCGTCACAAGCGCAGTTCAATCAGAGTGAACTCTCAAACTCTCGCACGCCAGGAAGCCCTCTGGCCAGTCCCTGGGAAGCAAGGGCTGGGAGCAGCAGCTAGGAGGACCTCACGTTGATTTTGTGATGAAGTGTCTCACCAGCGTGCTCACCGTCACCCTCCTACGTGCACCTTCGCGCCGCACTCTCTCTACATGTGTCTTACGTGACAGCGACATTCCCTACCCCAAGGGTGTGTTCACTAGGTCAACCTCATGCAGTAGGACACCCAGAGGAAAGGATGACTTACGGACACCATGTGTCAAACAGTGAGGAACGATCTCACCTTGTAGTGCGCACCAGGACGCCGATCGATCACCAGGCGGAGGGCGCGTGTCAGGCTCTGGAGGCGGGGCATGGAGTCGCAGCTCTAAGGCGACCTCAGGCAAGCTGATCACCTTTCCGAGGCCTCAGTGTCATCCTCAAAAAGGAGATGATGGTAGGGCCTCCTTCATAAGAGGCTTAGAGATTAAGTAAAACCTTTATAGATGATACAATAACTACCCTGGTGCCTGATATGGTCTAAATGCTTCATAAAAGTTATTAGCTCTTCTTATTTGAAATCAAATTGTTGTCACTTGCTAGGGGTGTCCCCTTGGTCAGTGGCTCTTGGAACACTAATAACTATGATTTGCTGGGTTCCTGTGGTGTGTCAGGCACCGAACTGGGTGACTTACATACATTATCACATTCAACTCTTTAAATAACACTATTTAACAGGGATGGAATCAGCTATTAGGTTACAAATTAAGTGAAATACCCACAAGGTGCTGACCCCTGAGATCCAGCGCTCCGGCTGACTGATCCCAAAGCAGGTGCCTTGATCAGTGCATGTCACCTACACACACGGAACGCTCATTGCCTCATGAAAGAGGCAACATCCTGAGACCATCGGGGAGACGGGAGTGCCTCACCCCTTTCTCTGCACCTGCAAGACTCCTGATCCTTTAGCACAGGATCGGGAGATGTGGTTTTCATTCCCTTATTCGAGACCAGCTGGTGGAAATCCCAAGGCCCGGAAGCACACGGACTCCCATCAGCAGCATGGAAGCATTCGAGTGCAGGGCAGGACGGCCACAGCTCTGGGCTGCCCACCCCTGCTCCACCCACCAGCCAGCAGCCAGCTTGTCTGCTTCCAAGCATTTCTTCTGAAAAGATGCAGCAGCCCAGAAAAACAGCAAATGAGGTAAAAGTGCCCTGCCAAAAACATTTCAGGTCGCGAAAATGTTGCAGGAAGAGACATCAGAGAGCATAATATCTGCTTTCAGAATAGAGAATGCTTGTCTGAGGCCCCGAGAGTGTTGATCAGTTCAGCTTCCAGACTTCTACAGGGACGGAGGAAAGAAGCCGCTTTTCACTGATGACCATATTAAATCGACAAATGCCTTCTTATTACTCAAGTCTGCAGCCAGGCAGCAAGAGCGGTGGGCTGGTTCTGGTCCTAGGCTTTGCTCCAACTGACAGGTCTCCTCGGTTGAATTATTTCCTCTCTCTGCATTGAGTTTCCCTATAAAATAAAGGAATTGAGTGCCAGAAGGCTCGAGCGTTGTTCTAGCCTAAACGTATATGATTCAGATGAACAGTTCCAACGGACTGAGTAAAGAGACCACAAGCAGGAATGCAAACATTTGCCTGGGATGTAATATGGAGGGGATTAGGACACTGGGTGGAGTGAAGCTCCTGGTAAGAGGCACGAGTGGCATCTGGTTTCCGTGGCGGACGGTAACGGAGAAGTGAGTGGTCCTCTGAGACCAAGAGGGCAGCGAGTCTGGTAGGGCCAGGGTGGGCTCCACCGTGTAGTAAGCCAGTCCTGAGTGTCCCGGGCCACTACTCACAGAGCAAAGGGCCTTGGCAAATGGATGTCTCCCAGTAGTGCTCATTGGCTGTGGGGGCTCCGTGCCGTGACCAGCAGCCCCTACATGCCCCAGTGACGTCCTGGGGCACTCGAGCAGCCAGGGCTATTCCAACCCTGGGTGTGCTAAAAACCACAGAACTGAAGAATGATCAGTAGAGTGTGTTCCTCCATTTAAATAAGTGGTTCCCAGACCTGGCCAGTCATTAGGATGCTCTAGGAAGCATCTTAAAAATCAGATTTCCAGGCTCCGGTCCAATCAGAATTCCTGGAGCTAAGGGCCAGGAATGTGCATGTCTTAAGGGCTTCCCAAGGGATGAGCTGGTGGGGACCCCTGCACTAGGGTCTCCGCTGCTCAACTGAAAATAGCACCCGGCACATTTAATGATCCTCAAAACAAAGGGCAGGACGGGCAGCCCAGCTTTCCTCTGTTCTCTTGTTCGTTTTGGGAAAAAGAGAGAAGGTGGCAGAGGTAGAGCTTCCTACCGCCCCAAATTCCTCCTCAAGAACCCTCCCTACGTATGAGCAGAGGACACTCCGAGTCTAGCGTGCTACCTTACGAGACGACCCTGCCCTTGCCGAGCACCCCCTCCTAAATCCCCAGCTGCCACTCCGCTGATCCCAAACCCATAGTCCTCGGCATCATCAGGCTGGGAGTGAATGAGCCTAACAGTTCGAGGGGGTATCTACCCGAAAATGCCTGGGTGTTCGCCTTATATCCCGGAGAAACCTACATTAGGAAGCCATTTGCACACAACCCATGGGCATCGTGTCCAGTGGCTTCACGCTACCAGAAGAGAATTTAATGATCACCTGGCAGCTTCCAAAATTATAAAATGTAAAAATGGTTATTTTTGTCAGTTGACACTCATCAGAAGAAAATTCAACGTGCTCCGTAGTAGTTAAAAGCTGATATACAGGGCAGCCCGGGTGGCTCAGTGCCGCCTTCGGTCCAGGGTGTGATCCTGAGTCCCGGGATCAAGTCCCACCTCAGGCTCCCTGCATGGAGCCTGCTTCTCCCTCTGCCTGTGTCTCTGCCTCTCTCTCTCTCTCTCTCTCTCTCTCTCTCTGACTCTCATGAATAAATAAATAAATTTAAAAATCTTAAAAAAAAAAGCTGATATACACATCCCACGACTAAATTATTCCTTTTAAGTATCCAGGTGAATACTGCAGGCCCAGATACTCAATAGTAAGCAACCAAAGACTTAAACATTTGACCTGATCACGTAACTACTCAGGGAACATGATATTTTCAAGGTTTAAAAGCAGAAAAGGCATATCTAAAAGTAATGCGTACGTTAATAATTATTTTCATCACTTTCAAAACCGTTCCTATTGAGAACTAGTTCTTTGAAAAGGGGATTCCCTGTTTCTCAACATCGTATTGTAACAGAAATTCACCTGGCTATCCTAAGTTCGCAAAAAAATGGTCATTGGCCTTAAATCAGCCATGCAATTTTTAAAAATAAGAAAACACGCAGACCGTTGAAAGTGTCCCCTTTGCCACAGGTCTGACGGCGGGCCTGACCGCATTTCCAAGGCTGGCGGCTAACGACTTCTGCCCTCCTCTTTGTTCCCGGGGTGGATACTGTCTCAGGAAATGGCTTTCATTTCATGGAAGATTCAATCATCCTGACAAGGCCGTCTTCTTTCCCCCTCCATTTATGACAACAGGCATAAAATAAAAATTAGAGTGAAAAATGGATTTTGACTAAAAACTAAATTGGCAAATGGAATTAGCATCTCAAATGCAGGAAGGGCTTGGACGTCCTCTGCTCCCATCTGTCTAAAGCATCCCGGCACTCAGCCCTGGCGGGAGGCGCACCCCATGGAAGGTGACCCAGCGACACCCGCCTGCGTGGCCCCAGCATGGGCAGGTGGCCCCACAACACGCAGGAAGCACTTCGTGAGGAGGACAAGACATCCCCCGTGCTCTGCGAGCCTGGCCCCCGCCACCGGGGCACCTCCCGACTCCCCCTGTACACGCTCTCCGTTCCAGGCTTCTACGTGCAAGCTTACCTCGAGCCTCAGACGACAACCCTGCCCCATTTTTTCTCCATGCACACGGTTGAGGATGCCGAGAAGGGAAGGAAATGTCACCTAATAGTGTTTATTGAACGCACAGCAAATCCTGACAACATCTGCAAGCAGTTCACACCTGCCATCTTGCAGAAAGGTAGGCAGGCTCCCGTCCCTAACCTGCCCCTGGCCAGCCCACCGGGGTGCTGCCGCTGGCCCGCGACACCTCCCGTCCTGCAGGCAGTGAGGCCCCTGCTCCTCGTGGTCCCACCTTTCACATCCCAGCGCCCCAGGATGGAAAGGGGCTCTGGCCAGGGGCTCTGTAGCCCCAGGTATGAGCCCTGTGCACCTGTCACTCAGCGATGGTCCCAGGAAGCCTCGTGCACGCACTGCAAAGGCCCAGGGTAGGGCCGGCCGGGTGGACGCTGGCGAAGGTGCAGACCCGGCCCTCGACCGCGGGGGCTGCAGGCTCGGGGGTACCCTCCCCTCGAGGACACTGCCGAATGAGCCCCGCAGCGCGACCAAAGCATGGGGAGCTGAGACCCCGACGTGCGGGTGACCCGATGCCAAGCCCGAGAGCAGAGCAGGGACAGTGGCAGGAGTGGGAGAGTGAGCAGGACAGGGCCTAGCGACACCGGCCCCCCCTCCCCGGAGGGGCAGCAGGCACTGGGAGGAGGCCCTGGAGGCAGGTTTTTGGGAGAAGGGAGGGTCCAGCCCCTGGGGTGGGTGGGCTTGGCCTCCACCTCAGGCTCCGAGCCCAAGGCCCCCAGGCCCCCAGGCCAGCCTCCAGCTCCACGCCCAGCCAGGGTGGAGCCCCCAGTGGCTCCGGGTTTCACTGCGAGGAAGGGGCCCTCCCGGCCAGCTCCCCGGGCCCCCCAGGCTGCTGGGTGCGGTCAGCGCAGCGGGTGCTCAGCAGCTCCACCTCAGCGGGAGGCAACGACCCCTGCCCTCCTTCCGCGAGTGCAAGTGAAGTGATGCTTCCAGAACCCCCGGGGTGTGGAGGGAAAAGACCAGACCAACCCGATGAGAAATGAGGATGTGACTCCCACGTGGGGACCAGTGGGAGGCAGGAGAGGAGGCTGGGGGTTGGGGAGAGGCAGCCTGGGGGAGCAGGGAAGAGGCAGCCTGGGTGGGGGAGAGGCGGCCTGGGTGGGGGAAGGGTGGCCTGGGTGGGGGAGAGGAAGCCTGGGTGGGGGTGAGGCAGCGGGGTGGAGGGAGGCGGCCCGGGCAGGGGAGAGGCTGGCCAGAGCTCCTCCCGGCCACTCTGACACCCCTGCTCACAGCTGCTACAGTGGTTACGAGCAGGGCTGCGTGAGGCCGCCCAGGGGTGCGTGGAAGCCCCTCCTGCAGCAGCGCCCAGGCATGGAGGAGGTCTGCCCCCCCGTCCCCTCCCCCCCAGGAGCCACCGACGGCGGCCAGCAGGGACACCGAGGATGGAGCAGCTTGTCCTGGGGCTCGCCCATCCCTGGGCTTGGAGGAGAGAAGGGTGGGCCGCCCCCTCGCACCCCCATCCCACAGGCCTGGCTACAGGCGATCGTCCCCACGCGGGGCTGCCGCGCACGCCGACTGCGCCCGGACAGTGTCCGCAGACCCAGGACGCCCCGACACCCTGCAGGCACCGCTGTGTGCTCCCGGGGGCCCTAGCTGCTTCACGACACGGAGACACATGGGCATCGCGCAAGAATCCTGAGAGAATGACAGAACCAGCTTCCCCGGGAGCAAACAGTTGTCACTGACGCTTCATGTCATGAAAAGTAAGTGTCCCCTCGGCAGCTCCTGGGATTCGTCAGTCTCACGGGCTCCCCCTCGCGCTGTCTCCAATGCTGTGGCCCGTCCCCTCACCCGCCGGGACATCCGTGGGGACCCACCCTCCCGCCTGGGCTCCACAGGGGTGCATCCCACCCCCTGCTCATGCCCTCTGGGCGCCCAGCCCAGCACCTTGGGGTGCTCCAGCCCACCTCGGGGTGCTCCAACCTCCTCGGGAGACTCCAGCCACCTCGGGTTGCTCCAAACCCCTTGGGAGACTCCAGCCACCTTGGGTGCTGCAGCCCACTTCGAGGTGCTCCAGCCCACCTAGGGGTATCCCAGCCACCTTGGGGGACCCCAACCACTTCAGGGTGCTCCAGCTACCTCAAGGTGTTCCAACACCCTCAGGGTGCTCCAGCCACTTCAGGTTGCTCTAGCCACCTTGGGATGCTCCAACCCCCTCAGGAGACTCCAGCCACCTCGGGGCACCCCAGCCACCTCGGGGGACCCCAACCACTTTGGGGTGCTGTGCTCCAGCCACCTTGGGGTGCTCCAGCCACCTCAGGGCGCCCTGCCCCTCCTCTTCATCCTCTTCCCCCCCACCCACCCAGGACTGCTGGCGCCTGTCCCCCCACGTCCCCACCCACTCTCCCCTCTCCTAACCCTGGACAGAGAGCTGTCCCCGGAGGCCAGATGACACCCCTGCCCTCCCCGGAGCGTGTCTGCTCTTTCCTGTCCCCAGGCGGGAGCCACACAGGGCTTCAGAGCTTGGGTGCGGGCGGTGTGCCTCCAGCTGGTGGCTGGGGAGAGTGCAGGACCTTCCTCGCAGCTCACTCGTTACTGAAACAACGGCGGGGTGTCTGCGACCGGGTGTCTGCGACAGGCCTCCCCGGATGCCTGGGATGCAAGCACCACCCACAAAAAGCCACCAGCAGGTGCTCACCCCGTGACAAGCGACACCAAGAAGCAAGCGACGAACACAAGCGCCGTGCCACGGACTGGGAGTCATCCTCCCGGGGTCGAGGGAGGGAGCACCCGGGCAGGACGGTGGCGGATCGGGGCCCCCAGGGCTGTGCAGGCACCAGGGCTCACGGCTCCTCTCAAGAGAAACCTGGTGGCGATTGTGTGGCTCCCAGCGGAGGGGACGCCGAGGCCACGGAAGGACATGCCCACTGCTGAGCGGGCCACCACTTTGCCCCTGTCCGTCACCTGCACAGAAGGGTCTGCTTTCAGTTCTCGTGATGGTAAAGGAGCTTGGTTTATAAAGACTGCTTTCACAGTAAAAGCCATTCATCACAGACCACCGCGGCGGGAGCCCGTCCCCGGCCGGGGGGACCCGACACCCCGCTGCCCACCCCGCTGCTCCCCGCCCACGGCCAGACCGGCACAGGAGCGAGAACGGCCGCGGGGAGGGACCCAGGTAAACCACCAGGAGAAAAACACACACGAAACACCTGTGGCCATGGATTCGGTCGCAATGACTTTCCACTTCATAAACGCGCTGGAAGGAAAGGCGGCAGGGCTGGTGGGAAGATCAGAGTCTAAGGAGCGAGCCCCCGTTTCGCGCGGTCGGGGATGCTGCAAGTCACTAACGTTCTCGTCTTTTAGTTTATTTTATTTTAGTTTATTTAGTTTATTTATTTTCTCCTCGTGGAGAAATTGGAGGCGGTCTCGGCTCCTCCTCCAGTTACCATGAGACCCCACTTAATTCTTCACTGGAACCTCAAGTGAGATGTGCGGGTGTCCTCGGAGCTGGGGGGCGCAGTCCACACGGGGGTCACGATAATTAACCCCAGGAATGAAATAAACCTCGCAGGACAGACCCGCTGGTCATTATTCTGGTCACCTGAAGCCCGGCCAGTGTGACGGTAAGTTTAGGGGCCAAACCGATTGGCTGCGGGGGCCCAGATCAAACATTATTTCTGGACGTGTCCATGGGGGTGTTTCTGGATGAGATTAGGGTTTAAATCTGTGGGCTCAGGGGAGGGCCCTCCCCAGTGCAGCTGCTGAGGGCCTGGGCAGAACGAGATGCAGAAGAAGGGAGTAGTTTTCCTGCCTGCTTCAGCTGGGACATTGGATTTTGCACCGCTGGCTGCCCTGCTTCTCATCCTTTCGGGCTTGGACTGAATGCCACACCACGGCTGTCTGGGTCTCCGACACGAGAGACTGCATATATACAAATATATACGTGTTCAACCATATATATGTATGACCATATATGCATATGCCATCAAATAATCAATATATAATGAAGTCATAATACTAAAGCTACATATAACATATACACAGATTCCCAGGTGCTACCCCACCCCCATCGTAATTTCCGGACAGCTGTGTAGGTTAGTTTTCTGTGCCATGTAGATCCTTAAATTCTTTTTCAATAAATTTTATTTTTTTAGGTTTTAGGTTTTAGGTTCACAGAAAAATTGAGCAGATTTCATATAAAACGCTTAACCACACGTGTGCACAGCCTCCCCCATTAATGACACCCCCCAACGCCAGAATTATACATTTGTTATAACTGATGAATCTGCATTATCACATCATTACCGCACAAAGTTTTTTTTTTTAAGATTTTATTTATTCATGAGAGAGAGGCAGAGACACAGGCAGAGGGAGAAGCAGGCTCCATGCAGGGAGCCCGACGTGGGACTCGATCCCGGATCTCCAGGATCAGGCCCTGGACCGAAGGTGGCACTAAACTGCTGAGCCCCCCGGGCTGCCCACCTGCACGAAGTTGAGATGAGGGTTCACCCTGGCTGTGTCCATTCTAGGAGTTTGATCAAATTTATAATGACATGAATCTGCCGTCACAGCGAAACACAAAACAGTTTCAGTACCCGAAAAATCCTCTTCGTCTGCCTATTTCCCTTCGCCTCCCCACTAACAATTACCTATTTTACGAGCTGTTCAATTAGCGAGCTGGTTTGGAAATCTCTGGCTTAGTGAAGTTTGCAATATACATGCTGCAACCCTTTTATGTGTCCCTAAAAACTGCTGGTATGTGATTGAGGAGGAGGAGCTAACCAGGAAATTTGGAAACCGAAACTTTATGAAGTTGGAATTTATGGGAATATCAGGCATTGAAGGGCAGAAATAATTTTCTTTGAAGAAATTTTCAGAGAGAACACGGCATTTTGGCATCCCTTCTGTACAGTGACAAGACTCTGAGGCCAGGAGCGCATTTGAGGGGGGAGGCCAGGACTGCTCTCATCGGTGGGGCTCGCCACAGATGCTGGGGTCCCAGGAGACATGAGGGAGCCCTCAGCCAAGAGCGGGGGCAGAAAGCAACAATGCGCGGCTCTCCGGAGGTTGGGCAGCTTGCATCACGCTGGCCTTGTCAGTAAGGCCGACTCGGACACTCATGCACACACACTCAACGCCGTGCTGCCTTCTGCACAACTGCCGGAAGCAACGGGCAACTGATCAACCCAAGAGTCCATCAGCAGATGCGCGGGTAACAAAATCTGTGCGATTCATACAACCGAGTGTGGCGCGAAGCTCTGACACCAGCTGCACCATGGATGACCTTGCAAACGTTACGCTGAGCCAAGTACGCCAGACGCAGAAGGACACACGTACGATTGCAGAATATGGGAAATATCCAGAATGGACAAACCCACAGAGACAGGAAGCAAGCTAAAGGTTCCCAGGAGCTCAGGGAGAAGATGAAACGGGGGGGTCATGGTTTTATGGGGGTGGAGTCTTTTTTTTAGTTCAATTTGCCAACATATAGCATAATACCCAGTGCTCATCCCGTCAAGTGCCCCCGTCAGTGCCCGTCACCCAATCACCCCAACCCCCCCACCTCCCCTTCCACCACCCCTTGTTCATTTCCCAGAGTTAAGAGTCTCTCATGTTCTGTCTCCCTCACTGATATTTTCACTCATTTTCTCTCCTTTCCCCTTTATTTCCTTTCACTATTATTTATATTCCCCAAATGAATGAGACCATATAATGTTTGTCCCTCTCCGATTGACTTATCTCACTCAGCATAATACCCTCCAGTTCCATCCACGTCAAAGCAAATGGTGGGGATCCATCCTTTCTGATGGCTGAGGAATATTCCAGTGTATACATAGACCACAGCTTCCTTATCCATCATCTTTCGATGGACACCGAGGCTCCTCCCACAGTGTGGCTATTGTGGACATTGCTGCTGTAAACATCGGGGTGCAGGTGTCCCGGCGTTTTACTGCATCTGTATCTTTGGGGTAAATCCCCAGCAGTGCAATTGTTGGGTCATACGGCAGCTCTATTTTTAACTCTTTGAGGAACCTGGGGGTGGAGTTTTTGTTTGGGGTAATGAAAAAGTTCTGGAAATAGATACCGGTGATGGTTTCACAACACCTTGGATGCAATTAATGCTACTTTCAAGTAGTCACAATGGCAAAGTTCGTTTATGTGTTTTATCATCATTTCTAAAAGTTAATCGCGTTCTATCCTGAAGACACTGACTTCCACGCCTTCATGGACGAACCATGAGCCTTGTGCGTGACCTCTCACTGAAGTTGCCATACAGAAAGGAGAAGCTGACGCTGGGGGCCCAGCATGAAATACGGTCATTACTCATCACCAGGTTCTGGGCACTGGGTGTGAAAATACTCCACTAGTTTTCAAAGTAATGAGGACATCCTTACAAGATGTGTCAGTTGGCACATCTCATTTGCTTTTGGAATGAGTGAGCATCTCACAGAGAGGCGGATGCTCTGCGCCCGTGGTGGACCTCACCGCCCCTGTGAGAATATCCCACAGGCACACACTGAGCCTGAAAGAAGCTGTTAGTGATGAGTGAGAGTAACTAGTAACCATTACTGACCCAGGGGACTGTTACAGTAAGATGGAATGGTGACTAGTAACTGGTACTCATGATCCTGTGAGTTATATACCTGACTCATTAGAAGAAAATATTCTTCAGAAATTCTCTCTAATAATCAGGGTAGAGTCCCTGGGGAGACTGCGTATCCCTGAAGGAGATGCGATGCGATGCGATGTCTCGTGAACATGACCACGGGAGAGCTGTGGCCCCACGTTCCTCGGAGTGCATTGAAAAGATATAAAATATGAGCAAAAGCAAACGATCAAAATACAAGGAAAAGAAACTGTAAGTCCTGAGACCAGCACCTAAGAAGCTCGGGGAAAGTCCAAAACCAGAAGTTTCCCCTGGAAAAAAAAAAAGAAAAAAGAAAAAAGCACTGTGCTGCATCACGAGCTAAGCGCGTGGCTAGTCTGTGCTCTCTGACGTGACCTCCCCAAAGCTCCCAACACGCCTTGGCGGTTCTTACCTTGGGGTGCTGGATATTCACTCATTTTCTATGACCTGAAAGGGCAGCCTCCTCGCATGAACAAATACACGCTCTGCAGGCAGAGCCATTTGTGGGCACAAAATGGAAATTGAATCAAGCCGCTTGCAAGGACCGGTAATCTCTTGCCCTTTATTTTATGGGTTCCAGATGTGTGCCAGCATAATCAACCGTAGGAATAATTATTTGCACGTGCAAATTGGCAACTGTAAAAGAGCAAAACGGTGGAGGTGCTTTCGCCGCCAAACACCTAACATCAGACCACTTGTCCGCTGACGTTCGCAACCTGGCCTTTCTCTTTTGGTTATTACATCGGAGTAAGTTGTTTTTCTGGAGCCAGATTTCATAGTGAGTTTTAAAAATAGGATGGCGACAAACATAAAGAATCTCGGCTGCACAATAAAACGTTACCGACGTGACTCCAGTAGGTTGTGTGGCTGATTCCCCCGAACACGTAGGCCGGCTGTGCCGCTCGTGTCAACTGGGCCGGAGGAGGTGGGTGAGAGGAGGCAGTGGGGGCCCGAGCAACAGAAGTGCCAACAAATAGGGACATCCTCACTTTGGGAAGTCATTCCCACCCCGGGAAAGGTCCAGGGAGGGCCCGGCAGGGGCAAAGAGCCCTGGATGGAAACAAAGAGGGTTCTTGAAAGTTTTTCTGGAAGCAGTTCTGCTGGTTCTGAGCAGAAAAGTGCACATAGAGCCACCTGGGGCAGGACAGCTGGCACCCCAGCGACTGTCACTGGGCACCCCAGAGCCCAGAGCCATGCAGCCCTCTCCTTACCATACCCCAAGAGAAGAGTCCTTTCCCTTCGTCTCTTGCCCTACCTCCTCTTCGGGGGTCCAAGCACCGACAGTACACCTGACTCGCTTCTAGGTGTTCGGATACAGCAGGAATAAAGTCCTGGCGCCTGCGAAGCTCACACTTTAGTTGGAGAGACCTAAATGAATAGCAGGCACACGATGCAGCTTTATGAGCTGATTCATGCAGAGAGGCCAAGTGACACAGGAGGGGCGTGAGGCAGCTGGGAATGCGCTTGAATGGCTGCGTTTGCAGCAGGAAGCAGCAGCCTCCCTGGCTCAGGGCCACCCACCTCCCCGGGCTCCCCTGCAGACGGGAGAAGGGCACCCCAGGAAAAGCAATCTCTTTGCTGATGACTAGGAGCGGATGAAGGCCAGCCAGTGGGCGGCAGGCCGAGTGGACGGCAGATGCTCCCTTGGCCAGTGGAAGGCGTCCCGTGGGTCAGTGACACAGGATATTGAAATCTGGGGAAGTCCACCGCTGAGCTGACATCGTCAGGAACAGCGCTTCCCAGATCGCAGAGTGAAGTCCCTTCCTGTGACTGGCAGGTGAAAATGTGGGTCCCTTCCAGCAGTTTTCTGAAAACCACTGCTGCCGGCAGGCGGTTTCCCCCCTTGTCCGGCTCCCTGAGGTTCCCCGGGCAAGAGCCGAGGGCAGGGAGGGCCGCGCCCCGTCCCACCGTGTCCAGAGCGCCAGCTTCCCTCCTGCCCACGTCTCCTGCCCCCCGCCCCTTCAGAGGGAACCGCCTGGGCTTGAGATGTGACTCCCCGGCACCTGCTGCCTTCTGGTCCTTGTGGTTTTGCTCCCCGTTACTTATTCACCAGAGGCCAGGAAAGCCAGCAAAGCTGCTCCACTGAGTGATGGATCCTGGTTCCCAACCTAACAGAGCTTAGAATCTAAGTGGGAATTTCCAGCCCTGGGCACATTTTAAAATCAACTGGAGAACACTTTTTTTTTTTTTTTTTTTTTTATTGGTGTTCAATTTACTAACATACAGAATAACACCCAGTGCCCGTCACCCATTCACTCCCACCCCCCGCCCTCCTCCCCTTCTACCACCCCTAGTTCGTTTCCCAGAGTTAGCAGTCTTTATGTTCTGTCTCCCTTTCTGATATTTCTTTTTTTTTTTTTTTTTTTTTTTTTTTTTTAAGATTGCATCTATTTATTCATGAGAGACCCAGAGAGAGAGGCAGAGACACAGTCAGAGGGAAAAGCAGGCTCCATGCAGGGAGCCCGACGCGGGACTCGATCCCAGGACCCTGGGGTCACACCCTGAGCCCAGGACAGACGCTCAACCGCTGAGCCCCTGGGCGTCCCTGGAGACCATGTCTTAAAATATGTCCTGACAGCACACCACGGGATGGAATCAGCATTCTTACTGGTAGGACCCAGGCATGGGTGTTTTTTCAAACGCTCTGAACTGTTCGAATATACAACCAAATGACCCACAGGCTCCCCTACAGGGAGTGCACAGCGGACGCATTTAAGGGAACCCGCCCTCACACCCACAGCTTCTAAGTGTAGTGTTTCCCCACGTGGAGCCACTTGAAATCAAGCCGCGATGCTCGGTTTCCATCAGTTCTTCAACGATATTCTTCTCCTGCTCCCGGAAGGAAAGCACGCCTCCCTGCCACCAGGATGGAAAAGCTTCCAAGGGTCAGGCTAAGGGGCAAACCTCAGCATCCGCGTGGGGACCGAGAGTGAGTGGTTCTAATCACCAGGCAAGGAATCCTCGGGCAGGATGCCTTTGCTTTCAACAAAATTAATAGGATCTGATTGAGATGTTACCTGATAGATCATCATAATAAGTCTGGGCTCATATATCAGTCATATGATTTTTTGGCTTCTGGTAAGAAAGACTTCAGAAAAGTGAATAGCGTCACTAGGAAAAACTGTTGTCATCAATTTATTTCTATGGACTGCATGTGTCACTATCTACATATATAATAATAAAAATGAGCAAAACTGATGCCAAATCTTACCTCATTCTAGCAATAAGTAATATCATATATGAATCCACAAGCCGAAGAGGGAAAAGTAAACAGAACAGACACACCCATCAATCAACAGAGGCATTTCCAGGATGCCTGGGGGGCTCAGGGGTTAAGCGTCTGCCTCTGGCTCAGGTCGTGACCCCGGGGTCCCGGGATCGAGTCCCACATCGGGCTCCCCACAGGGAGCCTGCTGCTCCCTCTGCCTGTGTCTCTGCCTCTCTCTGTGTGTCTCTCATGAATAAATAAAATCTTTAAAAAAAAAATAGAGGCATTTCCAACACTTTACTTCATATATTTAATAATGAATAAAATTACTATCTTTACACTGTCTTGATTAATTTTGTGCCAATAACTATTGAATTTAGAAAAAAAGTACTTTCAGACTTAGAGTCAAAGGAAATTTTTAATCAGTCTATATATATTTTTTGTTGCAAATAAGCCAGTGTGATCAATAAAAGAACTTTGTGCTTTAAAATACTATATTAAATGTAACTTTATGAGGAAAATAGAATGGAAATATGAGTTTGAGGAGGAAGCAATATGTAATATTTCTAATTAAAGAAGAGATTGTTCATGTGTTTTTAAATCAGCCGATGGTATCAAATCTCAATGGCATTTAGATTCCCTTGGAAAAAAGTCATATAACATTTATTTTTTAAATGTTAATATTCCTAGAACTTGGAAATTAATTCCTTCTAAAGGCTTAAAATTATGATGAAAAATTTTAAATTTAAACCTAAACACGTATAAATGTATATCTTTCTAAATTACCATTAGAGTATATTCGAAGCCCCCTGGTTCTGACCCTCAGCCACCTACACCCCTTTCTGATTGAG
Source organism: Canis aureus (assembly GCF_053574225.1). Taxonomy (NCBI): domain Eukaryota; kingdom Metazoa; phylum Chordata; class Mammalia; order Carnivora; family Canidae; genus Canis; species Canis aureus. The sequence goes on from NC_135622.1 coordinate 62,663,884, forward strand.
CACAGCTGATGTTTCCAAGACCTAAACTGCTGACCCCTTGCTGGCACTTCTATTTACCTTTCATGTAGGGCAAGTGCAGCCCCCTTTTGAGATATGATGACTTATCTGAAATCACAGGAAACCAGGGAATTAGAATGTGAACTTCTGGTGACCAAAGCCCAGAGGGCTGAATTATTTCTGCCAGAGAATAAGAAAGACCAGTGGAGCCTGACTGAGGACCCACTTTCTCTCTGCAGGGCTTTCACCCACCTTCTGAATATAAGATCCATTTCCCAGTTCACCAGAAAACTGCCTTAACAGTAAAGCAACAGACTTCAAGTATCACAAATCTGAATCAGAGACTGCTTACAAATTCTCCAGAATTTCATTGAACAAAAGCAAGTATCAGGGAAAAGCAGGAAGAGATTGTGTGTTTCTGTAGGAATGTGCCAGGATGACAGCGTCGTGACGACCTCAGTACACACGCAGATGCACACACTCGGGACACCAGAGCCCATCGTCTGCTGCCACTTGCCCCTGCACTCAACATCCTTTGGTACCACCAATAAAAATACATATGTAAAAGTTTACATCCCTTATATCAACCAAAAGAACAAATTTCAAATCTGAAAAAGAGCAGACAAATAAGACGCACTTGAAATATTGAGAGGGAAATGTCTCCGGAGAACCTCATTTTCCCATCATTAATGACATGTGCAGAATGGGAAGGCTAGCTCACAGAAGCATGTGTAAGCCCCAGGAATCTCTTCCTAAGAGGAAAGTCCTCCCTGCTCCCATTGGAGATCGTATGGGCATAAAATGACTAGTAAAGCAATGGAAACAGATTAGATACCCAGGTGGGCCATTCCTCGGGGGGCAAAAGTCCATGAAAATGGAGAAATAGAGGGGAATAAATCAGTTCTGAAATGTAATTAAGAAGATCCAAAATAAAACAAAACATCTTCCTGAAGCCCAGAAGGGTAATGCCCTACCCTGCGCTGGAGCGGCCCTAGGGTCGGGGAAGGAGGCTCTGAAGCCTTCGTCAGCCATATGGTCACTGGGAGATGCCACCAAAGCTCCAAGCAGCCATGGGGATGCCATCTCAAACAGCCTTAAGGCTGTCAAAGGCATCCCTCAAGAGTCACAACTTTGGAGTCAGTGGCCTGGTTCCAATGGTGACCTTGGACCGATTATTAAACCCTACCTGGCCTTAGTTTCCCTGTATGTAAGATAGGATAACATAGCACCTGCCTTACAAGGCTGTGCTGAGAATTGTGTTAATATCGTAAAACAGAGCTGTGTTTGGCATAAAGAAAGTTCTCCATATATTCTTTCAGTATTAGAAAGACTCTTACTTTAGGGTAAGTTTTGAGAAGAGTAAGCATAAGTCAAGAAAACATTCTGTATGACCATCATTATAATGGTGGATCCACATCATTATCCATTTGTCAAAACTCATGGAATGGACAGCACCAAGAGTGAACCCTCATATGAGCTATGGACTTTGGGTATAATAATGTGTCAGTGTAGGTGGAGCACTCATAACAAATGTCCCATTCTGGTGGAATATGTCCACCATCGGGGGAGACTGGGTGTGCGCAGAGGCAGGAGGTAAATGAGAAATCCCTGTACCTTCCTCTCAATTTTGCTGTGGACCTAAAACTTCTCTTTAAAAAATAAAGTCTTTTTTTTAAAAAGTAAGTCAGAATCACATCTACTAAATAATTACAGTGCCAGATCAGAATAAACTGAGATTAATAAAAAGTACTGAGGCTGGGTGTGCATGTGTGTGTGTGTAAGACAAAGACAGAGACAGATTCATAAATGGACTCAGGGATATTTCAAAGGAAGGGCCCCAAGACACCTTCCCTGGTATGGCTCCTCCAAACAGTGGCAGGCCTGGGAAGTCTATAAAGAACATGAGCATTTGGCAGTCAGGGTGGAACCGAGGCCATGAGGTGGGTCTTCAGCCTGCCATTGCTCTGTAAATGTTTTTATTTTGCCTGATGCTCACCGGGGGATACCTGGATTCTAGTTTAAGTCCTGACGGACAAGGATGCTGATGAGGATAAGGATGGGTTCGGCCCTCTCTGGTTGCAACCAATGGAAGAATTACTTGATCTCATTCATCCATTCAACTACCTTTTGGAGCATTTGGTATGACTTGGCACTACCCCTTGGAAATATGGAAATGGAAGTATCAAGCCTGTGCCTTCAGAGAGACCTGACTCGGGAGGCAGACATTGAGAACACATGCCCTTGTGGATTAGAAGGCTACAACAGAAGCATATAGTGTGCCCAGAAGTAGCAAGAGGAGGATGGAGAACAGTGGTAAGGTTGGGAGGTTGGGTGCAGGAAGGGAGCAAGCAGAGGTAGAGGTGGTTGGACTCAGGCAGATTTTAGGGAAGCTGGAGAAGGCAGAGGTCATCCCTGCAGGAGCAGGGATGTGTGTGTAGCAATCGAGTGGATGGAATTATAAGTGCAAAGGCATCAGGAGAAAACAGCCCGAAGGGCAGCGAAGAGCCAAGCAGGGTTTGTAGGACGGGGAGCTCCCAGCAACACGAGGAAAGCCCAGCCAGAGAAGCCGCAAGCAAAGAAGCCAGGCCAGGAAGAAAGCAGGGAGGTTTGCTATGATTGTTTCAAAGCAATTCGTTTTGTTGCTTTAGAGTCACACCTCCTTTTTTTTTTTAAATCAGTAAACTACTTGATAAAGGGGCTTTCCTATGTGACTATTGAGAATATTACTAGTAAAAGTCCAGCTTTTTGTAAGGTATTTTTCTTTCAGACACCACTTCATTTTTTCTCATTAAAACCACTTTCCCTTTTCTCCTACGTTCCATAATAATCTGTACCAGTTTGCATGACACCTACCTCCTCATTAACATACAATGTTAAATACTGCTGGGTTGGCTTCTGGTTCTGCAATCTCAACCAAAACGTCAGTTTTGCCAATAACTAACAATAATGAGCACTTTTTGTAACGCATACTTGCTGATGGGTTTATAGCAGTCATCATTCAATGAAACTATTTGCAGCTTACCAAAACGCTTAAATCCTTAGGTAGTATACGTGAGGAAATGGAGTAAAATTGCCACATAGTTTTAAGAAAATGCTTCTGATAGTTTCAAACAGTGTCTCGATGACTTCAGTCATTCCTGTTGTCATTAACTTTGTACCTTTCAGTTTAAAATAATAATCACTTTCCATACATCCTAAGGCAGCGATAAAAGTGAACATTAGATGGAAGTATGTGGAAAAACACTATGGGACATATACAAGCACCCCAAATTAGTGTGGAAGACTCACTCCTGGAAGCTGATCCAGCAGCCACTACTCAGGCCTTTTCATCGATGCTTCATGTAGAATTCTCATCAACCTGCTTATGTGGTTCCCAGAGAAGTTGAAAGGAAGAGAGGCCCCTGGGAAAGAACTCTGGAGGAAAACAAACCACCACAGGAAGGTTGGAAGAAGGTAGGTTAAGAGGATAGTACCAAATACAGTAGGTTCTAATTATCCACTTATTTGGAACACCACACTCCTAAGCAATGCAAAATAACTGGGGTAGCTCTCTACGTGCTTGTGTACAGATGTGCATTTGTAAACAAAAGGTTTACACAACTGCCTGGCCACAGGGAGGAAAACCAATTAGGAAAATTATTAGAGTCTGTTGTCTTACCCCGGTGAGTGTTAATTATTTGTTTGCGTTCATTATTTGCTGTCACTTGTTTGCATTCACAAATATGCTTGCACCACACCATTTGTCATCATGAGGACTATTCATATGTTCACAGACTTCCACTTGCAAATAAGACAAAGTTGTATTTAAACTAAGAAATATTTTCCTGTTCGAGTAGGCCTGGACTAAGACTCCAGTGTATGAGTATGTGCACTGTTCTTCCCTCCTATCTTTACTTAGGAGACTGCCTTTATTTAGAGCCAGCTGGGTGGGTGCTGTCCACATTCCTGAACCAGCAAAACCCACAGGATTTTGCTCTTCTCTGAAGCCGAATGGGAAGAGAACGCTTGGAATAAGGTTGGTCTTGTCCTCTAGGGCCACAAGTAGGCATAAGTTTATGTGCAAGATGTTACTCAGAGGTAGAGAAATCAAGACCCAAGGCAATTGCCTGTACTTTTCCGGACAAAAACCACTCCTGAGGCAAAGGGACCCACAAGCACAGCATGGGAGCAGGAAGCTGGAGAGAGATGAGGCTGGGCCATGTTCTCAGGGGATGTGAGGCTTCACTCCTGTAACAGAGGCTGCTGGGAAGGGGCTGGAGCACCAACGCCAGGCTGGTTTGGCAGAGGCTGTCACACACTGGGATGTAAAAGGAGGGACAACTGTGGTCAGTGCTGCTTTCTGCGATCATGTCTTCCCCATGGAGAAGAACAGCCCCTGGCAATAATGTAAACAAGATTCTGAGAACCAACTCATCCCCTCTGCTCGTATGATCACCTAGCTTCAATGCTGGCATCAGGGAAGCCATGCTGGTGACAGTAGAAAGCAGAGTCATAGAGAGAGACGTAAAGTCATAGAGTCGAGGTAAAGTCACAGAGAGAGACAGAAGTGGGGTTTGAAGACAGTGCGAGGAAGCAATCTGTACCTGCTACAGACTGAACGTTTGTGTCCTTTCAAAATCCATATGCTGGATTTTGATGATGTGATGTGAAGAGATGCAACCATGGGGGTGATTGGGTCATGAGGGTGGAGCCCCCATGATGGGATCGGTGCCCTTTCAACAGGGGGAGAGACACAAGAGTTCTCTCTCCACAATGCAAGGACAAGAATACTGCCATCTGCATCCAGGAAGAGAGACCACACCAGACACGAGACCGCCAGCACCCTGATCTTGGACTCTGGCCTCCAGAACTGCGAGAAATAAATTTTTGTCATTTAAGCCTTCCAGTCAGTGGTGTTTGTTATGGCGGCCCAAGCATAAGACAGTGCTCAAGGCCACAAATTTGGATGGAAAAGAAACATAAGAACATTACGATGATTTGAATAGGTAAGACTATGTATGGATGTCTCTTAGTTTTTTATTTGTTTGGTTGGTTTGTTTAAATTTCTACTTTGTTCCATAAAAGTTGTTTGAAACAGCTTAAGAAATACAAAATGACTCACTCTTTTATTTGACAAAGAATCATGGCTAACTGCACATAGACTTACCATCGTTAGACTCGGGGAAAGGTTGACGTAGCAAGGTGTGTGTTCAGGATGCTTCATAATCATTAATCTGAGGCAGTTCTGAACTTCCTCAGCAACCAGTGAAGAAAAGCATACTCACATTTGGGGTGTTACTCAACTAGGTTAGAAGTGACACGTCATAACCATCGATAATGAGTGACTGTTAGCTACTTCACCTCTACTACTGTAGCTTCAAAAACACCTCTGCGACAGGAAGTCACTGCCACACTGGTTTTATAGTAAGAGCAGCTCTTTGTGGAGACTTCTATTTCCACCTGTCTCCTGTCATTTCATCAACTGCACCTCTTGAATAGAACTTTCAGAGAACATTTATATTTATCACAGCATCTCCAAGGTTTTCTGTGGGACCCATCCTGAGAGAAAACCTAATAAAAACAGTCCCATGTTCATATGGGAAACTGCCCACAAGACCCTAGCTCATGGAAAACAATCTTGGTCATTGAAGTCCCACAACAAAGAAATTTTAATTAACTTTGTTTAACCTTATATTTAAAAGTTAAGTCAAAGGCACTTTGATTTAAATTCTATTAACTCTCTACCTACTAAATATATTGTACAGTATCTTCCCTTTCCCATAGTATTATGTAGCACAAATATTTTAAGAAATATCATAGAGCTGCCAGAGAAATCAGATCTTCCTAGCCTCAAAATACATTATAATTGATAATCTATTTCTCCTCAAAATGTTCTCTTTTTTCAGATTTTATTTATTTATTTATGAGAGACACAAAGAGAGAGGCAGAGACAAAGGCAGAGGGAGAAAAGGGCTCCTCATGGGGAGCCCAATGTGAGACCCTGGGACCCTGTGATCACACCCTGAGCCAAAGGCAGACGTTCAACCACTGAGCCACCCAGGTGTCCCTCTCCTCAGAATGTTCTTGTGCACACAGACAAGCCATAATGCTCTATGGAATTATTATTTTCTGCTTATTTTATCAAGCACAAAATACTCAAGCATACTCTTAATACAATATCCTCACATCAATTGCATCACTGAGAGAAGTTAAAGGGAAATCCTAAAGCAACCCCTAAAGTAAAAATACAGAATTCTAGCTAATCAACCAACAGAAAAAAACAATTGAATAAGAAAAAAATGTTCAATTGCCCAAAAGAAGACAGTTAAAGGGAAAAAGGGTAATAATGGCATAAATAGAAAAACAGGTAGCAAGATGATACAGTTAAAGCAAACTGTCAACAATAATCACATTGAATATGGATGATCTAAACTCCCTAGTTAAATGATGTCAATTGTAAGATTGAATAAAAAAGCAAAACTCAACAATATACTGCCTACAAGAAACTCGCTATACAAATAAACATTCAATATAATAAAAGGATGGAAAAATATAAAACATGGTAACACTAATCAGAAGCAAGCTGGGAGTCTTACGGTTTCACATCCAAAGTGTGAAAAGCTTAGAAATTGTCACTCTTACCTTTACAATAAGAAAAAGCTAAACAATTAAGCATCAGTAACTTTTCCTGGACCCACTGGACAGCTGGGGTTGAAGAGAAACCTGCTACCATGAAATCTGGAAACTGATGACTCAGGAGGGTCAGAGCCAAGATCTGGTTAGCAGAAGCAAAAGCTACTAGAGCCAAAAATTGGCAGGAAGATGTAAGGTCAAGCAAGTAAATCTGATGATGAGCTAGGTGTGGATTATGAAGTAGCTGGGGCCACAGTCTTAGAGGGAACCCCACACTCTCATGGGTTTTAACTCAGTGAACTCCACCAAGTTCAGGGTCAAGGTCTGAGAAAGATCCTCTGTAGCACTGGTGGAGGGGGTTGGGGGCTCCTAGTCAGATGAACATAAATCCTCACACTAAAGGACTATTTACTTTGGTTCCTATTACCTGACACATCTCTGGCTTTTGACCACCACTACCAACAACAAAACAAAACAAAAAAACAGTAAGTTGTTCCCAAAGGAAAGAAATAACAATTTAAAGAAAAAAGCAAGTATCAGAATAAGATTCAAATAAGGCACCATTGTAGATGTAATTACATAGAGAATTTAAAATGACTAAGATTAATATATTAAGTGTAATAAAGGAAAAAGTAGATATAATGCAAGAACAGGTGGGTAATGTAACGAGAGAGATGATAATTCTAGAAAGAACTAAAAATTCATTGCTAGATATAAAAAACACTGTAACAAAAACTAAAGAATGCCAGTGATAGGCTCATTAGTAAACTAGAGATTACCAAAGACAGAATGAGCAAGCATAAAGATAAGTGAATAAACTCATGATCTGAAATGCAGAAAAAAATAAAAATTTTAAAAATAGAACATTCAAGAACATAGAATTTCAAAAGGTGTAGCTTACAAATAACTGGAATATCAGGAGAGGTAAGAGAGGAACAGAAATATTTAATATGGGCTGAGAACTATCCAAAACTAATAAAAGACATGAAACCAAGGATCCAAGAAGTCCAAGCAAAAAAACTACCCAAAAAATAGAGATATAATATTCAAAATGTAGAACACAAAAGACAAAAAGGAAATCATGAGAGATGCCAGAAGTAAAACAAAAATAAAATAAAATCTTATCTATAAAGGAATAAGGTTAAGAATTATAGGGTATTTCTTGCTAGAAACCATGCAAGCAAGAAAAGAAGAAAGTGAAATAAAATATTTAAGGTTCTGAAAGAAGAAACCACTAATCAAGAATTCCATATTTAGTTACATTATTCTTCAAGGTGAAGAAGAAATAAAGACATTTTCTGACAAATCAAAAACTGAGGAAATTCATAGCTAACCGATGTTTCTTGAAAGAAATGTTAAAAGAAGTTTCTTTAGAGGCACAGGAAATGATTCAGCTAAGAGATTTGGGGTCTACATGAAGAAAGAGGAATATCCGAAAAGAAATAAGTGAGGGTAAGATATTTTGTTTTTCTTACCATTGATTGATCTAAAAGATGACTTTTTGTTTAAAGTAGTAAAAATACCTTGGGTGACTGTAGAATGCAGACAGGTGAAAGGAATGATAGCAATGCCACAAAGGATGGGAGGGCATCTGGAATATTCCATGAAGAGGAAACTACACTGCACGCAAGTGGCATAGTGTTATTTGACAGTGGATGCAGATTGGTCAAGAATGTACACTGGAAACTCTAGGGCAACCATTAAAAATTTTTAAGCATAATCAATAGGCTAAGAGAAGAGATAAGATGGAACAATATAAATTGCTCAATTAATATCAGAGAAGGTGGAAAAAGAAAAATAATAAATGCAAAGATTAGAAACAGACAATTGTGGTAAACATTAATCCAACTATATCAATAATCACTTTAAATATTAATATTGTAAATATATCAGTTCTATTTAGAAGTACCCAGTTCTTCATGGCGGATTTAAAAAACTAGACTAAACCATACTTACAAGAAATTCACTTTAAATATAAAGGGTCAAAAATAAATAAATAAATAAAGTCAGTAGGTTAAAGGTAAAAGAATGGAGAAATACATACCAGGCCAATCAAAGGAAATATTAAGAAAGTATACTATTTTTATAAAAGTCAGACTTCAGAAGAAGGAAGATCTATGGGAAAAAGAGTGGCATGGTGACATGATGAATGGAACAGTTCTCCAATAAGACATAACAATGGCAAGAAGTAAGCACCAAACAAGAGAACATCAAAATACACAAGGTGAAAACTGAGAGAATAAGGAAACTGGACAAATCCACACTTCTGGTTAAAGGCTTCTCCACCCTTCTTTCAGTGAGTAATACACCTGCAGGGAGAAATCAATGAAGATAAAGTTGCCCAGAACAGCACCATCGATTGACTTGATTTAACTGACGTGTAGAGAGTGTTCTATCCAGAGCAGTAGGATACACATTCTTCTCCAGCACAGTCTGGAACATCCACCAAGAGAGACTACATGAGCCACAAAATACACATCAACAAAATTAAAAGAATAGAAATCACACAAGGCATGTCCTTGGATCACAACGGAATTAAATTAGAAATTATAACCAAGGGATAGTTGGAAAATCCTCCCATATTTGAAAAACTACACACTTCCAAATAGCACATAATTCGAAAAAGAAGTCTCAAGAGAAATTGTAAAATATTTTCAAGTGAATGAAAATGAGTCTATAAATTATCAAAATTCTCAGCAGAAGCAGAGCTAAGAGGAAAATTTATAGCATTAACTGTTATGTGTTTCGAAAGAAGAAAGCTCAAAAATCAATCACCTAAGTTTCTACTTCAGGAGACAAGAGAAAGGAAAACAGTTTAACCTGAAAGTAAGCAGACAAGAAAATCATAAAATGAAACACAGAACAGGAAAAATAGTTGATGAAACCACACGCTACATCTTTAAAAAGATCAATAAAACTGATAAATCCCCCCAAATTGATAAAGCTCTAGCCAAACTAATCAAGAAAAAAATGAGAGAAGACACATATTACCAACCCTGAAATTGAAAGAAGGGTCACCAGCACTGAGTCCACAGATATTTAAAAGAATAATAAATACTAGGAGCAACTCTAGGCCTGCCAATTTGATAACCTAGATGAAATAGACCAATTAATTGACAGATTAAAAACTGCCAAACCCACAGAGGTGAAGCAGATCATCTGGGTAGGTTGATTACCTACTAAATAAATTCACTGGTGAATCCTACCAAACTATTAAGGAAGAAATGATACCAATTCTCCCCAGTATCTACCAGAAAACAGAAGCAAAGAGAATACTTCATAACTCATTCTATGAGATGAGCATTACCCAAGTATGAAAACCTAATAAAAACAGGGGGAAAATAATAAATAAATTATTTATTATTAATAAATAATAATATTTATTATTATTACTTAATAAAAGGGGGGAAATAAATAAAAATATTTTTATATAAAAATAAAAGGGGGAAACTAGAGACCAGGATCTCTTATGAAGGAAGATGCAGAAATTCTCAATAAACTACCAGCAAGTCATGTACAACAAAATATAGGAAAGAATTATAACAGCAAGATCAAGTGGACTCGCTGCAGGTGTGTAAGCCCAGATCAACATTTGAAACTAAACCTCTGCTCTGTACCACATTGACAGGCTGACACAGAGAAAGCACATGAACATTTATCAATTAGCATAGAAAAAGCATCTGATGAAAATCCCATATCCATTCATGGTAGAACTTCTCATCAAACACACAGAAGAATTTTCTTAACTTGTTAAAACATCTACAAAAAAATATAGTTACTGTCATGCTTAATGGTGAAAACCTGGATAATTTCCCCCTAAGTTCAGGAACAAGGCAAGGGGGCCCTTCTTACCACATCATGCTGGAAGCTCTAGCTGGTACAAGAAGACAATAAAAAGAAATAAAGAAATAAGAAATAAAGGAAAATAAAAATCAACTATGGCCAAGACAGGCTTATGCCAGGAACACAACATTTCTCTATCACTTAGAAATCTATTAAAGCAATTAATGACATTAATAGATTCATAACAGGCTAAACGACAAAACCCACATGATTGTCCCAATAGATGCAATGAAATAATTCCACAAAATTCAATACATTCAAGATAAAAACCCTTAACAAACTAGGAATAATAAAAAAATTTGCTGCAAAGATAAATCAACAGTGAAATATTTAAAGCATCCCCTTTAAGAGCAAGAATAAGAGCAGAGTACCCTTTGTCACCACTTCAATTCAATATTGAACTGTAAGGGGGGGGGAGGAAGAAAGGGAAAAATTGAAAAGATATAAAAGAAAGAAGATTGCACATAGCAAGTCCAAAAGAATCAACAGTTAAATTATTGAATTAATAGGAAGAGTTAGCAAGGTCGCTGGACACAAAATCAATACACACAAGTCAGTGACATTTCTGTAACCGGCCAAAAATGTTAGAAAAATAAGCCCACGATTCTCCGTAGCAACAACAATAACAAAGACACACAGAAAAAATTCTAACCAAAGATGTAGCAGATCTTTGGGGACAATATTAAGCGCCGTTGAAAGACATTGGTCATCTGTGTGTGTGTGTGTGTGTGTGTGTCTGGTATTTTTGTGTCTATCAGGGATGATATGTTATTTAAAATGATAGAGTCTAGCATAAAGAAACACCTAATAAGTGGAGGGAAATATCCATGCTCCTGGAGAGAAGCTGAGAGTGCAAGGTCGTAGGTTCTCCATCATTACTCTCTCTTCCAAGCAGTCTCCGTCCAACCCCCAGCAGTGTTTCTGGAGAACTTGGACGGCCGGTCATAGGGTGTGGAAAAGCAGAGGCTCGTACCAGGTAGACGCTTACGACCATTAAGAACAAGCGCCACGGCCCACGCGGGGGCAGGGGCACGGCCCTCGGAGATGCCAGCCATCATGCAGGTGGACGCAGCGGAAACCACAGACCAGGGCGCAGAGCAGGACGCCCGGGAGCAGGCTCTGAGGCGTTGAGCATCGCGCTGTGGCTGTGTGTCTGCTGTGTGCAGAGCTGGGCCTGCAGAGGGAGAGGGACAGACCGACCACTGGTTACGTATGTGTGACAAAGTGCCACTGGGTCCCCGCCCCAAATCAGGCCCAGGAACCCAGCTCGGCTCACTACACTGTGCTGCACCTCATGTGCCGCGATGTTCGCCTATCAGAGATAGGATGAGGACTGTTAGTCGTGTTGCCCAGTGAGCACACTATTATTTCATGAAATGTGTGCATTCGTCCACAAAAACAAAAACGAAAGAATCCAGCTCAGTTGGACGATCCCCGCAGGCAGGCAGCCTCCAGGCCCAGGAGCTGACACCGAGGAAAGCCCAGAGGATCTGCCCTCGGATGAATGAAGGTTCGAATGAAGGTTCAGAGCTGCCGAGCTTCGGGGTGGCTTGTCCCACAGCCGCGACCAGAACGACGCTCTTGGCCTTTGCGTCCCTGAGCCTGTCACATTCAAAAAAGAAAGAAAAAAAAAAAAACAAGTAAAAAAAAAAAAAAACCCACCCTTGGGTTACATCTAATGGAGTTGCTTTCCCTTGGAGCTAAATGCCGACCTTTCCAACGCTGAGCCTTCCCACCAGGATGAGGCCACCCCAGCCCTTTCCGTGTGTCTACCGAAGCCATATGTGTTTTCTTCCCATGTCATCACTGAAAAGAGCTGAGCTGTATATATTTTTTCCTAATGACAAACGTCTTTGTATTCCTATGATAATCCCACTTTGTCAGGAGGTACGTGGATACGCACTCTGGAACTGGTCCGCCAATATTGACATCTTTCAGTGCGTGTTCATAGAGAGATTAGCATGTGACTCTTTACCGTTCCCCGATTCTGATATCAAGATCATATCAAACGCATAAATGAATCATCTCCCATCTCTCCCGACTCTGCTCTCTCATAATTGGGACACGTATCCCCGAAATGTTTCCTGGAATCTCCATACAAAAGTCTTCATGTTTGATGTTTTTGTTTTGTTTATTTTAATTTATTTATTCATGAGAGACACAGAAAGAGAGAGGCAGAGACACAGGCAGCGGGAGAAGCAGGCTCCCTGTAGGGAGCCCGACGTGAGAGTTGACCCTAGGACCCCGGGGTCACACCCTGGGCCGAAGGCAGACGCTAAACTGCTGAGCCACCCAGGCATCCCCAGATTTGGTGTTTAAACTACTGATATTTACGATAGTTTTAATGTTAAAAGTACATATAAGTTGTCTGTTCTTGTTTAACGTTTTAGGTACATTCTATATTTTCCAAGAGGCAGACTAAAATGTCTTATTTTTTGTGCCATTCTCAAATAACAAGTTCACCCTGCATAAATTCCTAAACTGGTTATTATTTTCCCTAGCATTTAGCCTTGTAGCTCCTGTAGCTCCTGTTGATCCTTGCTGTCCTTCTGGCTGTTGTTCTTATAACAGCGACCTCCCTTTCTCTCTCCTAAAACTGACTCCTGTCTTTGGCCTTCTGCTGTTTCCTTGTAATGCATCTGCACACAGATTTGTAGGGTCGCTAATCCTGCATGGGGCTCATTAAAATAACTGAATATGACTTGTTTGGGTTCGCCATATACATTTTTCTTGCATTGTCCCTCTTTCCCAGCTCCTTACCCACCCACCGTCCAAGGACCTGTGGTGGAATTTGTGACACATGTGACGCTGGCCAGGACTGAGGCACCCAGGGAAGAGCACAGGGACCTCTCAGGTGGGCCACCTACAAGAAGTCTAGGGACGTAGATTCACTGGTGTGTGGTCACCTGGACACGACAGGCTGGAAGTCCGCGGGCTATGTGAGGAGCACCACGCGGGTTACTGTCCCAAACACGGACGATATGGGGTATGACCATAGGCGTGTGTGGCCCCAGCAAACCTGCCCTTGTCCTGAACGTCTCTGAGTTCTTCCAGACTTTGGGCAAGTTCCAGAATAAAGTCAAAACCATCATCTTCTCTCCAAAAATTGCTATCGCCATGAGTACCTAATTGGCTGGGGGGATTCCAAAGTGGATTCCAAAGTGGATTCAACGGTAGATATGCCTCACTCACCCAACTCTTGGGAATGTGGGTTATCAGAATTAAGAATTTGAGGGAGAGGCAGGGACCTGGCACTTGTCAAACACTGACCCTTATCGGGCCCTGCCTCTGATACCGACCTGACCACAGACGCAGCTGTGTGCAGACCTAACCCGGACAGGTGGCCAGTCTGAAGTGATGAACCTGGTGCAATTCCAGCCCCCACAGCACCTAACCCCAGGCCCCATCAGGCCCAGCTCCTCCACCAGAGCCGCTCTGACCTGAGACTCAAGGCCTGGGTTCTGGTCCTGCCTCTGCCACTGACCAGCCGTGCCACTTAATTTTTTTCAGAGCCTCAGTTGGCTCATCTACAAAAGGGAAGAGGAAAATCTGCTGCAGATCTCCCCATGGGGCTGTCGTCAGAATTAAATGAGCCCCTAGATGAGCAAGTCCAAGATGAGCTCTTGAGAGCCACGCAAGGAAAGCATTGCCAACATTGCCAGAAATGCCTGCTGGTGCTTCCCAGGTCTGCTCTGAATCTGATTTTAGGAACAATGTGCCCGCGGAGAAACAGCTCGGTCCAGGAAGGCAGGTATGGGACACAGAAGGCAGGGATGGCAAGCCTGGAGAGTGGTAATTGTGTAGCTGTTGATTTTACAAATCATTAAACACAAAAGCAAATATAAAAAGTGTTCCTTGCTTTTTATGATGGAAAGTGGAGTCAGAGGGTGACGTCTGATGTCCCCATGAGTGGCCGTTCGATGGTCATTAGGTGGTCAGCGGGTGCAGAACTGTTCCTGCCTTGTCCCTCCAGGAGCAGGTGCACTGCTTGTTGCTGGGACTGAAACCACCAAGGCCCCTGTGCCTGGAACCCCAGGTCTCCCCAGGACCAGGACCCCCATGATCACGCCTAGAAAATGTCTGCAAAGCTACCTCAGGAGAGCTGGGTGGACGCTTAGAAGAGCCATCCCCTCTGCTCTTTGGCTCATAAATCAGCAGAAAGACCATGATTTTCATGTCTGTCAGTCCAGTTTCTAACCACGAATAGACCCTAACAAGCTGCAACCACAGAGGACACCTAATCTGAGTCCTTGCACTTGTCTATCTGATGCCTCTGACTCTTTCCCGCCCTCACCACGGAGGACTGTGTCTGCCACGCAGCTGACCCGAGAAATGTGTATGAAGGGGAGCAGAGGGGAGGAATCACGTCTCATTTCCAGCACTTGGCTCACACCCTATAGTCCTCTGGTTGCCATTTGGTTTATCCAGAAGAGACAAACTGCCCCTTCCTGTTGCATCGCTGACAAGGTCCAGGGACCGTCCGAACGTCCTGCAGGGATCTACGCACCAGCCCATTTCCCAGGGCTTGATGGAAACATTTGCTCCACACCCTGGGTGCCATCTCAGGTTCCCAGCACTGGAGTTTTAAGTACTTCGACAACATGGAAACTTGAGAGGTGGTATTTCTTTTAGATCAAGAACGTGGGCTAGACTGAAGGCAGAGGAAAAGAAATGCACAAACCCTTCCATAACGTTTTGTAACTTCTTTCTTTTTTTCCTCTTTGTTTCTTTCCAGTGGTCCTAAGATATATTAGGCTGCTTATTGGCCATGATGTACTTATATAAAGAGCTTTCATATCTTGTGCAGCTCACAGTGGCTCCAGTAGAAATCTATTTGTTGTGACTAAGTAAGAGTGATATTTTTGCTAGGGAGTACCTGCTACATCGCATTAGTTTTATTTGGGGAAAAAGCATTTTCATCTCTGAATTGCGGTACATTTGATTTCTTTGGTTAGACTCAAAAACATAGATTGACTGATTTAACTTAAAAAAACATTCATGGAAGCTCAAAGGATTAAAGCAAGAAATACCTATAAGTTCATTCTACGAGAAAACTCAGTAAAATAAAGGCATGACATTGGTTACCTCTGAATTAACAAACATTTCTGGGTTTTTTTTTTGGAAATTTTTTTTAATGGAGACTGAATATATACAATTTATATCAGATAATTTTCCAAGAAGCTTTTTCTGACTATAGACTCTCAGGCCTCATACTTTATATTTCTTTCTAATCTCTGCTATTCTTCCGCTATCACACAACCACTCCTGTATCTTTAAGTGTCTGGGTCATTTTCGCAGGCAAGGTGGCTCTTAAAGTATTAAAATAATAAGCAGACTGGAGAAGATTTACACATTTCTCATTTGCTAGTTTAAATAAAATGGATACCTCGCAATCAGTTCTGAGGCAGAGCCAAAGGTACCTGGTACCAAGGTAACACAGGTACAGCAAGTCACTTAATGAATTACAGCCGAGACTTTGGCCACATGAATAAGGCACTTGTGGTCTACGCTGACTGCCAGCAAGGCATCAAGGTGTACTTAAGAGTGCAGACACTGTTTTCCATCCATCCATCATCTATCTCCTATCTATTATCTCTCTTTCCATTCTTCTATCCACCCACACATCTACCTTCTATCCATCCATCCATCCATCCATCTGTCCATCCATCATCTATCTCCTATCCATTATCTCTCTTTCCACTCATCTATCTATCCATCCATCCATCCATATTTTCCCCAAATCTATCATCTGCCTATCAACTCATCTAATTTTTACATGCACACACCGTTTGCACAGAACACTGCTACACGTAATCAGACAAGTACTATCCTGAAACAAAACCTTTTCAACAGTGAGCAGTCCCTTCACCTCTGGAATGTGAACCCATTAGAGGCGACATTACATTACTTAGCTAGTGTTCAGTACCCATGGCACAGTAGGGTGGGGTGGGTGTGCCTTAGTACATTTCCTCTTTTAAAAAGACTGAAGGAATCATTGCAGTAGCTCGGATGCAAGAGTCAGTCAACCGCTGGTTCCAGGTAGTTCATGAAAACATGAGTCATTTGCCAGGTTTATCCTGCAGTGTCGCAACCAGGTCTTCCCCATGTGACAGTTCATGAAATGGGTCATTGTCAGAGGTTCACAGAAACTACGTGATATCCTCAGGACATCTGCGATCCTCTTGGACTATAATATTAGAAAATTAGATCTGAAACTCAGCCAGCAGTGCATCCTTGATTACAATTACGGTTAATGGAGTTAAGGAGAAGGCAATTCCAAGTTTCTGCCCTTGCCTGGCTGAGAGCATTGTTCTTTACGGCCATGGAACTTGGATGCCAGAGTAGGTCCTAATGTTCCCTCAGACCTCCCAGGGACTTGAGTGGCGCTCACACCACGGGGTCTCCAGCCAGGACACTTGGAGAATGGGCGGCCCTCCCATCTGCCAGTGGACCTTTCTTCTTTCCAAATATCAAAAACCAAAAGGAGGCACTTGGCCCCTTTGCTGATGAAGACACAGCATAAGCACATCCATACAGCTCTACCTCCATCTGGTTAGAGATCTAGGAAACTTCATCAGCAAGACAGAAGCAAGCTCTAAAGAAAAGTAGTCTCAACAGTTTTCCCAACTGTGCAAGGCTGGGGAGCAGCAGCCCCAGAAACGCACAGCGGTTTATGACACTAGGGATGATGGGCAACTTCCACAGTAAAGAGAGAGCAGAGATGTTTTTTAAATGTAGAGAGAGATTCAGAGAGAGACAGAGAGAAGACTCGAGGTGAGGATCTTCGTTTGTCTGGAATGCCAGGACAGAGCACCCACAGGGGCGCTCACAGCAGTGGAGGTGGAAGGTGGAAGGTCAAGGCAGCAGCGTGGTCAGGTCACAGACTGCTGGCTTCTCATGTCCCCCCTCACGTGGCAAGAAAGGGGGTGGCTCGCTCTCCAGCCGCTTTTCACAAGGACATGTCTCCTACACGAGGGCCCCCCTGCCCACGACCTGCTCGCCTCTCAAAGGCCCACCTCCTAACACCATCCCCTCAGGGCCTGGGGTCTAACACATGAATTTGGGGGGGACACATTCAGTTAGAATGACATTATTACTCTATCATCCCCTCTATAGACTGTTTCTATACCCCTAAAATTCATGCAGGCTCTTAGCCACCCTAGCCTGGTGGCCAAGAGCAAAGAATAAGCCTGGCCCGGAACCCTCTACGGCCCACCCTGCATAGGAGCAGAGTCAAGGTGAACCTTCCTCCTTTGCCATGAGGTCCAGGACGTCCCCCAGACACCCCGGTGCCCACCCAAGCCCGCCCACCGATGGTGCCGGGAACAGGCGGCAGCTTTCACATGCACAAGCCCTCCCAGGCCCCCTGCCCCCCTGGCCCCCGGCCCAGTTAGAAAGGCCCTCAGGCTCCGTGCACCCCAGCGCCAGAGCCCAAACCTCCAGGGCCCACGGGAACTGTGCTTCAGCGAGGAAACCATCTAGAATAGAAACCAGTAGCTTTGGCCACAGAGAGTGAAATTGCAGATACTTGTTTCTTTTTGGGATAAACATTTAAACACAGCAAGACCCCAGGGCTCTGCATAGGCGCGCCACCCCTGCGTCCTGTCTTCCTTGGCCACCACAGCCAGGTGGAACCGGCAAGTGGACCCCACTCGACGATGTGGCAAATGCAGAGACTGTCACCACGTGGTGTGGAAGGTGCCGGGCTCCCGCTATCAGGAGCCAGGACAGAGCGCGGCCACGCGGCCTCCTCCGCCCTCCCGCCTGCCCCTCTGCGGGCTCAGCCCCCAGAGCCCTCCTGCGCGGTCTTCCCCGGGCACAGAGAATCACCACCTAGGACGGCTGTGGCTTGAACTTGGATCCCTGAGGAGATCTGAGACCAGCATCCCTGGTGGCACCAGAGGTGCCGTAAAGGATATTATAGCAGAACCGGTAAGATATGTCTCGTGGCTGGAAGCTTCCAGCTCAGTTCCACGGACTCTGACCCCTTCCCACACTGAAGAACACACACAGATAAGCATACGGGTGGACGGATCAATAAAGAGTCAGGAAGATAAAACCAACTTTTGATTATCTGTGTGAATGGAAGGACAACACAGATAAGTCAAAACCACAAAGCGTCTGATCTCATTTGAAGATTTTAAGTTATTTGTCTTGACTGTTTTCCATCAGCCTTTCTCTGACATAGCTTGAGAGAGAGAGAGAGAGAGAGAGAGATGGGCTGGGGAGGGAGGAAGGGAGGAGAAAATTAAAGTGCTATCATTGTTAAGAAATGTTTAAATATCTCTGTTTCCCCGTCTCCCCTGGAGGTGCAGCCACGCAGTGAGATCTGGTCGCAGTGGACCTGCCACGTCTGGGGCCCCGCGGACCTGCCCGTGTTGGCCGAGCGGCTGGGCAGCTTTGGAGAAGCCGGCGACTGGCCCTGAGAGAGGAAGGACCAGCCCCCCTTCCAGGGTGGGCGCAGGCAGGTGCTTGTGACTTCGGCCCCAACCCCAGGAGGTGGGCGGTGCCCGTGCGCGCCAGCGGACGCGCTGCCTGCACCCCCCGGGGTCCTGCTCTCCAAAGCTGAGCCCTATGCACCGCATGGGTGGGAGGCGGTGCATCATCCTCCCCCTTCCTCGCAGACCCCAAAAGCGGCCCCTTGAGGCCTTCTCCACGCCCGGCTGCCCCAGCCTTATAAAGTGGGGAGCCAGGGAGCCTGGGGTGTACCCCCTGGGGCCCACACATGCTGGGAGGACAGAGCCCTAGGCTCAGGCGACCTGAGTCCACACAGCCGAAGGTGCCCTGTCAACCTCGGCGGCTCAGAGCCCCGCTGCCTTCTGTGCAAAAGTGGGGATGGATAATCCTGAGCTGCTAAGGTGCACCCGGAGGCTTGGAGGCCCTGGCCCGGGCCTTGAGGCGAGACAGCATGCTCTGAGCTGGGGCAACGGTGCCACCTGCCCGAGCCTCACTCTCCCCCTGGGGACGCCTCCTACCTTGTGTCACTGCTGTGGATCAGATGCCCAAGGACAGAGAACAAGCACTGGTGCAAGCACAGCTGCACCTCACATCACCTGCGTGATGACGATGACGACAACGATGATCCCAAACTCTGGTAATAAAGCAGAAAAGACGCTAAGCCCGAGCCCGACCCCTCCTGGGTGTCACTGAGCACTAATGGTCACAGCGGCTGTGACGGCCCCCCAGCCCCTCCCACGACGCCCTTCCCTGACGCTCTGGAAGCTGGAATTTCCTTTATAAAATGACATGAGTCCTCTCCCAGAGCCACCTGCCTGCTCTCAGGGAGATCAGAGCCCGGAGGACCGGCCAGTCACCAGACTGCTGGACAGCGGCAGCCCTGGAAGCCCCGGGGTTGCCCGGCCCCATCACGGGGGGCGTCCGCTCAGACTCACTCTGCACCCAACACCTCCCTTCCGTTGTGTCTTTCTCCTCTTGTCCTCTGTCCTGGCTCTTCTGACCTGAGCCCCTGGGCCTCCCTCCCTCGGCTCCTCTCTCTACCTCGGCCCCCGCCCCCGGGCATCCTGTCCTGCCCGCCAAGCCTCTTCCACCAGTTTGCTCCCTCCTGCTCCACTGGGCCTCCTCTTTTCTTCTCAACTCAAGGGTGTGGTGGTTGGAAAACATGGAAGGTCAAAGCTCAAACGTGGCTGAGACGAGTCAGGAGCCGTGTCGGCCGCTGGAACCCTAGCCCAGCACCATGCCTGGAGAACCGGTACCTGGGCCCGTCTCCCCAGCAGCCCAGAAGGGCCTCCTGACGGCATCCGACTGTAGCAGTAACAACAGTCACAGGCACTGTGGACGTCGACAGTCTATGCACTGTGTTCCGGGCACCATCCAGAGCTCTTTACATGAACTTCTCGAGTCCTCACGGGGGGCGGCTGGACTGGGAGACCCCCAGGCCTGGGGTGACTGGTGGCATCACCTCTGCTTGGCTGCTCGGCAGGAGGCTGATGAACAAGACCATCTTTGCTGCAAGATCTCGGGCCACTTTCTTGCAGGAACAGGAGGAAAGCGGCCAGAGCCCGTCCAGGCATCGGCAGCCCCAACACGAGTCCTGGAGATGCGGGGCACGTCACTAGACCATCTTCACGTCCGTTTAAGGCCTCCGGGTCTTTAGGGGCTTTCACATCAAGAGAACGTCACCTAATTCGATGGCAGTGCCATCCCGTGAAGTAGGAACAGGTCAAGCCCCAGCATGATTCAGTGAACGTCAGTGTCACATCTCTGTCCAACTTGATGCACGTCTCAGGTGTGTTAGAAATCTGTGCTTCTCACCGACACATCCAATTCCGTCCCCTCTGGGGACGTAGGACTGTGTCTCCTTCCTCTCTGAGGTTCGACGTGGCTACCGACTAAAGTTCGCCAGTGAAATATGAGCAGAGGTAGCTGTGCTGCTTCTAGACAGATGCCTCTCAGAAGCCATCCACAGTTCACCATTTCCCTTCCCCTGGCTTCACGGCAGGGGAGGTTCCAGAGACGCTGCCCACTGCAAAGGGATGTATGCATGAGCCACAGACACACCTCTGACGGTCGGCTGGGGGGGGTGTGTTTGTTATGCGGCACAATCCGGGCCCTCCTGGCTGATACATCGAGCACCTGGTGGGTACCAGGCACAACACTAGGCTCTGGAGATGCAGCCATTTCTGGAGCAGCTTGTCAGGGCAGCTGCGGTTCACAAGTCCCGGAAGTGAGGCCTGCCTGAAAAGAAAACCTACAGCCGAGAAGCTAAAGGAGACCAAACGGGACATCCTGAGACGACTGCTGCGGAGGGCTGTGGTCCGAGTGAGCTGGCTCCGTGTGCAGTCAGCAGAGTCCGTCGGGCAGCATGGCCAGCACACCGCTCGTGGAAGAGACCTGGGCGTGCATGCACACCTCGTGCACCAGCCAGTCTTGTGCACGAGGCGGGCAGTAACGACCCAGAGCAGGCAGGAGCACAGAGCTGCGGTGAGCTTTGGCCCCTCTGTGCAGCCCAGAGGGGTGCACACCCACCTCAACGACCGCCTGCACCCAACAGACAGGTCCTCAACACAGGTTTGTGAATGGAACGGGCAGCCAGAGTGACGCACTCAAGTGCCGGCTCTTCCTGTTTCCAGGAAAGCGTCCACCCTACACACTCCTTGGCTTGTCCAGCGGGGTCAAGACGCTGGGCAGACGGGGGGGACCAGCAAGATGACCAAGGACACCCAGCGATACGCAGGGCGACCACAGCCACAGGGGCCTCACGCCCCACCCCGTCTTCTCCTTCCCGTCCACTAACCCGAGGGCCCCCCACCTGGCCGCATGCTCCGGGCTCCACACGCGACACCACACGCTGCGGACGGAGCAGCCAACAGCAAGCATTTCGTGTTCCGAAATGAAATTTTTTTTAATGCACAGTCCTTTTTAATTCTGTTTCTAATTACTGCACTGTCTACAACCCAGAATGATGGTGAATTGATAAAATATGCAAATGAGCCAACAATTCATAGAATACATTAAAATTTCCATTTAAACTGTTAGTTAAGCTGTACACATTTGTAAATGTAAACATTAACCCTCAGGAAAAATATTTTTTGAACTACAGCGTAATTGGAAACTCCACAATAATATATAACAGAACGGGATCGTCGCACAGAAGGGCAGCCTCTCGCTGTGAATCCAGAAAGCACATTCCACGGGCTGGTTTCTCCCTCTGAGCTGGTGGCGGCCCTTCCCGGGGTCTGCGTGGAGCGCCGCGCTCCGTCCCCGAGGAAGGCGGCCGTGCCTTCCCCCCTTAGCCAAGGAGAAGCCCCAAGCCCCGTGTCCCGCGCCTCCCTCCCCTGGCCCTCCCCTGCCGGCTTCTCCTCACTTGGAAATTGAAAGACCCAGAAATGGGCTGAAGTGAATGGGACTGAACGGGATCAGCGTCCGTGCAGCACTATGATGCCTGCAGATTTCCATTCTAGGAGCTCAGGGAGGGCACCCACATTCCCTCCCTGTCGGCCGATCACGGAAGGGCCTCGCCCACGCGGGGTGGGAGCAAGCCTAAGTGGGCTCCGGGGCGTCCAGGGCTGGAACCATCCATGGGCTCAACACACAGGCTGGGCGTCTACTCCATCTTCCCACCTGGGGGGGCTCCACGCCCCGGGCATGGGGGCAGGCAAAGTGCACCTGACGGAGCTGGCGCAGCGCCCTCCCAGATCCCCCCGGCTCCTCCTTACTGGGATGCTCTGTGCTCACGGGGACCCAAGCGATGGCAGGGGATGACCCGAGGCTTCAGGAAGCCTGCCGCTACCCTTATTTCCATCGGTTAGAATTTGCATCAGGAAAACGTTGGCTGCCGTGAAAAGCCAATCTGACCACAAAAGACACAAAACCCAGGGAAGGTCCCTACCCCAGCTCCCCCGAGCCGCTAGGAAGCGTGGCGCTCAAGGTAACGCCCGGGAGTGTGATCCCCCATCACCCGTCCTTGGCGGGCCGTTGCCGCTCCTCTTCTCTTGGGGCCCTTATTGCCCTTTTTCACTATATGCTCTGCTGGCGTGCGTGGGAAATAGACCCAAGCTCCTTTTGATAGTGGAGAGAAATGATTAATAATCAAAATAGAGCGAGCGTCTGAACGGCACTAAAATCACTGAGCGACGAAAGCCGGGCGCCCACCCTGGGGTTACGGCGGACCCCACGATTCCCTCGCGCGGTGTCGGGGCGCACACATACCGCCGCACGTCCCACAGACCACACTGGGAACGCAGGCCTCGCTTCCGATTGAAAAAAGACAAATGGTTTGGCAGACAGCGTTAGTGATTTTCCCAAAGGCCAACGAATTAATGATCTATAAATAGGAACCGCACTCCTGCGCTTCATCACATTCTCTAATCACTTCCTCGGGAGGCTGATCAATTAATAAGGGGGCGGGAGGAGGGAGCTGGAAGGCAGGCAGGCAGTCACGCCGTGTGCCAGGTGATGGGACGCTGCGGGGGGGTGGGCCGGCTGCGGCGAGGGGCTCAGCCACGGTCCCCGTCCCGCGGCTCTGGTCACCTGCAGCCTGGAAGCAGATGACCCTACTACTGACGTGGGGTCAGCAGGTCACAGGGCCTAAGGCTGCGTCACCTGCCTACATCGCTCGCTCACCCCCCTCGTCCCGTGGGCGCTCTATCACCTCACATGGTCGCACGAGGAAGAAGGGGGAGCGCAGAATGGTAAGACATCTTGAGAGGAAGCACCTTCACATACCTGTCGTTTAATAATAAAATAAATCTCTATTCTATTATTACTTTTGTGGTTGATCTCTTACTGTGCCTCATTTATAAACTAAGCTCCATCACGCGTGTGTGTACATATAGGAGGCACAGAGCACACGCAGGGGTTGGCTCCGGGCCCCGTGGTGTCAGGCATCCCCGGGCCGAGGGTACTTGTGTTGACACGTTCCCGCTGCAGACGCAGGGCGCTGCTCCACGTGTGGTCATCTCTACGGAGCAGGTGTCACGGTCCTTATTCTATAGGTGACACTCACAGATGGAAGCCCAGAAACGGGCTCCTCGGCCAGTGTCACAAAGCCGTAAAGTCGTGAACAGTCCGCACGAGAGCCAGCCACGAGGTTTTCCTCTAACAGAGGCCGGGGATGCTCAGGAAAATAACCTCCGTCCCGCGTCGACGTCCTGGTGCTTCGCATTATTACACGTCGTTGCCTCGCTCACCGTGGGCGGGAGCTGACGTCGGAGCTGCCCGTCCAGACGTGGAGAAGTTGGGGTTGAGGGGTTTAAGCGCCTAGTCCGGGTCCAGCTCGACGGCGCGCGCCGAGCCAGGCTGGAGGCTCTGTAGCCCTGGGTGCAGCACCCTCGCCGTCTTCACCCAGGGCCCTGCACCTGGCCTGGCAAGACACACACGTGTGCCCCAAAGATACGGGGACGAAGGCGGCCGCTTGAGGGCTATCCTACGCAGGGGCCAAATAGCACCTTCCAAAGCTTTGAATAAGTCCCTGGGAACAGCTCCAGAAACGTGCCTTCTCTCAGCTGCAGCGTCGCCCTTCCTAGCCGTGCCCCGGGCTCCTGGGCTCAGCACCCCTACCTTCCTCCTGCCCGTTTAATGAGATAGCGCAGGAGAGAAAATCTAACAACTCTTGGAAAGAGGAGGTTAAGTGAATGCCTGGTGGCCTCCGAGAAGCAATTAAGCCTGGAGCAGAAAGCTGGAGCTGGCGCTGACCCTGCGTGTCCCTGGGCCCCTGAAGTCCCAGCGTCCCCGTCTCAGGCGAGACTGACATATTTCCAATGACAACGATGATGAATATTCAGCAGCGTAAACACCATTGGCATTTCCAGATCGATATTAATGGAAACCCTCAGGCAATCGATAGGCTGAGGGTAAACCACCATCGACGCGGCTTCTGCTACAAATGGCAGGTGCCTGCCCCCCACTCCACTCCCCCATGTCCGACAACCCTAGGTGTCCACCTGCTGTCTTCCCTGATGGGAGCCAGGCCTCTGAACGTGCACAGGTAAGAGTTCCTTCCTTCCGTATCTAGTAGTTCACGCGGGTAGCCCCTCCCGGCCCCCCGAACACAGACACGTCCCCCCCGACACTCATCCGAGACTGTGGCTGAACGAGAGGATGCTGAGCGGCCGCGCTTGTGTGGCCTTTGAGCTGAGCTCCGTGGGTACCTCCCCAGGTGCCCCTTCCTGCATTGCTGTGAGCCGGCGAGGGGCTCAAAGGGAAGAAGGAGAAGCCGGTGTTGCTAGTTAACCAGCTAAGTGGTTTGCAGGAGGCATCTAACCGCCCCGGGCGGTTTCCTCGCCAGGAAGTCAGGGATGCCCCAGCACCTCGGGCCGCAGTGAGGACCCAGGAAAGATAGAGGGTGGAGGTGGGGGGGGTGCGGGGAGGGATGCGGAGACCAGGGGGCCTTCTGGGGTCCACCGGCCTTCCTCATCCCCCTGGTTGCTCTCACACCTTTGGGAAACTGTAAGAAAACCTGTTCCTGAGGCTGCGCAGCTCCCCGTGGAGTATTGGAGAAAGAATAAAAAGCATTAAGGGGAAGAATTAAACCCTAAGGCTCCTTCTAATTAAGATCATCCTTTTCTGGGCTCTCCAGGGCAGCCGTGAAACCCGCGAAGACAGGAAGGATCGGGTGATCACGGGTCTTTCTCCGTGAGGTTCTGACTTAGGGATTCAGGCTGTGTGGACCCGCCCAGCCTAGATCATGTTGTCGACACTCGGCAAACACATTCGCTCGTCTCAGGGAGGAGCAAGGGGAACGTGACAGTCCCCAGATCATCCATCCGGTCGGCCCAGACTCTAAGGGAGGGCCCCAGGGAACGAAGGAAGTTTTTAAGAAATTTAAGAAGGGGCACCTGGGTGGCTCCGTCGGTGAAGCATCTGCCTTCGGCTCAAGTCGTGATCTCAGGGTCCCGGGATGGAGTCCTGCATCGGGCTCAGCGGGGAGTCTGCTTCTCCCTCTGCCTCTGACTCCAGTCCCCCAGCTTGTACCTCTCTCTCTTATTCTCAAATAAATAAAATATTAAAAAAAAAAAAGAAATTTAAGAAATTTTGAGATTGAATGTTATACCTCCCTGCCACCCTAGCAGGTAGGATTGGAAATCCTGCCCAAGAGTGAAGGACACCGGGATCAGAGACGTTGAGTAACATCTCCGAGGTCACACAGGTAACAACTGGGAGCGGCAGCAGAGGAACTCAAATCTGTTTTCCCTGCGCACCGGAGAGTAAGAGTGACCCTGGCCGCTGCGGAGATGGGGACCCGCAGAGCCTAACCAGGTGGGAATCGACGCCCGGTGCCTGTTAGAGCTCAACAACCGAGTTCCGCATGCAACCTCGCAGACTGGTGAACCAATATTCCTGCTCCCGAGATGAATTGCAAGATAAACCCCCGCGTTTGTGCTAGCAGGTGAAAACTTCGGGGTGGGGGGGCATGCGTGCGGAGTAAAAGAAGGGGAGAAAAAAAAACATACAAACATCAGTCCTGGACCTAAATTGATGGAAGAAGAAAATATCCCGACTTGAATAACCCAGGAATCAGTCTTCTCCCGAGAGAAAACAGGTTACTTATGAGAAACAAGCTTGAAATGTCTGCACCTGGAGCGGCTTCCAGAGGCTTTTGTCCTGACCAGGTGGGGGGGCGGGGGGGGGGGGGGCGGCGTGCAATGCTCGGTTGGTGGGTGAACAGTGACATCTAGCGGCCTATTACATTAACCAATCCCGGTCTCCAGCTACCTGCCCAGGAAGGAATCCACGTAGAAGGTACTTTGTGATTCATCAGAACTTTTACTGAACACCCAGCGCAGGGCAGCTGCCGTGCTCCACGCCGCATAGCGTCCTCAAGCCGAGTTCCTGCCACCAGAACCCACGCCTGAAAAAGAAACCAAAAGGCACCTAGAGCCTTAGACCCTCCTGCACGTGCTCAAGGTGGCCTAGCCCGAGAGGTCAGCAAACTGCAAGGGAAATGCAAGGCTGCCCAGGCGCCTGCTGACCGGCCGAGGGGGGATCTCAAAGCCTTCGCTGCTCAGGTGCCAACGACGGTGCCGTCCACGGCCACCCGGCTCCTCCAGGCTTCCCTTGACTAGTCTCCCTACCCTGGTCGACCACGCCACCTCTCCCTTTCAGGAGCAACGAACTGTTGCTTCCATAATTCCTTAGACCTGGGTTTGGGGAAATTAAAGAGACCCAGGAAGGCCAACAGGAGGACTTGGCTGCACCCTCGGATCCTCAGGCCAGTCATCGACCTCACGGAGGCTGTGACTTCGTCCTAAAATGAGGTCGCTTTACTCACGTCCCCAAACTGTGAGGCCTGAATGAAATTTTTCTCTGGGAGTTCCTGAGCAAGCTCTATCAACTAAGCCCAGGCCCGCCCCGCTGGGAGCTTCCCCCACAATCGAGGCCTTCCCTTCCCTTCCCATCTGCTCCCCAGATCACTGACAGCAGAGCCAGGGGAGGGTGGGACAGGGTCCCTCCAAGACTCCTTCCAAATGGACCAGTCGTGCTCCTACAGAATTGCCTCACTTCTCGCTGCAGCTCCCAGGCAGGAGCCGGGAGCCCGTAAAGCACAAGTGGCTTCCGTGATTTACCATTAAATTAGAAAGCTTATATTTCAAATGTATAGGTATAAATTATGCCCGTGACACAGGCATTCAATCACAACGTGCTGCCGTTCTGAGGCCTTATTTATGAATTTAGTCTTGAACATGACTTTATCACTTGCATTTTGGATGGGATTCTTCTAAATATCCAGGAGTGCCTGGATGAAGACTAAAGCAACAAAATGCCAGGACGATCCCAACATGAGAGTCTCCGGTTACAGCACTCAAAACAGCATCCAATTCTAAATAAATATAAATATTACCCTTTTCTCTGGTTTAATATTAGCCAGTGGCTTGACTGGACTCATTTTTCAGAATGAATTTACGGTGTTTGCTGCACGATGGGTCGTGTCCCCTGACCAGACTGAGCCTGGCCTCCGAGAATACACGAGCATTTTGCTCCCTCGGACCTGAAAGTAAGGGAGCGGGAAAGATATAGTAACAGGTATACGTGGCATTTAATTGTGATACGTCCCCCCCCCCCCGTTAACTAAATAAAAACATCATTTAAGACCCCATCTTGGAAAAAATAAGTAACAAATGATCACAGTTCAGATCCCATTCTTGTTGGACCTCAACCAACATCTTTTAATTAAACCTGGGGCATGGCCACCCTAGAAGCAATCAGTATTTTCAAATAAAGCCACACTTGCTCTCAGATGCAAAGCATTAAAGATTCATGTTGTGTATTGTACTTCCTACAATAAGAAAAACAATAGAGACTTTTACACATTCAATACATAGAAGGCTCAGAGAAAGGGATCCTCTGTGAGCCAGTTAACCCGAAATTAGGTGTATTAGAATATCCTAGTCACTGAGCGTTTTACGGACTCGGGATATTTCTACCTTGCCTTTCTTCGTGAGCCCTCAAATCACGCTGTAACAGAGTCTTCTTAAAAAACGTGACATTTCTCTTCTGAAGTGAAAAAATAGCAGCAAGGGAATCTGTGAATTTAATTGTTTTACATGATTCCCTATAAAGGCTGTGAACAGGCCTGGGTTTCATATCCTAAACACAAAGCCCCCACCTTGTGTTTGCGCAGCATCTGCAATTCAGAAAGTCCTTGCCCACCATCCAGGTCAGGTTTTCTCGAAATCGAAGGGTGGACAGAGAGGTAGGACTAGCTCGGTTCTTGGGATGAGAAATGGAGGCTCTGAGCAGTGTGGACAGAGCAGGAACGTTGGCACCGTCCTCCGGGATCCGACCAGCACACTCACTGCGATGGAAACGTGCGGTGAGAGGGGATGTGCTAAGGGCTGACGGCTGGGGCCCAGCCAGCTGCCGAGGGAGCCGGTCCTGCCCGGGCCCAGCCAGGGAAGCATCTGTGCGGCGAGGAGGAGGATGCCCAGGTGAGGAGGATGCCCGGGCGGGGAGGAGGATGCCCGGGTCAGGAGGAGGATGCCCGGGTGAGGAGGAGGATGCCCGAGTGAGGAGGAAGATGCCCGGGCGGGGAGGAGGATGCCTGGGTGGGGAGGAGGATGCCCAGGTGAGGAGGAAGATGCCCGGGCGGGGAAGGCAGGAACCTGCCCGATGCACTTCTGGTCCAGAGCCAGAGGACAAGAAAGGTGAGGGGTTACAAAGGAGACCAGAACAGTTCACGGTGGGACTCGGCCCCCGCATGGGCTCCTCTGGAGGCTGGTTTTCCTGTGCGGCTGACTGTGCGCACCTGCTGGCACACGGGGGGCTTCGCAGGCCCCAGCAAAGAAGACCCTGAGTTTCACAGGACCTCGAGGTCACGGGGGGGCCTCCGGCCAGCATGGTCAGAGGGAATCCCAAGGAGTACACGCAACAGTGTAGACCCTGCCCCGGCCACGCTGTCCTGGATGCGGTGAGAGTGCGCGTGCCCAGCGGAGAAAGGCCGATCGATCCCTCTCCCGCTCGGTCATGGAGCCTACCGAACTTTCCTTGAGGTTCCAGGAGATCTCGCTCCGTCTCGTTTTCCCATGTTGTGTTCTGCATTCACTTCAACCTGCTCAGGACATTAAAGCACTCGAGAGTTGAGATATTCTTGGAGGCCTCCTTTCAAATCTCGTGCCAAGGCTTCCAGCCGGCTTTTCCATATTTAATCAAAAGCACACCAGAGCCTGCTTTCAAAGGAGTGAGCGCCACGCGCCCTGCCCACCAGCTGGAAGCTGCAACCCTTCAAAGCGGATGGGGGTGTAGGGGACCCGGCCAGACGGCAGGGCCCAGGAGCTGGGGTGCCGGGTGCAGCGAGGCAGAGCACGGGGTGAGCGCTCAGTGTCCTGTGCACCGAGTGCACCCATGTCATGGGCGCCGGGGCGTCATCTGGGATTTAGGAAAAGCAAGACGAGGAGCTTCCTTCACTCCCTCCCTGCTGTCTTCTAATCTCATTGACAGAAAGCCCCAGACGTGCGGTACCAATTCCCCTCTGGCCAGTGGGTGAAAATACGTGACCTTCTGGGAGAACCAGGCACGCGAGGCAGCGCGGCCGGCCGGGCTGGCGTGAGCTGAGCTGCTGGCGCCAAGGAGGCCCGGGCGAGATGCGGGAGATGATCAGACCCCCCGAGTCAGGACGGAACTTCCCGGGGGGCAGCGATTCAGCTCTATGGTTATGAGTGGGGTCACTTTGAGCCTCCGAGTGTACCGGTCTTCCCGGAGCCGCGTGTTTCCCCTGCACTGAGCACACGGGCGTGTCACTTTCGGTGCTGGGGCAGCGAGCTCCGGAGAAGACGCCTGCTCACGCGGGGACACCGGCTGGGGATGCGCCCCCGGCTGCCGACCCGCCGGTGCCCAGGACAGCTGCAGTGGCCGAGCGCCCTTCGCTAGCTCCAGATGGTTCGTGTTACGGCTCCCGCGACGCTCCCATGCGGCGACCCCGGAGTCAGCAAGCGAGGAGGAGAAGGGTTCTCCTGGATTCTCATCACAAGCGCTGGCAGCTGAGAGCTCGTTCACGTGCGACCCTAAAACAAGACTAGGGCTAGAGAGGGAAGCCCTGTGCTGGCTTTTGTGAACGTCCAGTAATGACCTTGCTCGGTAGCTCCTGGAGGAGACCAGTGTCTTCTGTAAACTTGGCTGTTGTCGGCTCGGCCCGGCCGCACTAGTGGGTGACGCTGGTTTCTAGCATAGAGACGCCGAGGATGATCTACACCCCACCCCTGTGGCCCCCAGAGCAGCCCCGGGACCCGCATGCAGGGGGCAAGGGGGTGAAAGGACAGTCCCAGCCGACGGGAGGCTGACAATCCGATCGGACTTTCCCATAAGGAGGCGTTTTTCTCTCCGGCGCTTCTTTGTACTCGATGGCGCATACAATGAACCAGTGCCTTAAAAAATATTGCACATCTTAGGAAATGCAGCGCTACTGACAGACAAACATCCCCACAAAGCTGTGCTTGCAACCCAGTCAACTCAGGTCGGAAGACTAGCAAGTACGTGCTCAGGTTACACCGCTTACACCTGTGTGCACGTGAGCACGGAGACGGAAGGGCTCGGGAGGGAGAAGAAAAACAGAAATGGTTTATACTTTTCCAAACCAAAGGAGCTTCTTTTTTTTTTTTCACAGTAACAAAAATAGCAATACTTCAGGGAGTCTCATATCCCGTTGCTCACGGGAGAGGCAGAAAGGGAGGGAAAAAAATTTAACATATTTACGTTTATTAACTTACATTTACATTTTATTCATTATTAACATGTATTTTATTGTTAGACCTCGCGCACAGAGCCAACGAGGGGAAACAACATCAAAACGAACACAAACG
The DNA here is from genome assembly GCF_053574225.1 of Canis aureus. NCBI lineage: Eukaryota > Metazoa > Chordata > Mammalia > Carnivora > Canidae > Canis > Canis aureus. The sequence goes on from NC_135622.1 coordinate 62,695,089, forward strand.
ATGCCAAGTGATGGGGATTTTAAAGATCCACCTGCGGACAAGGGCAAATGTCCCCTAAGAGCCTGGAGGCGACCTCCGATGGGGACCGCCCCAGACAGCGAGGGAAAGGCTCGCAGGACGCCGTCAGCTTTGCCACGAAGACGGGCCCCCCTCACGCCCCTGACCTAGGACTCAGTTTCCCGTTCTGTAAAACTGGACCAGATGACCTGAAAGCTGCCCTCCAGCGCCCCCAGAGGGGGGCACCACTTCCACGGAGAACGACGCGGACACCCGTGGGCGCCGGGGCCGTGCGGATCCACACAGCTGCGCCTGCCGGCCGCACGTCCCCGCGTCCCCCACATTTATCTGCGTCTGATTACGGAGTCGCAGGCTGGACCAGTGCCAAATAACAACTTCTGCTACGATTTCTCTGACATTCGATTCCCACGCGCAGAAGGGCACCGGGGACCCTCTGGGCGGCTCCGCCCTCCTGCCCAGCCTGACTGCAGAGTCAGCGTCTGTCATGCAGACACCCACCCTCCCGGCTGCCGCCGCGCCCCGAGCAGAGCAGCGTGGACAGGCCGTGGCCTGGGGCCCACAGTCGAGGTGGCAGGGGCGGGCCGCACAGGCTCCCACGCGGCAACGAACCATCTCTCTCCCAGGCCAGCGAGCGTCCACGAAGCCCGAGCGGCTGTTTCCCAAGTCCCCGAGGAGGTAAGCGAAGGGGCGAGGCCGGCCTGTGGGGGAGTCCGCGCTCGCCCTCCCGGCTGCCCAGGGAGCCTCCCCACAGCCCCTCAGCCCCCCCCCCCACCGTCCTCCCCACGGGCACACCTGCTTCTTCAGGGATCATTCCAAGCAAGAATATCGCGTCGCTACTGACACAAGCAGGGAAAAATCACGTCCGTGCGTTTCTCAGCGTAAAGTACACCTTCAATGGGCCGATCAAAGTGAAAGGACGTCGTCCATCCAGAGGAAGGAAGGGGAGAGGGAGTGCTCGGTCTTCAGGGGCCCAGACCACGCGCTGGGTGGGAGCCTCCCTAACCGCGCTGGCCGGAGCGTCGGCCACGGGCAGGCCTGGTCTAAGGGAAGCCGGGAAGGAGTCCTCAGTCCTCAGTCCTCAGTACGTGGTTTGCTGATTGAAACCCGGGATGATTCCAGCTGCAGAAAGGGCAGGAGTACCAGGGCCTGCTGCGCGCCGTCTGTGGACATGAGCCCCCTCCCGTGACTGTGGCTCTGAAAGCCCGGCTCCGGCTCATTGTCTGGTGAGCCCCGGGCCCCTCGGACAGCATGGCTTAGCATCACGACGTCCTGAACCGAGTGAACCCTGTGAATCTCCTGCGTGCAACTTGAAGACATAAGAAGTGAACAGTCGTAGGTCATCACCGGGGAGCGGTGCCCCATGTCGGCCTCCCAGCCCATCCCCTGCACCCCGAGCCCCCGGCCCCACTCCGTCCCCGCCGTCCAGGGGAGGAGACATCGTCATCCTGGAGGCTGCACCATCTCACCTGCATCCGCAGAGCAGGAAACCCACCTGACTGTCCTAGAGATGCCGCCGCACAATGATTCCAGTCGACCCCTGTGTTCAGCCCCCGTGGTTTGCCGCAACGTCAGCCTCGTCCTGGACCTTCACACAACAGCTCGTCCCCCAAAGTCAGCGGCTTTACTGGTGGGCAAAGCTGCGGTCACCAGCCCTGGAGCAGGGACGACGGCCCAGCGTCAGCCACCCGCCTGCGGCCAGCCCTGCAGCCTTCCAATAGCTCTCCTACCACGATACAAATCAGCTTTCCAGAACTGCGGTAGATGTCGCTTCTCTGTGGCAGACACCTGCGTCGTTTTCTGCTATCTACAGAGACGAGCGATTTCTCCCGACCTGCAAGGCCCTCCACGTGGGGGCCCTGCCCTTGCTGTCCCAAAAAATCCTCTGTCACGCCACCACCCCCTCGGAATATCTGTGTTGCTGCAAATGTTCCTCCCTTGGCCTAGAGCACCATCCTTCCTCACCTGGGTCACCTGAGGAACTCCTATTCCACCCTCAGAACCCTCTCTGGAATCCTCTCTAGCTTTGAAAACAGTCTAACACGACTCCACCTCTGGGTCAGTGCCAGGCCGTGGGCAGATTTCACACCTGAGCTGCTATGATCATGTTTGCCTCCTGTTCACCCTATTGAGGTGCGTGCACATGTGTGTGTGCACACGTGTGCATACATGCTTCTTCCATATACCCAGTGTGTCCAGGCTCGTAATAGGTATTCAGAGTGCTCAGAAGTGTTTCTGGAATCTGGAGGTTTCTGGGCAAGCCCTCGGAGGATGTGGAGAAGCTGAGGAAAGCCGAACATTCAGCCTGAAGACCAGCCCAGATGCCAGAAACAGGACTTCTGTCCCAGAGCTCAGGGCTGCACGGGGCAGGGACCAAGTGCAGGAAACAGGAGACGAGCCTGAAGAGTCCAGTGGGATTAAAATTTTGAGACACCTGCAAGGCCGGGGAAGACGTATGGACATCTTTTGTACAAAATCTACATCAATGCTCTTAAGAAAAGTTGCATGTGGGAAACAGTGCTGGGAGGATGTGAGCCGCGTGGGTGCACCTGGTGGGCGTCCCTGGGGGGCAGAGGCTGGGCCCCCCAAGCGGTGCCCTGTGGACAATGCTTCAGCAGCAGCACTGGGTACCTCGAGGGCACCACGTGTGCCCTGCAGTAAGAGGCTGATGACTGAACCAGCATAATGTGTGTTCCGAACACAAGGGGGAAATGTGTTTACAATACAACAGGGCTCCCGCCATCCCGATGGCTCGTCCCACTGCCATTTCAACGCAGGACAATTTAATTTAATTTTCTTTGCAGAGCCGTCAAGTCCCCTCGTTATTTATGGGCCAGCCCTCTGGATATACTGTGGCCATGCACACATTTCCATATTGAACAATTGCATTTTGACAGGGATGGTACTTGGATATATATGCTCTTTGTTTATAGAAAGATCCAATCGGCGCGTGAGGGCCAAGGAAGGCAGGCGTGAGCGTGCTAGGCGGCCCTGCTGTAAACCAGGCCATGATACACTGCAGTTGCATGCGCTTAGCTCTGAAGGCAATTTTTCCAACGCAGAGTAATCATGATGAGCCCACGGCTTGGAGCCAGGAAGCTAAAAAATAAACATCAAATTTATGTAGTGTATTTAAGGGCTTTCATAACAGAAATTATTTACGTGTCAGGTACCATCTATCATAAAAGCCCGTGCTTAGAACACTTTTAAAATGCGTATTAGCTACCGGATAGGCCGACGACGATAGCCCTCTAGAAATTACTGTAGTCTGTCATGTACACGGGGAGCTTTGGGTCTTTCTTAAAAGGAAAATGTATGTTATGTTTTCAGTGGAGTCAAGCAGCTTCTCTGAGCCCTCTTGGTCTGTCCTATTAGTCCCTGTAAGTCAACAGCCTAGGCTCTGTTCCAAGACACAGCCCCAAGTGTGGCACGAGAACGTGATAAAGCAAAACAGGTTAGGCCTTGGACATGGGAACTGGCAATGGTTCAGCGACGCTTCACTTTCTGTCTCAAAGTTGTGCTGTGATGTTTGCCCATCCGGCCAGTTAAGCGTCCTCTGCAGATCCCCACTACGAGGACACCTTCCCTACGAGGACGCCTTCCTTACCAGGACTTGGAGTCCCATGGATTTGGGCCTGTTTGCCTGGAAATGCCAAAGACCTAGGAAGGATGAGAAGAACAGGAAAGGGGCCCATCCTTTGGAAGGTGGTCTTTGAAGAGTCCCTGACTGAGGGTTAGTGCGTGTGTGTGGCTTGGGGGGTGGGGGGACAGGAGAGGGAATACCAACCACATTCATCCACCCCACGCAGAAGCTAGAAGCTCCTTTGGAGTTTCTTAAGGCAAAGGTAAAGAACTCCTGGCATGTACTTTATGTTGAGGTAGATTTTCTAAAGGTAAAGACATACATATTTCTACATTCCAATTCCTATGCACCATTATAAAGGAGCACCATTTTTTTTCTTTTCCACAGACTTTTATTTTTAAGAGAGAGAGTAGGGGGAGGGGCAGAGGGAGAGCAAGAATCTCAAGCAGACTCCATGCCCAACGAGGTGCCCCTGACATCATGACCTGAGCCGGAAATCAAGAGTCAGGATGCATAACCGACTGAGCCACCCGGCATCCCATGGAATTTGGGGGGTTTTTTTTAATCAAACTCCAAAACCACTCTTTTGTGGCCCTGAAGCACAGAGCGTGAGCTATCATGTATTTGAGCAGATCTGGTCTAGCCGGTCTAGCCGTCATGTCTGGAGAGCATTGGGGTTGAACAGGAGCACGAGCACTGCAGAATTTTGTGCCAAGGAGCATTTTTGTCTTGGGCTCTGTCGCTGGGTCTGCAGGGCCTCACAGTGTGATACACATGTTGGAGACCAGCTGGCTAGCATGTGACTACTAGCTCAAGTGCTGGAGCCTCAGGACCGCACCAAGGGGTGGAGGAACCCAGTGGTTAAGAGTATGTGTGCTGACCTAGACAACCCAACACCATCTACCCACTGCACGCCTACTTCAGGGAAGTTCCTGCAGCTCCTGGTCTCAGGGCTAAAAATCACTCCTGCCTTTGGGGAGCAGAGAGGAGGAAACAAGGAAATGCAAGCTGGGAGTCCCAGTTCCCAGAATCTACCTCCTGCGTGCTCAGCAGGTGTCTGTGGGCTCCCGTAGAAGTCATGGCTTGGGGCCACATCAGACCGGAGATGACAGTGAGGCATGGGCCGATCCCACCTGCTGCTAGTGGATTCTAATTCAGTCTCTGGTGAGAAGCAGACAATCTCATTGTTTTCTCAGTCGTCTTACCTGAGGAATGCAGGGTTACCTTGGAAAAGGCGCTAATGAGCTCCAGATTGGCATTCCTAAGCCTCACGTGTCATGGATGCCAGTGTAATGCACGTGATCACATGGATTATTACCTGTTGTTGTTTGCTAATGAAAACGTAAAGCATCGAATAATAAATTCAGCATAATAAACAGATGCCTGTTCTTGCAAGAAGTTCATCCTGAATGGGCGTGCAACCATCGATTGGATGAGAGCCTGCAAAGGGACGGAGGGTGAATGACCTCTTTTTAGATGGAGCTTTGCTGTTAGTCTTCTGGAGACACGTAGATATGTCCTTTGAATTAATTATATTCTCTAAACCTCCACTAAGAAATATCAAGTATTATGCATTTTAATAAATAACAGCATGATGACTACAGTCTTGGAATTCAGAGGCCGACAGATGTCACTTCTAGTGTAGACTCCACCCCGACCAACACCAGCTTCACACACTGTGCTTCAGGTTCCTTGCCTGTGAACTTGGAGTTTCTACCTCGTGGGACAAAGTTATACACCCAGCCCTTAAGCACGGCCCCTAACAGGCTGTAAGCACCCACTGAAGTGTGTAAATAATTAAATTTAATAGAAATGGTGAGCCAGCCCTGAAAGGAAGTGGGCACAGATTGCAATTCTCAACATTCCAGTACACCTTAGAACGTGTTTTTAAGAAACAACAGATCAGGGGAGATGTATGCAAAAGAAACAGAATAATAATATAATATACATGTCATTACATATAATATATAACTCCTCATGTAAGTTGGGTCCAACTTATATTGGGTCCATATTTAACAGAAGAAATCGCTTAAGAAGACTGCATTAGGAAAGGAATACAGACTGCAGGTAGCTTGATGGCGTGTTAGCTACTAACTCAACTGTTGTTGATGAGTCTGCTCTCCGTAAACCATGCGTGGGCTGCCTTCCTTGGGTTCTAAAGGCCCAGTGGTCTTCACGCTATAGCATCACCCACTAAATTATTCATTCATTCACTCAACAACCAACCAGGATTTATTTGCAGCAACCGTTGTCAAACATCAGGGGAAGTTACAAGGTGATGGTAGGGACCTGGGGTGGGGGGGACACAGCCTCACACCAGAGAAGTGAGAACACGCCGCTTCCTACATTCGCTCTGAGAGCCCAACGTGGGCACTTCTGCATTTACATTTCCACCATTGAATCTGGAAATACTTTACAAATACAAAACAAATGCTCTACTTCTGATAAAGGAAGAAAGGAAGGAAAGGAAGGAGAAAGAAAGGACACATTTCCTTTGAATTTCCCTGACACCGGGCAACATCAGGAACGTTCTACCAAATCTGAAATGAAACTAGCATTTCAAAAAGAGTCTCAGCTGCCAGGACAAGACAGTAATAGCGGTATTTCCCTTCTGCTTCCCCAAAGAAAATTGCTAAATAATCTGTTAAAAATTGCACACATCGTATACGCTGTGCTATATTGGTGTTTGACTTGATAAAGCAAACTGCACGTGTAAAATGATAGCAAACAGAGAATTCCTGATCCTGGGCTTTCCCTCGGGGAAAGGAGCCTGCAGAGCCTGCAGAGGGCTGGTGAGGACAAGAGGCCAGTAAGAAGTCCCCATGCTGGAGACACTTGGAGGACAGAGGAAGGGAAGCCCATGAACATGGGTGCACCTGCCCACACGGGACAAAAGTAGCACAGTTTTGTGATGAGGCTGATCCGGGGGAGGAGAGAAGACAGCCTCCAGAAAAAGTGGTGAAGAAAACTAGCCAAATTTTTAGCCAACATGAACCAGCTAGCAAAAGCTTCAAGGATTAAAAAATTGATGAAAAGGGAGATTTTTGTACAATTGCCAAATTCACGTTGTCTTATTTATTCAATTCGCATGACTCTTTGTGCAGTTCCTTGTCCCTATTTCTGTTGTCCCAGATGGCTGGGGAAGTGGGTTGGGCTGACCAGTGCTAACTCATGACACTAACTACCAAGGTGCGGCCAAGGTCTCTCCCTAAAGCCATCTGAACCCACTACCAGGAAGCGGTGTGGAGCGGGATGGGGGCTCTGCAGTAGAAAGTGGGATGGTCTGAGCTTTGCCCCAGGGCTGCTGTGTGGCCTCAGGCATCTCACTGACTGAGCTGGGCTTTTGTTTCCTGGGAGGAGCTGGTTCTAAAGACAGGCACTGAGGGGGGCACTTGACAGGATGAGCACTGGGTGTTACACTATATGTTGGCAAATCAAACTCCAATAAAAAATATATATATACAAAAAAAAAAAAAAAAAAAGACGTGCACTGAAATAACTTGCACTGCTCCCCAAGCCCTGCTGACTGCCAGGTACTGAAGCGAGCGCATTGACGGGGACGTTTATAAGCAGGAAACAAACACCATCCTTTGTCTAATTTTATAGATAAGACATATTCACAAAATCTCTGCGTCAACACTGTAGCTTCACCACTGGAATAACATTGCCAAACAGCAATGTTCGAAAATCCTACCAGGAAACTCTGGAAATCGTGGGGCACGAAACTTAAGCGATTTCCCCTCCTCTCTCCTGGATACTCAGCTTTACGTCTTAAATAGGCTCTTCCATCAGGTTCTGAGCACACTGCGGGTCTCTCCATTACAAGGCAAGAAGACGGGAGCACGGCCCCCGTAGCAGCTGCCTCTCCCTCCTCGTCTCCACGGGCAAACCTCCTGCAAGTGCCATCCCACTCAGTCCACCCCCAGACCTACAGTGTTAACCCCATCTGTGCACACCTGAGACACACACAACACACGCTTCCACCTCTACCCGAAGCTCACTGTCCTGAGGCCCATGCAGCTCTGTCCAGATGTGCGATGGAAATGCTTGACACGGTAACTCCCCCATTTCGGGCCACCTGGAGCCCCGCATCTCCCCACCAGATCCATGTTCTTCCCAGACTTGTTCCTGCCCTGTCTTCCCAGCCCCACGCAATGGCAGCACCATCTGTCCACACACGCTAGGAACCTACACATCACCCCAGACTCCTCCATCTACCTCAGCACATAAATCTATTCACTGCCAAGATGTGCAGGTTTACCTCCTAAAATAACTCTCACATCCATCAACTTCTCTTTATTTCCACCATCCCTAGTCCAACCTGCCATCACGTCCCACGGGGACATTGAAAAACTTCCTGACTTATCTTTATATCCACTCTGCCCTCTCTTGATAGATAGATAGATAGATAGATAGATAGATAGATAGATAGATAGATAGATGATAGATAGATGACAGGATAGATGGATAGATAGATGATGATAGATGATAGATGATAGGAGTGATAGATGACAGATAGATATAGATAGAATAGGATAGATGACAGGATGGATGGATGGATAGATAGATGATAGATAGATAGATAGATAGATAGATAGATAGATAGATAGATAGATATGTAGTTACAGATACACAGAGAGAGGGAGGGAGAAGGATCTCTATACTCATCTAGTTGAATCAACCTGAGGAAACTTTCAAAATGTATATGTCATTCATCTCCCTAATGGGCCCTAATTGCTTTCAGGGTAAAGACCAAAATCCTATTTAAGACGTGAAGCTGAGTATCCAGGAGAGAGGAGGGGAACTCGCTTAAGTTTCGTGCCCCACGATTTCCGAAGTTTCCTGGTAGGATTTTCGAACATTGCTGTTTGGCAAAAATCCTTTGAATTTTCAGTTCCTCCAAAGCACTAGCCTCCCCTCCTTCTGTCAGGTTTCTCTACTTACCCCTTCCACTCTGTTAGCTCACCTTCCTCCCCACCCATTAGATCCCAACTTGAAGGCCACTTCCTCCATGACCTTCCCTCCCGACCACAGAGAGAAATCTGTGTCTCACTGCCCTGCCCTAATCACAGACCGTAGTTAGGCATCTGTTAGGGACATTATCTGATTAATGTCTTCCTACCCTGCTTGACCACTGGTCCATTAGAATAGAGCCCATTATGTCCTTACTCTTACTACATAGCACAGTGCCTGGTGCCCAAGAAAAGCTCAATGCAATCTTTAAATAAATATTTCTTTTAAATAAATATTTGTTAAATAAAACGTTTGAATAAATAAATGTTTGTTGATGCATGATGGGGATCGACTCATATTCTGATTGAAGAATTACCACAAAATACTTTGTTTCATCCATACAGTGTGTGACTCCACTGTCCTACCTTAACACACAGCACAGAATGAACTTAATTGAATCTGTTTAAGAATCCAAGATCCTAAAAAAAAATAAAAATAAAAAAAATAAAAAAAATAAAAAAAAAAAGAATCCAAGATCTTCCAATGAGGTCGTCAACCTTTTCAGGGCCCCCAGTCCTTTCGTTGATTTTTGAGGGCTGCGTAGCCTCTCCCAGCAAATGCACACATAAACATGCGTGCACCTCAAATGGGATTCTCTGCTCTACCCAGAGCGTTCCTGGATGTCAGGTGAAGGATTCCTGTCTCAGAAGAATCACTCTCAACAAAATCTGACAGTCCAGGACTCCAGCTGCAAAGAGAAGAAGGCAAGGCAAAGGGGTTGAAATCATTGTCTTGAGGCCAAGACCTACACTTCAGGGTGTTTTCACTTCCTTATATGACTTCCTCGCTCCCAATAGGCTTTTTCTCATTAAAAATCAAAAGCAGTGAAAGAGTCTGAGAGTTCTGACTAACAGGGTTTATTTAATAGTCACACTCTTTTCAGGACATGGCTCATATAAGGAACCCCAACCCCTCTCGCCCAAAATGATGCATACATTTAAAGGTGAGAATTAACCCAATGGAATGTTTTTGAGTCTGATAAGTGGTCACTTTATCAAGAAATGATTTTGGCCTAATTGAAAAGGAAAATGTGAGCATCTTGGACTTCCTGATCCATGATTCTCCTTGTAGGGAGAAGCTGCCAGTTGTTATAAATCCTATAAATAAACACGCTGATGAGAAAGCCGGTCCCACTATGTGCTAAATGAGTCCTTTGTGGGAAGCCACAGAGGCTCTGACAGTCTTTACCTCTTAGAATCTGAGGATTGGAAATAATACGCAACATTCCTAGCACAGTGCTTGGCTCAGGATGGGGACACGATAAAGATGAGCCAATACTGAATCTTGCTAGTTAGTCTTTATTCTAAATAATCAGTTCCAAATACCCCTTTAGCATTAAATGTCTACTAAGCTAAATAGCATTGAAAAGAAAATATGGCAAAACTACTTTCTTTCGAAAAATGCGAGTTAAAAGCAACCATAAGATAAATAATTTTCATGCACACAAAATGTGTGTATGTATACACACACACACACGCACACACACACACACACACACACACACACATATATATGAACCAGTTAAATGAACCAGATGAAAGAATTCACAGATGGTACTTTTAACCATATGCAGAAATGACAGTGTGAAGGGGAGTATGTCCTCTCCAACAGTCTCCAAAACGGGGGAAATCTATCAACAAAATGAGATGGGAAGACAAAAGAAATATGATATTATTGTGGAAATGGTCAACTTATGGGTTTCTTGACTATTCATGTAAGTTTGGAGAAATGACTAGCATGTTGGTGAAAATGCATAACAACAGGGAACAAACCTGGAAAATGTTGTTTGTGAACTGATTGGCAACTTAATATTTCAGAGGGCAAAGGGGATGTTTCAGCCACATGTGAAAAAATGCCATCACTGTGACAGTCTTCATTCACCCTGTGAAAGCTCTGTGCTCGTGTCCCTCAGCCACAACAGCGAGCAGTGGGGGTGCCTCTCAGTTGTGCTCCTAGAAGACAACACATTTCTTCTCTCAGAACATAAAGAAACAAAAGCAGCTTTATGACTTAGGTCTAAAGCATTGGCTCCGTTACCAAAAAATTACATTTATTCAAAATAACCAATTGGGAACTCTGCAAATCAACTGACCTACACTCTCAAAATGCCCATCAAGAAAGATAAAGAAGCCAAGGAGCCATTCGATTACCAGAGAGTGGAGACCTAAGAGCTAGTGCTGTGCAGGGACTTTGATTGTTTTAGGTCAGCCTGAAGGACATCATTGGATCGACTGGGGGGAAAGAGTAAATAGTTACAATAATGCTAAACATCCCAAGTCTGATAGAATAATATTCTCCCAAAAAAGGTTTTCAAACCCTAATCCTCAGACCCCATGCTGGATCACACAGCCAGAGGAAGGCTGTAGATGCTCTATGCACTGGCATGAACAGGTCATGGTTTACTGGACCATCCAGGTGGATCCAGTGTCATCCCAGGAGCATCAGTGCCGGTGTGGTGTGCCTCGAGAAGTGTGCTCCATCAGCCACTGATGGCTTTGAAGACAGAGGGGGCCACGAGCCATGGGACACAGGCAGCCTCCAGAAGCCAGAAAGGCAAGGACATGGATTCCCTCCTGGAGCCTTTAGAAAGAGCACAGCCCAACCGACACCAGAATTTGAGTCCAGCGCTACTCGTTTCAGACTTCCGATGTCCAGAACTGCAAAATCATAACTTTATGGCTACTTGTTACAGCAGCAGAAGAGACCCCTACAGCAAGCATAGGAATTCTGTTGAAATTCTGTAGAAGGATGTGCTTGTTCCTGGGAAATGTACGTGGAAGCATCTAGGATTAAAATAGCATGCTCTCTGCAACGCTCTCACTGACAGCTCAGCAAGAAAAGAAGGGGGCTGAGGTCAGACATCAACACGATGGTCTGAGCGATCTCCTGATCAATCTCCGTGAGAGGAATGTGGGTGCTCATCGCAGCAGCAACACTCTTGAGAAGGTCTACGAGTATTTCAGAATTAAAGTTCTGGGAATACAAAGAGATAAAAAAAAAAAAAAGGAAGTTGTAAGATTATGGATTATGTCAAAGTTCAGTCAGAAGCAAGGTTTTAATCCATCAGCAAAGTCTACCATTGGCAAAGGAAGAGAGTGGCACCACCCACCAGGTATCAGAGGATCCCAGACAGCCCACTGAGGAGGGGTGGCGGGTGATGGGACCAACCCCGGGTCCCCTCCAACCTCCCCTCCTTAGCAGAAATGAGGAGTTTTACTGTTTGGGGAAGAACAGAGGGTCTTTGGGTGGGGGCGTCAGGCCAAGTGAAGGTCGCTATAGCCATACCGGTCAGACAACGGGGGTTCAGTGAGCGCTTGCTTCCTGCACGCTCGCTCAGTCCCCACCCCCACCCCACCCCCACGGAGCCCCTAGAGCGGGAGCTCTGGGCAGGAGCCTGGCCGAGCCAGCCACAGCGGAAGACGTCACAGCACTGTTGGCAGGGTCCCCCGCCACCAACCCTGCGGAAAGACCCCCAGGAACACAGGCCTTCAATTCCTGTTTCAGTGCCACTCTCTGAACATTTTAATATGAAACACACAGCCCAAAATAATATACTTTGCTTTGCAAACATTGAAGACATCCCCTAAGATTTTACTAATAGTGTCAGAGAACAGGAAAAGGTAGTGCATCCATACAACAAACCACTAAAGACATTAAAAAAAAAAAAAGAATATTTGGAGAACAAAAACATTTTGAGAATAAAACAACTTTTGGAAGTTGATATTATGAAAGAGCAGAAAACGTTTAAATTCAATGAAATAGTTGGAAGACAGAGAGTGGAGAAGACTTCACAGCAGAAGAGTCCCCGTGGGTCCCCATTTCCCCGTTTCCGTGGTGACCAATCACCTTCTTACTGGCCTCTCTCCGTGGCCACAGCCTAGATGCTCTGCCCCGGGGGCTGACCAGGGTCACCAGCTGGGGAATCTGTGTTCTGGAAACGCTGCACCAGCTTCAGCCAGTGCAAGAAGCACGAGGCCACCAAGGGACGAAGCTCAAGGTGTCAAAGTGTGAAACCAGATCCAGAATGTGGCAGGAGGGTAAAGGTGACGGGGATGGAGGGGCGTCGTGAAGCAGGACCCAAAGCTTCTCCCAGGCATCAGGGCCGGGGTGGGCGCCCCTGCTGACCCTTGGCAGCTTACTCGGCGGCTCTTCTCTGTCTTTGCTTGTCTCTGATCGGATCCATTCTGTTTTGGGTTTAAGGTGTAACTATCAAAGCCGACCTGATTTCGGATGCTTAACCAGCATCTAACTCTTGATTTAAGCTCAGGTCCTGACCTCAGGGTCCTGGGATCGAGCCCCATGTCGGGCTCCGTGCCCAATGAGGAGTCTGCTCGAGGATCCGCCCTCTCTCTCCCTCTGCCCCGCCCCTGCTCAGGGTCGCTCTCTCTCTCTCACACATATATACATACATACATACATAAATCTTTTTAGAAAAAGAAAAAGTCAACCTAATTTTAGCCACTTCCATCCCAATATCTTAGGATATTCTTAAATTTTCTGAAAGCAGAGAATCTTACACGTATTGATGAACAAACACCTCTTCATTCTAACCTCACTGAAATAATAGTTTAGTCCGGGACCCTCCACCAGGGACACAGCTTCCCCTCCTCTGGTATCTGTTCAAAAGTATTCGCCCTACTTCAGCGCGCAGCGCGCGTTTCTCCTAGGCACCCTGGGTCTTGCCGAAGATAAAGGGGCCAGCCCTTATCTTCACATTTGGGATGCGTTCCCTCTTCCATCCACTGGCAATAATTAACATTTCATTTAACAAGGACCTATCATCAGCACGTGTCATATTCCCATTTCACAATTATTTTTCCAGTTAAAACCCATTCTTAATTTGTCAGGTTTGTAAGGAATGACAACAACGTTCCCATTAAGTACATGCTACTAGCAAGTGCCCTCATTGCAGAAGTCATCACTGAAACAGCTCAAAGCTACGATTTCCATCACTTTACAACAATCTTAATTTTCTTCTGTTTGATGACGTTTCCTAAGCATTTTCTCGTTGGAGACACTGACATCAAAGACAAGAAGGGCCGGCAAGCTACATTTTGAAAATTCCCGTGTGACCCTCGGCCTGCCTGGGAGCCCTGAGGGCTGAACAGGGGGTCACCCGTGTCGCCCCCCCGCCGCCCCCCGATTCAGGAGCTCAGCTGGTCCCCTGCCAGGCCGTCCCCGTTTCCAAGTCCTCCCGAGTTCTCAGATGAAAAGCCAGTCTTCCCAGGAGCCTGATTGGCGCAGAGAGCAGGTGCCGAGCCCCGCGTCGCCCGCACCCACTGTGGCCGCAGGGGCGCCAGAGAGCAGACACCGGGTGTCCCCATGCCCCGTGCTCGCGGTGGCTCTGGAATTTACACCTAACTGGGTGCCTGCGTTCCATCGAAACCAAACTCTTGGCCGTTAAAATCGATGTGGGCACGTGTGCTTCCAGCCACGAGGAAGTAACAGGGCCCAGACCCGCACACCGTCGGACAAGCGCGGGAGCGTGTTCCCTGAGATGGAACAGCCTCTGGAAAGGGAACCCGACAACCCAGCAGCAGCCAGACCAGGGTAGGACCGGCCGGGGGCGCTGGAGCTGGCGGGCTGCTGGGGACGCTCAGAGCCAACAGCGGGGGCCCCACGGGGACGCTCTCCAAGAGCACAGACGGCGGCCAGCGGCGCGATCTCCACGGCCCACACGGGGCCGAGTGCAGAGGACAGGCTTCAGGGAAGGCGACGGGCATTCAGAAGAAATCCCAAGAGTGGGGCCACCCTGCCCCCCCCGACATGGCTCCCGGCCCCGGGTCGCCCTGCAAAACCACCACCTGGATCCCCACCAGGGACCCGGGGGCCCTCTGGGCAGCACCACCCGATGGCCTTAGTGGCTGGCCTGCCCTCGGGCCTCCTGTGGAAAGGGCTCTTGGGTGGGCTGGCCGGCCTCCACCGTCCCTCTCATTCCAGGATGCCCATGCCCGAGCCCATTCCTCCCCCGTGCTCCGACATGGGGTCCTGGTAAGTGGGGTTCCTCCCGCGGCGCCAAGCCCCCAGTACCGCGCGGGCCCAGCATGCCGTATCCCTCGAGGTCCTGGACATCAGCCGGACAGAGCACCTGCGGGACGGTCCTCCCGTTCCTTGCGAGCTTTGAATGTCACTGTTCACATCCCCCTGGTGAAGATGTCGTTCCAAGGCAGCCAAGTATGAGGTGCACTGAGGACCGCAGTCGGCCCAAAGGCCAGGCCTCCAGAGACCGCTCCCCCCGGGCAGGGGGGTGAACGCCAAGCTGGTGGCCACCAACCTCGCCGCTTTGCACTCCTGAAGCCCCTCCCTGCCCCTGATGTTGCCCCTCGCACTGGGTTCTGGATCTCTCTTCCTGAATGGCTCTCTTCTCCCCTCCGGTACCAGCTCTTACCTGGGCTATTGCGATGCTGCTAACCTGGTCTTTCCTCCTCTCTTCATCATCTCCTCTGCACACTGCGGCCGGAGGATCTTTTTTTTTTTAAGATTTTATTTATTTATTTATTCATGAGAGACACAGAGAGAGAGGCAGAGACACAGGCAGAGGGAGAAGCAGGTTCCCTGAGGGGAGCCCGATGCAGGACTAGATCCCGGGACCCCGGGATCACACCCTGAGCCAAAGGCAGACGCTCAACCACCGAGCCACCCGGGCGCCCCTGGAGGATCTTAACAAAACACAAATGTGAGCCCTCAACGCCTCTTGTCACCCTCTGGGTAGAGACCAAACTCAAAACTACACAGCGTGGTCCCTCCATGACCTCAGCCTCACCCGTCCCGGCCGCACTGTCCTTCCAATGCTGGCCCCGTGCTCCATCCCCGCCCAGGCTCCGAGCCCTTCCTTCCCTCTGGAATGACCTTCACTGCAGACTGTCCCTCGCCCTTCAGACCCAAACCCGTCCCAAGCCTCACGGCCGTCCACCCCCCAACAAGTCCCCCTTAGACGCCCCAGGAGCCCCCGAAGCTCTCACCGCAGCATTGGCACTTTGCACGTGTCCGTGTAATGGTTTGACGAATGTCTGTCTAGAGGAGGAGCTCCGTAAGGGCAGGAGGGCACAGGGACTGACACGGGGGGAGTTTCTTAAGAATTTTGGGAGGAGAGAAAGGGGAGAGAGTGAGAAGAGAAGGAAATGACGAGGAGAGGAGAGAAGAGGGGGAGGATGAAAGGAGGAGGCGAACCAGGAAGGGCAGAGGAGGGAGGAGGGAGGAGGGAAGGGACAGGAGGGAAGACTCACACCTGAGCCTGACCGTCACTCTTGCATTTCTGACTTCCATGGGGGATCGTCCCCAGGGAGGGCGAACACGGGACCCGGGCTCAGGGCAGGACCCTGACTCTTCCCAGGAAAAAGCTGTGTCAGAGGAGAAAATTGCCGATGACCACAGGTTCACAACGTGGTGCTCACATTTCATGTTCCCGGACCCCGGTCACTGGTGTCTGGTTGGGACCTTGGGAGCAGAAGTAGGAGGGGGTGAGGACATGACATCCTGGCAGGAGCTCCTGTCCTGTTGCTGAGCAGAACCGGGCACCCGCTCATCCGTCTCCACTGAGAGTCTGTTACGTGCCAGGCGCTCTTCTGAGTCCTCGGGATACGTGAGGTTAAAACAAAAAACAGACGAGAGCCTTTCCATTGTGCGATTTACATCCTAGTGGAAGTAGACTTGGCATTTTCTCATCCGGCCGGTGGAAATAAGTCATTTTCACAGGTCATTGTAGAGACGGGGCCCCAGCACTCACCGATCTCAGCGACGGGACTGTCCTCCTTCTGCCAGCAGCTCTGGGCTCTGCGCCTGGTCCCAGGCCGCGACGCTGGAGAGACAAGGTGAGCCCGGCACCCACAGGGCACCAGGGTACAGGACAACCCGCGGCGAGGGAGACACGGGTATGGTGAGCTTGGTGCCGTCTCCCGGGCCCTTACATAACATAGGCACGGGTTTAATTTAATCCTAGCAACGATCTACATTTAATTTAACAACAACGCTGCGAGCAAAGAACGGCCATCCAGTCCATGTTCCAGGTGGAAACAGGGCAGGGGTGTGAACACATTCACCCGGTGCACACAGCTAAAGGGGGGAGACTGAGATCCAAACCCAGGCAGGCGGAGTCTGAGTCCCCAAGCTAAACTCATTTCCACACTGTCCCCATGGATGCATCAAGAGTCCGTTGCAATGCTCAGCACACACCTGGAGCATACCTGGTCCCTAAGAATGCTGAGTGATGGGGCACCTGGGTGGCTCAGCAGTGGAGCCTCTGACTTTGGCTCAGGTCGTGACCCCGGGTCCTGGGATTGAGTCCCGCATCGGGCTCCCCGCAGGGAGCCTGCTTCTCCCTCTGCCTGTGTCTCCACCTCTCTCTGTGTGACTCTCATGAATAAATAAAATCTTTTTAAAAAAAGAAAAAAGAATGCTGAAGGACAAAATGGCATTCACAGGTGAGTCGTCAAACCACAGCTGCATTAGCAAAAGTGAAGAGTGTGGAACGGTTTTACTGTAGTGTCTATTCCTCTGAGAGAAGCCCACTCATCCTGCCGCTGACCTGCCCCTGTAGGAGCGCGGTGTCGCACACCCCAGCCCTGCTGTCCCCGTCGCTGCAGCACCTGACGCTCGCCTGGTGTGGAGCGTGTGCCCCCAGGTGTTTGTCCCAGAGAGTAAACACACAGCAGATAATCGCAAACACAGCCGTGCTGCGGCGTCAGTTCTGGAAAGCTGACTGCTCCTACCCGCACTCAGTATTATGGGAGCCCTTGAGACGATCTGACTTTGTTGCATTCAAAGCCCCAGGAATGGGGGCGCCTGGCTGGCTCAGTCAGTAGAGCGAGCGACGCTTGCTCTCGGGGTTCTCGAGCCCCACCTTGGGTATAGAAACTACTTAGAAAAATAAAATCTTAAAAAAAAAAAAGATGAATGGATAAAGAAGCTGTGGTCTATGGATACAGTGGAATATTCCTCAGCCATTAGAAACAACAAATACCCACCATTTACTTCGATGTGGATAGAACTGGAGGGTATGATGCTGAGTGAAGTAAGTCAGTCGGAGAAGGACAAACATTATATGGTCTCATTCATTTGGGGAATATAAAAAATAGTGAAAGGGAATAAAGGGGAAAGGAGAGAAAATGAGTGGGAAATATCAGAGAGGGAGACAGAACATGAGAGACTCCTAACTCTGGGAAACGAACTAGGGGTGGTGGAAGGGGAGGTGGGTGGGGGGTGGGGGTGACTGGGTGACGGGCACTGAGGGGGGCACTTGATGGGATGAGCACTGGGTGTTATTCTATATGTTGGCAAATTGAACACCAATAAAAAATAAATTTATTTTTAAAAAAAGGCTTAAAAACACCAAGAATGAAGAAGAAACTCCTGGGGAGTACAAACGGACAAGCATCACCAGAACTGATTTACGAAGTGTGCTTGTAATGGGCAGATATTACCTGCGTTCAGGAGTTCATGGTCACTTCCGTTATAAGCATAGGTCCCTAAGGGCCTACAATGATGAGAAATATGCAAAGGAAAAATGTCATATCTTATTCTTAGAATTGGGCCAGTTGGGTACATAGGCCGGAGGAAATCTGCTCAGGAATGCAT
Source organism: Canis aureus (assembly GCF_053574225.1). Classification (NCBI taxonomy): domain Eukaryota; kingdom Metazoa; phylum Chordata; class Mammalia; order Carnivora; family Canidae; genus Canis; species Canis aureus. The sequence goes on from NC_135622.1 coordinate 62,713,273, forward strand.
AAATATAAAACCATGAGTATGCGTCAAACCTACGTGAGCAAACGACGGAACAGAATTGCTACCGTAGAATATTTCCATTTCTTTAAAATTTTCACTAATAGCCTTAGTAATTACGCTTATAAGACTATAAGGCACTAGCGTGGACTCACAACTTGTAATTCTATGGACAAAATACGGACGTCGAGCGGCAGGTGCCATGTACACATTTCCGCGCGCCAACTTTCAGGCTTTGGCCACAGACCTCTCTCTTTTTCACACCATCTGAATAGGGAATTAAAATTAATGACATGTTTTTTAGCTGATTTTTCTAACTGGTGTTTTTTTTTAAGATTTTATTTATTTATTTATTTTTATTTATTTATCCATGAGAGACACAGGCAGAGGGAGAAGCAGGCTCCATGCAGGGAGCCCGACGCGGGACTCGATCCAGGACCCCAGGATCATGCCCTGGGCCAAAGGCAGACGCTCAACCCCTGAGCCACCCAGGCGTCCCTCTGACTGGTGTTTTTAAAAATCATAAATGCTTGACTATTAAGAAGTGGTACATTTTTTTCCCCACCTTTCCAATAACTGGCATGATTGGATCACGAAATAATCTCAAGTATTAAATTGCTTCTCCTTTCCTCAACGTCGTGCTTTACGGGAAGCCCCCACCCTTGGGCTTCCAGCCAAGACCCCGATGACAATGCACGATTCAGGCCCCAAAGAGGCTAAAATGTCAGGGCGCAAACGGTACCCGGTTTTAATTTGCGCAAAGCAGAGACATAAATGAGACCAACCTAAAAGCTGTGCCACGTCCCACTCAGGGGGCTCCTGTGTGCACACCTGCAGGCAGCACCGAGCTGCACTTCACGCCAGGCTGCATTTGCACACAATTAACTTTTGGAGTCCCAGTTTATCGTTTTTTAGAGGTAATAAATTGCACCCCTTGATTTTTTGGCATGCCTAGGCATGTGTATTTGCTGTTGTGTCTTTTTCAAGTGCCTTTACATTTGAGTGAACATAAATTCCATCTTGCTGGAGGTCAGACCCTCATTAATTCACTTGACCCGGCTGCAAACTGCTCTTCAGAAAGAGCAGAGGGGGAGAAAATAAAACATTTTCCCCTGGTGCACCAACAAGGAATCAGCAATATAATAAATACCAGGAAAATCAGAGCAAAGGAAAACATAATTCAGCACTGACCATACAATTAACATCTAGGTCCTACCGCGATTCCAACGTAATTGGTAAGAAGTAAAGTTAAAACACTTTTTTTAAGATTTAAGTTTTTCCTTCAGCTACAACTAAAAAAGCTCATAAAACCCACAAGCTGCATCCACTATCCCAATGAATCCTTAGATTCGGACAGACTTTAAGTCATGAAAATAAATGATGACACTGAATCTCCACATGCTTGTGTAACGTGATGTATCCTCAACGAAGACCCCAAAGAAATAAATATTCCAAGCCGAGGTCGCCCTATTGATTGAGCAGGAAAGGGCATTCTGAAAGGCAAAGCATTTTTAAAAATTAACACTACACAGATGCACCTTAATGCTTTTAAGAAATGTCTCTAGCAGATGGAACATCAATTTAAAAAGCTCAAAAAAAAACAAAAAAAAAAATCCGCTCCTGACGGAGAAAACACAGACTGGTATTTAGAAAGCGCAACGCACCTCCCTGCCCTGCGGTCCTGCCTCAGAGGAACGCGAGAGACAGTGGGCAACAGGAGGGAGCGAGTCCCTTGGAGGGATGACAGGACCAGGGCGCTTTGAGGGACGCTGAGTTCCCGCGGTGATCTGAACACGGGATGAGAGGGGCCAGCCAAAGGTCGTGAGGTCGGCCCGGGAGGTCGAGACCTCCGAAGCACTAGTTCCATTTGTGAATAGCGGAGGTTTGGAGGGAAGAGAATAGAAACTCATTTATATTTTGGAAAATGTCATTGGGCCTGTGCCACAGGGGAAGGGGGTCAGGAGGGCTAGGAGAGGTGGGTCACGGCGCTCTGGTCCCGGGGCACCGCGCGCTGCGGGGACGGTCCTCCTGCAGGGCAGCGGGGCGAAGGCACAGTGACTCTGAGCACCGGGATCCCGACACCGTAAAGCCCCTTTTGATGCCTCCCGCATCAGGACTTGGGTTTTGGCATCAAATAGCAAATCTCTGGTGCGCGAGGAGCTCTGGCTCTCTGTTTTCATCTCTGGTTCCTCCCCCAGATCAATCGTGCACACGGATGTCGACACGGGATTCCAGGCCTGCGGTCTGCAGTGCGATGACGTGGAACGCGCTCACGGGCACCCCTGTCCAGGTGCAAGTGGTAGGAGCGGTCGCCAAGGCCATCCCCTCAAAGCCACAGCGGGATCTGCGGGCTTCCGCTCTGCATGGCCCCCCCAACCCTTGTCCCATGACCACGGGCATCACCCTAAGTCTCAAAACTTTAGGCTGCAAGAGACCCAGGGCGTGTTTACTGGAATACGCTACTCTGCGCTTGACTGTGATTCCAGTTCAGTTAACATTTCCTTACTCCAGGAAGTGCCCCGAAGACCCTAGAACCCACGGGAAAGTGCTTCCTCTGTGCCCGTGAGGACTTTGCCGATTTATGCTCCCCTTTGCAAGTCCCAGCCCCGCGATCCCCAATCTAGCGCAGGTTTGGGGATCCCAGAAGGTCGGAACCCCAACAGAGAGGCGAGATAAACTTCAAAAGTCCGATCTGCAGAGCGACAGGGGCCCGCTGGCAGACCACGGCATGCCCACACCCACCTGGGCCCACAGTCCTCTGCCACCGTTTGTTTCCTTTGACCCTGAGCTCTGAGCCAAAATGTTAACAGTTGGTTTGGGAAACTCAAGCACGTAGCGAACACTCTCATTTTTAGGAACCTTGAGGTTCCTAGAGTTTCCATCAGCTGTTCCCAGCAGAGAAGTCTGACTGGGGCTCGGCGGTGTCCGGGGGGGCTCAGACCCCGCACACAACCCGCGAGGCGCTGGGGCCGGTGCAGAGCGAGGCGGGTCTCCCTCTGGTGGCCCCAGGGGCCCCGGCCGCCACGCCCTCCATGAATCCTCCCCGAGACCCGGTGGTCGCCCTCCCAGACGCTCCCCTGCAGGGAAGAGTTGAAGGTGACAGACAGCCACGCGGATGAAAGTACGTGCACTTAGCCTGACCCCTCGCAGCGACTCCATGCGGTGACCAAACCCATCCACACATCAGGGGTTTGCTCACACTCTTCACTGTCCACACCTCTCTGCTCACCTGTCCCCACGCCCACGTCTCCACCCGTGTGTCTCCACCTGCGAGACACGCCGCCTCCGCTGGAATGCCCATTCTGATGGCAAAGGACATTTCCAACATCTTGAGTTCGCAGGCCCTGTCCCTGGGCTCCCAGGGATGTGACACTTGAGCATCACTGAGGACAAAAGGACGCGGGAAAACCTCAAAGCACAGGCTCTGTTTCTGCCCCGAGCGCACCACTCCGTGCACCTGCTTCACTAAAGAGCATTGGCAGGAAGCAGCACTTGGAGACTCCCGAGTTCCCACAAGGTTAAGGTCATGCAGCCCTGCAGGTCCTGGAAGCTTGACTTAAGGTCTGCAGCTTTCTGAAACGTCCTTTGTCTCGTGATTTGTGACTTTTTGTGTAAAAACTGAACACAACCCTCCACCAGAAGCCCCTCTGCTGGAGCAGGCTTTTCTTCATGAAGACCCCACGTCCCGGCACCTGTCCTCACTGGGGCTGGAAGAAAACTCTCTGCCTTTCTTTCTGAAGTTCTTAAAGGTTTGTTCATTACGTGCCGACACTGACACAAATCTGCGCCCATTGACACGCGTGGACAGACGTGCCCCACGAGGCTCTGCCGTCCTAAGTGGCCACGAGGAATCACCAGGAAGACGAGAAACGAGGAAGACATCACGTGTCGCCTCCTCTTCTGTGTCACGAGCCGCACGGTTCCCTTGCCGACCGACTATTCCTGCGATGTGACATCGACACTTTCCTGATGCCGTACAAACATGATAAAGGTTTCTAGGCTAAACTAGGCTTCCCCATTTAACTACAACCAAAAAAATAAATAAACAAAGATAAAGTTCAAGAGGCTCATGTAGGTTCTCTGCGTTACTGAGTCGCCGAGCCGTCCACCGTCCACCGGGATGCGTTACGCTTGCGACATCCTGCAGAGCTGAGTTTCACTTCCCAGAGGCATCCGGGGGAGGCAAGGACTCAGCTCTGACATCACCTCTTTAACAGAATTGATTTGGGTTTTCATCGTGGCAGGAGACCCCCTCTGGGCCCAGCGGACAGTCCTCTGCTCCCGCGATGAGCCCCTCACACCTTCCCAAACGCACCCGCAGAAGTGGGCGAGCTGACGGCCACGCTTCCTTCTGCTCCGGTGGGGACCGCGTAGGTGGAGGGCGACAGCGCTCACCTGATTGGGCTCCCGCCTCCCTGTCTGCCCCGGACCCACACCCGTGCTGGAGAGGAAGGCCCGGGAGGGTGGAGGGGCTCGGGCCGAGGCAGCCACTTGGCCCCCAGCGGCCCTGCTCTGTGCCAGCCCCGCGAAGAGCACAGAAGAGATGCTCTGAAAGCTGCCACGGGGCTTCACACCAGGAGTGGTTAGAAGACAAGAGGGTACATTAGGGAGTGTTCGGGGTGCTTCTCCCCACGGAAAAGCACCTCCCAGCCTCCAGGGTGGAGTCCCGCTGTGGCCCTGGAGCCACCTAGACACACGCCACCCGACGGCACGTGAGGGGCAGCAGGCCGCCTTCCCCACTCTGAGCTCCTCGACGTAGGGCTCACCTGTCACTGCATCGTCTCCCTCATGGCGCCGGGAAAGGAGGGGGTCGAAGATCCAGTCCCCAACAACGATGATCCCAGCGTTACAAGTTCTGCTTGGAGCTTCCAGGAAGGAGTCACCAAGTCCACAAGTGCTCGCTCGCTTTTCCCACAGACCCGGGATCCTGAGTGGAAATGATTCCTCATGGCGTGAAGGCGGGCAGGGAGCGAGGGCGGGGAATTCCCATCGCCCGGAGCTGGAGTGTGTCTTCCGGGTTTCCAGGGCTGCCCCCCGCCACTGGGCCCCACGCAGATGCTCCATAACCTTCAGGACCAGGTCGGTGCTAGATGTGCTCCCGATCAGCCATGAATGCCAGAGCCAACACGGGGTGGTCGGGAACCAGAGCGACCCCGGGAACCAGATCAGGGAAGAAGCAGAGAAGGGGAGAGCAGGGGAGGAGGGAGGAGGAAGGACGAGGAGGAGGAGGAGGGAGAGGAGGAGGGAGAGGCAAGGAGACACGCAGGAAGCCTCGCCCACGTGCCTCTGAGTTAAATCCAGGCAAGCGAGTGTCGCCGGGCAGTGCCGCCCGGTCAGAAGGCCGTGAGCCACGTCCGTAAGTCGAAGCGCCCTCGCGCCACACTTTGGGAAAAGGTAAGAGGTGAAGTTAACTGTAACCACACGGTTCACTGAACTTGATATGTGCAGACGGATTTTCATTTGAACATGAAATCAATGTAAAAAAAATGATTCATGAGCCGTTTTACATTCTTTCTTCCTACTAAGCCTTGGAAACTGGGTTTTGTACTCACCTGCGGCACCTGAGGACGAGCCGTACTTCACGCAGAGGACGATGCCAGTTTGAACCCCATGACAGTTCATCACAGGTGCCCCCTTCCGCCCCCCAACCCCCGCCGGGGAAGCGTGATGTTTTAAATAAAGCCATGCCTTGTTGCTAAACTGGGCCAGGTTCTTTTTTTGGAACAAAAATCCTTTTTTTCTGAACCTCCAATGCTGTTCTACTAGGACTGGATTGCAGACCTTATCGGCACAGGGTGAGGCTCCGCGTCTCCTTCAGCGCGGGTGGGAGGCCTAGAGCTCAGCACACGGCCGGTCGTGAGCCCCCGAGGACACCCAGGGCCCTGAGCAGACCCCCAGCCTCGAGTTCAGACCGATCCCCGCGTGTGGAGCTGACCCCACGGCCCGGAGAGGAGTGCACCTCCCCTCCCTGTGCTCTTCTCTGCTTTTGCACAATGTCACTAGGTCACTGGAGATGGTCACAGTTTTCCCTCCTCGCTAGTGAACTAGCGGCCGCTCTCTCTTTCGTGGGTGGTGACGAACAGGTCTGCTTTCTGCAGGTGGTTGAGGGGGCTCGGTCTCTTCCGGGGGCCTGTGGTCACGATGGAGCCACCATCTTCTTGTCCTCGGATGTCACTCGTCTTCCTCCTCCCACGCAAACACGCGTGGGAAGCTCTTGTGCCCAATGCCGCCTTGAGATAATGCCCCCGCGTTGTCCCAAATTTCAACAGTAGTGGACGTGATCAAAGACTTAAAACTCAACGAAGGTGAACCCAACTTCAACTTCTGTGGCTGGAGCCCCGTGAGGGCAGCCAGGGGGCAAGTCCTGAGGGACAGTGAGGCTCGGGGCCGCCCGGCCGGGAGGGGCCTGAAACGCCTTCACTGAGCGGCCGGCAGGAGCTTCGTACCTGGCCCGAAAGGAGCCCGCAAAGATACACTACGACAGCGACAGCGGGTCCCCAGGGATCCTCTGATCCGCCAGGCCCCCGGGGGCCTTCCCGCGCCAAGCCGAAAGCCTGAGCCACGGCGGACCCTCGGCACTTTCTTTTTTAATTAAAAATGATTCCAACCCAGAGAGGAGGACGGGTTCCCCGCGAACGACACTGCACGAGTGGCTGCGTTGAGCTGTGTTCAACCAGAGCGTTATGTCTAAGGGATACAGTATCTGGAAAAAACTCAAATCATAATTTCTGGTATTCCCAACTCAGCCACGCAGTGAGATAACAACCCCACGTCCGTCTGAGGTCAAGAGCAAGCAGCACGACGCCTTTTACACGTTTTCTCCCGCGGGGAGTGGGAACTGAGTGGGACAGGGCATCCAAAACTCTGTCTCGATTCTTCGCTGAGCTCAGCCTCTCTGGCTGGGAAAGTCGATCTTGAGAATCCTGAGTCGCGGAGTCTACAAAGGCCAAAGACGATTACACGGTCCACACCCTCTTTTGTATTTTGCTCCTTCATTGTGATAGAATAACCCACGGTTTGGGATGGCGGCTCGGGGACAACACTCTACGAGCATTTCTCAGGAGAATCCAGTCTGTGGTTCAAGGGCACGCTGTGTCCCTGTGAGCAATATCCACTTAACCAGACCCATATGAGCCCCACGTCCAAGGGGCCGTGGACACCACCCATCACGGATCTCTGCTGGGAGGTGCACATCCTGGATCCTGGACGTGCCCCAGGAGTGCCTAGGTTGCCATGAGAACACATTCTGACTCTACCTCCCCTGCGTCCTTCCTTTGCATTGTCATCGTGGTGGCATCATTATACACAACAAACAGGGCAGGGCAAGGCCGGCGTGGGGAAGCCAGGTCTTACCACTTTTGGGGTCCTTTTCAATCATAAAGCAAAGGGGTTTCTGGTTGCTATTTCCTTGCTTTTTAGGGCTAGGTCAGGCCTAAGTTGGTTTCTCAGCAACAAAAGATTGCCTTTGGAAGGCAGCCCACTCAAGAATCGCATTTTTTCTTTTCTTTTAGATTTTTATTTATTTATTCATGAGAGATGCAGAGAGAGAGGCAGAGACACAGGCAGAGGGAGAGGCAGGCTCCCTGCAGGGAGCCCCATGTGGGACTCGATCCCGGGACCCAGGATCACGACCTGAACCGAAGGCAGATGCTCAACCACTGAGTCACCCAGGTGCCCCTAGAATCACTATCTTTGTTTATTTGAAACTGCTAATCAGCCCAATATCTTTCTGAAAGTGAAGGTACCATCCCATGTGTGTGCACGCGTGTGGATACACACTCAGTAGTAGACTATGGTCATTCACAATGTCCCAGGAAGCGTTTAAAAAGCTTTGCCCTAAAACCGAAGCAGAACATGTGTTTCCTGGTTGCGTTGCACGGCACCATAGAGTAGTCACCCAACAAGTTTCTTCCTCAATGTGTGTGGCAAGAAGTAAATGAAATAAAGGGCTGGGCTCCGGGTTTTCCTGCCACAGACATGCCCTTCCTCGCACCCAGGAGTCGTCCTTACCTGGCTGCTCACCTGGGAGCTGTCTGGCCCCTCTGCCCAGGGAGATCCGTGCCGTATGCCATCCTGGTCCTTCCAGCCCTGCTTGGAAGAAGAGGAGGACAGCCTTCCCACACCTACAGCGTCGAGGACCAGCAGCTGGAGGCACACATCAAGACACAGCACAACCTGCACATGAGCACAGGACAGGGCCCACGGGACGACCACAGGGGATGTACTCACAGTGCGAAGATACTCTCCAACCCAGAGATGCCTTTTGTGGGTGGTGAGGAATCACGGGACGTCATGGAACTTGGGTAATTTCAGCTACCTAGAAACTAACCCTGTCATGTTTGATGATCTGTCTTGTTTTAAAAAAATAAAAGAATCTCCTGATATATTATGCATGGCTGATTTGCAGCTGAAGGGCTCAGGGCTATAGAATATTCTCAAGATTTCTGGGTAGAGGCTTTGATTAAAAGGAGGATAAATTCCAGGACCTCCCAAGCACTCATGCTGGTGTTTGGGGCCCTAAATTATCTTAACCTGGTTCGTTTACATGACTAGCTTTCTTTTAACTCCCGAATGTTCTACAGGCATGGGTAGCGGGCCCTAAGAGGCTGGAGTTGGGGCTCAGAGGCAGGGCGACCCACGTCGTCTCCACCCCGGGGAGACTGCAGACTGGCGTGGGCAGGAGTGAGGCCGTGCGGGTGCAGCTGGCTCTCAGGTGCGAGTGGGAGACACTGGGGTGGCGGCTCCAACCTCCTGCTACCCCAGGCTTGCGTGGGTGAGGTCTGAGCGCCATCACCCCGCAAAGGAGGAGCTGCACAGCACACGGGGCCAGGCCCTTCGTGCTCTGGGTCCCGGAGACACGACCGGCAGACATGAACTGGTTTGCCCCCGGCGCCCGGAGCACCTCTCGGACCCTCAGACTGTAGGAGCACGTCACTCAGGAGGCCCGGGAACCACACGCAACCATGCAGCGCCGATGTGCAGTCCCCGGGCTGCACGCATTGGCGAGCGGGCACCTGCCAGGCGCCTCTGGGGGCCGCACACGAGGACAGGCCAGCACGGCTTCCGGCGGCGTCGGGGGTCCGCACCCTGCCTCCGGCTGGTTCCAGGCAGGGCTCATCCCAGAGCATCTCTGCACCGACACAACACTGTTTTCTAAGGCGGGTCCCCTCGTCCCCACCGTTTAATGCTGACCCCTAAGCCGTCCAGGCAGTGACAGAAATTCGCTACTTTCTACACAGCGTGGCCGTTTCCCCTCCGGTTCCACCCTCCGTTCCCACCAGCGTCTCTGCGTGTTTGCGCGACCCTCGGCTTCCCACAAGATGCCCGTCTTTCTGCATCCCCCATCTCAGCCAACGTCAAGTGTTCCTGGGCTCACAAGCAGGTCCCACACCCACTCTCTTATTCAAGCAAGAAAAGGAGAAATATTCACTACGAGTCAGGTCACACATATGTAATGTCCACTCCAAAAGTCTATGTGAATTGTTAGAAAGTTGTAGGATACCAACTCTAATTCTTCATTTTTCCAAATATGACATCAATCTCTACCTTAGAAAAAAAAATCTTAAGCCTTTTTAAATTTTTTTTTTTGCTATTATTTGTTCTGCATCCCAGGAAGGCTTCATAATGAGATAAAAATCCAAGATTTTTTTTTTAGAAATGTATTAACGTATACCTCTTATGTGTCTACATCTTTATTATTTATATATTTTTCCGAAATAACTGAATAACCTTTGAACCTTTTCTAGGTAATCATCCTCTTTCCATATGATCATTACCATTTAATGAAGAAATACTCTCTCCTTCTGAGGTATTATCTGCAATTCGGTTTAAAAAAAATTAACACTCAACATGCCTCAAAAATAATAAGATCCCATGGGCAAAGCCCTGCTGTGAGATATATATGAGTGTAACCTGGCTAAAACAAACAAGAGTGGCATGTCTGTCTCTAAGTATAAAATTGAGCCTCAGTGAATTTTACTGTCCATGAACTTGCTCTGATGTTACAGAATTTACATTGCACCAAATGGGAACAATTAATCTAGGCCTAGCTGGTTGGCTGGACAATAAAAGAAGAAACTTCTCTTGATTTAATGCCATGCCTTTATTTATTCCATAATCATTTTTAATTTAGTCGAGAAACGAAATCTAGACTGGGTGGCTCAGCTGTTGAATATCTGCCTTTGGCCTAGGACGTGATCCTGGGTCCCGGAATCAAGTCCCACATCAGGCTCCCTGCATGGATCCTCCTTCTCCCTCTGCCTATGTCTCTGCATCTCTCTGGGTCTCTCATGAATAAATAAAATCTTTAAAAAATAAATAAATAAACAAAATCCGAAGAGCTTCCAGAGATAGATCGGCTACCAAGGTGGGGTCACAGGGTCTTCATGGATGGATGGCCCCTCCCGCCCTTGTGACTTGGGCAGATGATAGGGATGGTGGACGGGGAAGGGTACATGGGAGTGGACACACCTGAACAGGTGCTTCCTTTGTGCAGGGCACCGTGTGGGGTCACTCGAGAAGGAAGAAGTGTTGGATGCAAAGGGCTCGCACCCTGGTGCCCTCCTAATCCTGTCCCTAACGAGACAGCCTTGAAAGATGGACTAAAGAGAGAAAGGGCTCAGAGCCAACCCAGACACATGCATCATCAGGCTCTGTGAAAACCCCACTGAAGCGCACACAACGTTCTGCAGAAACGCATGCACGCACGGAGGAGGTGAGCCCCGTGGGCCTTAAGAGGACCGTGGGTTTTGACCAGCCAAGGTCGGGGGGGACGGAGCTGGTGAGCGAAGCCGCACACTGTGAGAACACAGAGCATATTCAGCGAACAGTAAGAAGTCTGCGATTAATCCCAAATCATTGAGAAACAAGTCACCTCACATGTTCTCACGCTGAGGCGAGACCTGTGTGGCTCCATTCCGGATCTCATTAGTTCCAAGAAGCTCCGTGTCACGCTTCCCGATTTGCATCTCATTAGGTGGCGATGGCAGGAGCCGCGTGGTGAGGACGGACGCCTCTCGCGCTGGCCCGTGGGCTATTGGTCCAGACTCGTGGTCCTTTTCCTGTGACCTGATGTCGGGGTCCACACCACTGGCTACAGTTTCTGGCAGCCCCTAAATGAACTTGGAGTCGCCATGTGCTGACGACGGTCACTCTAAAAATAACAAGGGGAGTTATTGCCGTGGTCTGGGGTTTGCGTTCACCTGTAATGATTCTTTCTATATCTACGGTTGCTGTTTTCCAGCTCAAAGATTCACCTTCTTTGATGATTATCATGAGAAAAGTCAAGAAGAAAAGTCAAAACAAGGACTTGGAAAAGTATTTGTGTCTCCAAGTCCAGATGTAAGGAACGTGGGTGAAGAACATGATCTTCCAATAGGTGGAGTCCAACAGTCTTACACTCAGCAAAATTATCTAAACACATATTGCTCGAAGGTACGAATCATCTTCCAAAAACCACCGCCTAGTTTGATCGTAGAGCTCGTGTGCAGTTGCAAAAGGAGTTAACTCTGAAGACTTCAAATAAATGTTCATCGTTGCCAAATCATTTAGGGATCTCCAGTGTGTATGTGTATACACATCAGTCCTTCAAAAACAACAAAGAATTGAAACATGTGCCCAGGGGAAGCCCGGGGGCTCAGCAGTTGAGCATCTGCCTTCAGCCCAGGTTGTGACCCCGGGGTCCCAGGATCAAGTCCCACATCGGGCTCCCTGCAGGGAGCCTGCTTCTCCCTCTGCCTGTGTCTCTGCCTCTCTCTCTCTGTGTCTCTCATGAATAAATAAATAAAATCTTAAAAAAAAAAAAAAAAGAACATGTGCCCAGAGCTGCTAAGAAAATGGGAAAAATTTCCCTCCATGGGAACAGCTTTCTTGAGTTTTTTCAATTAGCAGAATCAGCAGTGGGGGGAGGGGAGGAAGCAACAGGTTTCACTTTAACGAGACCCTAGCCCCACGCCATCTGACAGCTGTGGGGCAGGAGCGGTGCCTGGTACAGCCCCCGGCAGCGTTCTCACTCCCAAAGAAGTCCAACACTAAGGAACGATCCACCTCTTCCTCTATCAAAAAAAAAAAAGTGATTCTCTGCATCTTCTATCAAACTAAATGCCCCCACTAACAAAAGGCTGCCTCACATTTAGGAATTTCTCAGGGTTCCAGCTGTGCCCAGGAAACGTATCATACTCTCAAGTCGAGGAGGAAGTGCTGCTGCTCCCGGTCCAAGGGGAGACTTTGGGGAGCACCTTCCAAAGCCACAGGCTGGTGCTTGTAAATATGACCTCACTTAACCTTGGGGAAGCCCTAGGACATGGACACTATGTTAAGAGGAGGAAGCCAGGGCTCTAAAGATAACTTTATGGCCCAGAAAATCATCTTTGTTTTTTGGTTTGTTTTTTATTTTATTTATTTATTCATGAGAGTCAGAGAGGCAGAGACACAGGCAGAGGGAGAAGCAGGTCCCCTGTAGGAAGCCCGATGCAGGACTTGATCTCAGGACCCCGGGGTCATGCCCTGAGCTAAAGGCAGATGCTCTGCCACTGAGCCACCCAGGTGCCCTAAAGTCACCTCTTTGTAACACTAAGATGCCCACTTGGTGCCTTGAAAAGTGGCCTCTGCTGCCAGCCCTGTGGGGTTCTTAAATCCCAGACACTCACTGCAAAGTGAGGTGGCCCAGAGCCCCGCAAGTAGGGGACCAGGACACAGCCTGGGCCAGGAGGCAAGGGGGACCCACGGTCAGAGGCCCTGCACACTCCCTTCCACGTCTCCACGACATCCCGGGGAGAGAAGTGGGAGCAGAAGAGCCACCACTCGCAGAACCCCCGGTGTGCCAGGCCTGGTGGCTGGCCTGGGGTGGCAGTGCTGTTCCCAGACCATTTCCTGCCTGACGCCGGGCAAGCACAAAGCCAAGCCTGGAGCTTCCACCCCTCACCCGAGTGGTACCCGGGGTCCAGCCAAGGCTCAGCGTGGGAAAACCTGTCGGGGGGTGCAGGACAATTCCTCTCCCTCCCATCAGGGCAGGTGACCCCAGGGCACAAGGGACAGTAGGATCGTATCCACGAAACCTCAGATTCCCCGCAGGGCAAAGCAGAACCCGCCAAGGGTTCCAAGAGTCCTCTCCTTACCTGCACCTGCTGTCCCCAGTCCCAGCCATTGTCTTGGGTGGTGAGATGTGGCAAATTGTCTTTTGTTCTCAACCGCAGGCTTTTGCAAATAGTTTACACAACAAGCACACATAATTTTTATTTTCAGAGGAAAAGAAGATTCCGCTTCTTGAAAGGAAAACCGCCTTGTCGTGTTTCTATCCTCGTCCAGGGGCATGCGGAGGCGGCGGGATCTGGGAAGTCTTCGACCACTTTTACAGGTGAGTGAGCTTCAGCAAACCCTAAATATGAGGACTCCTAGGGGACCAATGGCCAGTGAAACAGTTTACACGGGGACGAGCACAGGGCTTCCCCTCTATTCCTAGGGCGGTGTCACACGGACGGAGGTGACCTAACCAAGTTCAGTCAAACAGATCAGTGGCACTTATTGAACCCGTACTAAGGGCAGAGCATTAATACCAAATCCTGGGTCCCCACGGCTGGAGCTGGGGCCCTGCTCCATGGTCCCCGCCGCCCGGGCCAGGGAAGGCAGGGGCACCCCGAACCAGCGCGATCTGAACAAGAACTGTGTGCCAAGACGGCGACACCGGGTCAACGCCCCAGCATGGGCCCTGGACAAGCGTCCCCGCCGCCCCCTCCACGGGGCACGTTTTTGCCCACGCGCTGTGTCCACGTAGCAGCGGACTTACAGTGACTTAAAGCAGATGGTGACGTGTGTCCCCTGCTGAAGCCATGTCATCTGCAGCTCACTTCCAAAGATTCCCGTGTGTAGGCTCGGGGGCCGGGACCGTGTCTTCACAGGTGCCTGCATGTAAGCGACTCCGTGGTTTGGAGGTTGGGGTGACTACGTCCCGAATGCGTTCTGAGCTTTTGGAGCAACCGGGAAAAGAGCACATGAAATGTCCCCGTGAGTTGGTTGAGGAATGTTTTATATGCTGAATGCTGGGGTATAATTGATAGAAACACAGCTCATCGTGTTGAAGCAACTGAGAAAAACACATTCAAAAGAAGTAAAACAATATAAAATAGAGCTGGAGCTCGCGAGCGATAAGCCATTTATTTTCCTTTCACACCATATTGGATCACAGGGAGAGTGATGTCATTGTTTTATTATTTATCACTACTGGGACGTAGCCATGTGAGACTTGGCTGAGGGATCTGGATTTCAGACCATTTGTTTTCTTCTTTTATCATTAATCATTCCTCCAGCCAAACACTGAAGCTATGGAAATGCAGGCGTCCCCAACCCCCAGCTGTTACGGTCGTGGAAGACTTACTGCCACATGCCAAACGGCACATCGGCATGTACACCGTTGGGCCAAAGACGCTGCTGACACATAACGTCTCCAGGGCTCGTGGAGGAGTCATCTGGGCCCCTCACTTCCCAGGCTCGGGGTCGAGGCCTGGGGAGAGGCGGCTCACGGTGGAGAGCACCCGTTCTGTGTGATTGTCATTACTAGATGGGTGACTTCGGGCGACTAGTATACGTGCTTCCAGCCGATCTTCTTATTTGTGAAATCGGTGCCCCCCCCGCACCCCTCCTCTTGCTCCTCGTCATCCTGGCTCCCCTTCTGAGAGGCGCGCTGCAGAGATGGAGAAGGTTCACGTCACACGTTCTAGAAGCAGCATCAGTCCACGGAGGCTGGCTCAGACGCTTGGCTCCACATCACAGCGGGGTCCCACCGTGATGCCCAAATCCGGCATGACCTCCCATGACCATTCTCTCACTCTCTGCCCAAAACGGTGGCCACTGGCCACGTGTCACTACTGAGTACTTGAAACGTGGCTACCCAAACTGAGATGGACTGTGAAGGTAAAACACGCACCGGACTCCAAGGCTTACTACAAAGAGTCCACAACCTCCTTCCTATGTTCATAGTAATTACCTAGAAGTGATAACATTTTGGAATACGAGGTCCAATACAATATATTGTTAAAACTAATATATATTACCTGTTTCCTTTTACTTCTTTTGATGCAGCTACTAGAAAATTTGAAATTGTACGTGTGGCTCCCACGTTCACTCTCTCTCGGGTAGTGCTGTCCTAACAGCCCCACGCGGCCCACGGCCCGGTCAGCAGAGTCCACCTGACACAGCCACCCTGCGGGGACGTGGGGGCTTGTCCCAGGCAGCCTAGCCCTCGGCCTCCGTCTGGCCTGGCTGTTCCTTCAACCTTCACACAGCAGTGGGAACTCAGTCTACACCCATTCTTGCCTCCTGCTCTCAATGTTCACGTGGTATCGTTTAAAGCAGGCACCCCCCTCGGGGATCCCAGGGTGGCTTAGCAGTTTAGTGCCTGCTTTTGGCCCAGGGTGTGATCCTGGGGTCCTGGGATCGAGTCCCACATCAGGGTCCCTGCATGGAGCCTGCTTCTCCCTCTGCCTGTCTCTCTCTCTCTCTCTCTCTCTCTCTCTGTGTCTCTCATGAATTTATTTAAATATCTATTAAATATTCAAATATATTTTGTTTATTTAAATATTTATTTAACTAACTAACTAAATAAATAAATAAAATTTAAAAAATAAAAAAAACAAAACCAGCACCCCCTAGATACTTGCACTCCCAGGGCCAATGACATAGCTGAGGGTTATGGGTTCATCGTGTCCGGGTCCTAACCTCCAGTGCCATGCATATGAACTCTCATGGAGTTAGTGTCTTTGCAGATGCCTTTAGCTAGGCCAAAGTCCTACTGGATTGAGGTGACCCTAAGTCTAAAGATTGGGGTTCTTCTAAGAAGAGGAAATGCCTGGCAAAGACAGACCCACAAGGAGCATGCCCTGAGACAACAGAGGTGGGGGGCAGGGTGATGCCCATCAGGACAGCAAGGACTGCTGGCTACCACCAGATGCTGTAAGAGGCAAGGAAGGACCCTACCCAGAGTCTCAGACGGAGCGTGGACTTCCGGTGTCCTGTGAGAGGATATGTGTTAGTTTTAAGCCACCCTGTTTGTAGTACTTTGTGACAGGAACCCCAGAAAAGGAATTACAGTGTCAGGGAAGGATCTCCCTGCAGAGCTCAGGTGTGCTCTCGTGATGAAAACAGTTTCTTTTGCAGGTTCATAACCAAAGAGCCATCATTGTAAGAAAAAAAACATATTTTAATAGTAATCATAAGACATAACCTCTAGAAAACAAAGCATAAAGAGTACATAGTGTCCAATTCTACTTATAAAAACGCAATTTAGATGAATGCCCACTATTTGCTTTGACATGGATGGAACTGGAGGGTATGACGCTGAGTGAAGTAAGTCAATTGGAGAAGGACAAACATTATATGGTTTCACTCATAAGGGGAATATAAGAAATAGTGAAAGGGATTATAAGGGAAAGGAGGGGAACTGAGTGGGAAAAATTAGAGAGGGAGACAAACTGTGAGAGACTCCTCACTCTGGGAAACACGAAGAGTCGTTGAAGTGGGGGGGGGGGGATGGGGTAACTGGGGGATGGGCACTGAGGAGGGCATGTGATGGGATGAGCTAGATGTTGGAAAATTGAATTTAAATTTTAAAAATGTGAAAAAAATAAATTTAATTAATTAAATTGAATTTTTAAAAACCCCACAATTTAGCAGCAGAGACCTGATCAGTGGTTGCCCGGGGCCAGGTGTGCAGGAAGAAAGGGACCACCAAGGAGTGGCAACTTTTGGGGACGATGGAAATGTTCCGTATTTTGAATCAATGGCGGGTCCGTGGGTCTATACATTTTTCAGAATTCTTGAAAACGCACGGCTCAAATGATGCAGTTATTGCATATGTCAATTAAGTTGATAAAAAGCTAAGCAAGCATTGTAATAGAGACATTTTACCAGTGTCCGCGGGACCGTCTCCATCCTTATGTGGCACTAGCAAGGTCCCCGCTACGCCGTACCACCAACACCGGTTCAGTTTCCCCAACAGGCTCTGTGCCATGAAATCTTCAGTCGTGCTGCCCATGGTGCTGGTTTTATTATTTTTCATTTAAGGAAAGGTTTTCACACTGAGACACAGTGAAAGGAAATGGAAAATCGAATGTTAACAAAGAACACACTTTTAACGATCACATGCAGGTCAGAGTTTTTTTATACTAACATTTAACATACTTGTAGTTCCAGTGCTTTTCACTTTTTAAATATTTCATGCGACGTATTGTGTGATTCTGTTGGGTCTCTTCACATCTCCTTTACACTGTCGGCGCGTCTTTCTCATGAGTGATTTTTCATCCATTTGAAAGAACGGGTAGAAATAAGAATGCAAACAAATAAATCATCGGATGCATGAGTCTTTAAAGTCTTGTCTAGATGCATCATACTATTAAAGTCACGCCGTGAAAAAGGTCGAACCACAAACTCTTCACGGAAAGCAACTGCTAAAACTCAGAGGCTAATCACATATGTTCTTGTCATTAATTACACTAAGCAAACAATGGAAATAGTATTTTAAATACCATTGGATCCTAATAAGGTTTTAGTTACATGAGGAACATTTTTTAACATGAGACACACACACACTAATTTTCCTCTAGTCTTAAATGATGGCGTCGTCCACCATTAATATAAAATCCAAAAACAGGGAGGCCTGGGTGGCTCAGCAGTTGAGCATCTGCCTTGGACTCAGGGCATGACCCCGGGGTCCTGGGATCAAGTCCCGCGTTGGGCTCCCTGCATGGAGCCTGCTTCTCCCTCTGCCTGTGTCTCTGCCTCTCTCTGTGTGTCTCTCATGAATAAGTAAATATCCAAAAACAGTTTTGGTATCCTTTCCACTAAAAAGTGACCACATAGATAAAAAAGTTGCCAGGTGCCATGGCAAGACTTTGTGTCGTCAACACTCACAGAAGAGCTCTGATTCCTTTCAGCCGAATTGGGGGGGGGGGGGGGGAGGCTGACAAAGACCCGAGAGTTCTCTTAGGGCTCCTACACGTCCTTGGAAGCCGGGTAGACACTGATATCATTTCCCCACGCATCACCATAACCCAGGGATTCCACAGAGTCAGAAATCCTTTAAAATAGTCTTGGAAAAAAAAACAGAAAACATCTAGATGGGAAAGGGCAAATGTGACCGCCATAATGATGGTATTAATTTACGTGCCTCTCTTTCTGTTTCCCTCCACACCATACAGCTTCATCATGCACCTGCTTAGAGATTATGAGAAGGTGGGACTCTTACCTGGTAATTGGTAGAACGATTGTTGGCTCCAAAAACTGTCAACAGTATAGACAACGACACTCTAACATTTATAGGATTTTACCAATCTGTCGTTAACCCAAGCCCAACACTAGATAAAACATATGTGTCAGCCTTATACAACGATCATCAGACTGTGAAGGGGAGCCAAAGTTGAGTTCTTTCAAATAAAAGTGTTAGTAACATCATATTGGATTCTTAAATGCATTAATTTTTCAGTGATAAATGGAGCTTGTTATTAACAGGTAGGCTCCTCCGTCTACTCCATGAACCACTAGGTTTTACTGAAATCAATGAGAGAATTTGCCCAGAATTGTATGTCTTCTGACATTTATTTCACAGGACTTGTGAGGATGGCTGTAGCTGCCCACCCATCATCTTAAAAAATTCTAAAAGCAGGGACCCCTTGGTGCCTCAGTCAGTTGAGCGTTTGACTCTTGGTTTCAGCTCAGATCATGGTCTCAGAGCTGTGAGATCGAGCCCCGAGTCTCCCTCTTCCTCTGCTCCTCCCCCTGCCCGATCTCTCTCTCTCTCTCTCTCTCTCTCATAAATAAAATCTTTAAAATAAAAATCTTGGGATCCATGGGTGGTTCAGTGGTTGAACGTCTGCCTTCGGCTCAAGTCGTGACCCTGGGGTCCTGGGATCGAGTCCTGCATCACCTCCCCGTGAGGACCCTGCTTCTCCCTCTGCCTGTGTCTCTGCCTCTCATGAATAAATAAATTAAATCTTGAAAAAAATACAATTCTAAGGACAGAACTCCCCCAGCTAGCTGCAATTCTTCAATATCTAAACAAAAAGAAACTCCTCCATCAGGCTGACAGCCGGTCCCAGGGCACCTCCAGGGCTGCACTGGGCGCCAGGCTGGCCTGACGCTCAGACTCGGCACGACTTGGCTCTAGGAGGCCTCTCCTATCTTTGGAAATAAAAAGCACAGAAGACGACAGTGCAATGGCAACAAAGAGATCATCGTTCCAGGATTGGGCCGGGCGTGAGCCGGGCCCGACTTCCTCGCGGCCTGCGGCTATCGAGTGTGGCGCTTTCTCTCCACCGCGAACTCACTACCCGTCGGACACACGAGGGTAAGCGATGGTCTTGTCATGCACGCATTACGACTGGTGATTAGGAAGAACTATGTGTACTGACTCTGTCCAGCAAGACCAAGTGCCCTGAAAAGCCAGGTGGCGCAAGCCCAGGGAGGAGATTCCTGGGAGCCCCTGCCCCTCCGCCTGCTGGAGGTCAAGCCCCCGAGGGCCCACGTCTCGTCCCGTAGGGAAGCAGGAGGCCATGAGCTCACTGCGAACCAACCCAGCTTTGGTGTTTAAAATTAAAGATAAGTGTAACGGGCGCCCCGGTGGCTCAGCGGTGTAGCGCCGCCTTCAGCCCAGGGCGTGACCCCGGGGTCCCAGGATCGAGTCCTGTATCGGGTTCCCTGCATGGAGCCTGCTTCTCCTCTCTGCCTGTGGCTCTGCCTCTCTCTCTCTCTCTCTCTCTCTCTCTGTCTCTCATGAATGAATAAATAAACAAAATCTTAAAAAAAAAAAAAAAACACTAGTATAACCTCAAGGACTTAGAAATGCCACACGGTTTTGGTCATCGATCAGCCAGTTCCACGTATAAATCACCCATTTTTGTGGATTATGAACAATGAAAAAACCCAAACGAGTACGCTGAGGCTCACCGACTTTGGGTGGGCTATCAGGGCCATGGGCTGGGTGTGCAGGGTCCGGGATCCCGGTCTCCTGACCCCAGGTCACGCTCCACGCCCAGGGCACTTCTGACCCGGGCACGGAGTGTCGGCCTCCCGGTCAGCACAGTCCCTGCCGGGTCAGCGACGAGGAAGGACCTCGGCCTCAGGAGAACCAGCGGACGACGGCTCCCGTACTTGAACCAGACACAAGGGGCTGCTGGCCGCTGCCGGGAACTGATGCCCCTGGATTATCCGCTCCACTTTGCTGACTGTGGCTTCTGCCCACGGGCCTCTGGCCTCAGGGACATCAAAACACACGCAAAGTCGTGGCGCTCTGCATGTGCCTCAGCACACTGGATTTCGTTTGTAGCTGAGCCCAGGTACTGTCTTCGCAGTAAGACAGGAGCAGTACGAGAAAGCCGCTCCCCAAGTGTTAGGGATGGGGGTGGGGGAGGGGAGGGATGGGGAGGGGAGGGGAGGGGTAAATAGACACAAACAATGGACCTCAAACCACTACTGGCGTTTCTCAGTGTGCAAATTATTTCAAAATCTTTTCATTCGTAAACTATTATACCCGCAGGAGCTCATGGCACGGATTTATGTTTAGAATATCTTTGTCTTTCTGATCTGACATTTCTAAAGGCCTAGAAGGATTAAGTATTTTGTGGTGAGGGGGATCCCTGATTGGCTCAGTGGTTTGGTGCCTGCCTTCGGCCCAGGGTGTGATCCTGGAGTCCCGGGATCGAGTCCCGCATGGGGCTCCCTGTGTGGAGCCTGCTTCTCTCTCTGCCTGTGTCTCTGCCTCTCTCTCTTTCTTTCTCTCTGTGTCTCTCATGAATAAATAAATAAAAATCTTTTTTTTTAAAAAAAAAAAAAAAAAGTATTTTGTGGTGATGTTTTAGAATACGAGCCACAACAAAAAGCCGGTGGGCCACCGGCGAGGAAATCCTTTTGGCTTCATGCTCGCAGCCCTGAACGGCGGCGGCAGCGGCAACACCACCCGAAGCCCGCTGCGGGGTCCAGGAGGGCCGTCGATGCTTCCCCGAGCCAGGGCAGCCGCAACTCCAAACCCCACGTCGGAGGTCCCTGGGAGCTGCTCTCTGGTAAGTGGTTTCCTCGAGGCCGGATTTTCCTGCCCTGCCCCTCTAGAGCTGCCCACGAGTGCAGCACCTACGGTAGACAAGGCGAATTTGGAAGAGGGTCCCCCATCTCCTGTCCAACCTCGGTGCAGATCTTTCCAGCAAGCGCTTTCTGAGAAACTTCTCCAGAGATGCCAATTGCCCAGAGGCCTCCTCCTCATTCTGCTCCTCAATTTATCCTTTGCATCAACAATCCACACCACCGGCTGTCGAACGGCAGATTAAAAATCAGAATTAACCATCGGAGGGGCTAAACCAGATAGAAAAAAAATTAGAAGTAAAATTAGAATTAACTCACATTCCTGCAAGGGGTGCAGTGGGTAGGTCCAGGCGGAGAACAGATAGACGGAAGCTCAACGGGTCAGAGCACGTGGAGGCCTGGCCCCTGGTGGGGAGCCACAGGGCCACAGCTCTCTCCAGCCTGTCACCCTTCCACCCTGTGTCCCCAAAGTGGTGCAGGAGAGTGCCAGGAAGGCCTGTGGGGTGCACGGGGTGCCGCTCCAGAGCGGGGACCAGGGCCATCCAAGCATTAGGTCACCCCTTCCCCTCAGAGGGCACCAGGCAGCCAGTCCTGACCGGGGCCCCTGCCCGAGGCCCCTCCCCGAGGCCCCTCCCCTAGCTGCTTCTAGCATCCTGATTCCTGCTGCGCGAGGATTAGCACAGAGGCATCAGCAGCAAATATGCAGGGGGCTGGGGAAGGTTTTATCCTGTCTAGATTAAGACCTTAAAGGTCTAGATTTATCGCGAGTGAAGCATCATATGGATTCTGGACACAGCATTTACGAGGCATGATCGTGATTCTTCACAACCAAAACTAGATAGACACTGAACAACACGAGTTTTATGAAATACTTTCATTGTTAAAAGCAATTAAATCTTGCATAAAGTACATTTCAACTATTAGCTTTATTAAAATAATTTTTATTTAGTCTTTTTATAGTCACTCATTATTGTTTCTATTATGCCTCTTAAGTTGAATAATTCTGATTATTTTACCAAAAAAGCTCTCTCAAAAACATCCTTAAAAAATACATCTAATTCAACTTTTATTTACCTCAGTTTGTATTTTATTGGTAACAGGTTGAAATTTGATATTTTGCAACTACATTTCCCTTTCTAATCTTTTAGATCAGGGGTTGATAGATTTTTTTTTTCTATGAAAACCCTGTGTTACATCATTAAGAATGATGAGAGTTGGTATTTTGCTACAAGTAGAAAACCTGAAAATGGGGTGTAAAGACAGAGAAGAAATAGGAACAGAAAACATTCACAGAGGCAGCCTGCCAAAAATGTTAACAACAGTAAAGACGAGCACACTTTTGTCAAATGTAACCCACATAAAATTTGTGGATAGGCACCACTAGTCTATTTTATGAAAGTGTAATTATTGATCAAAACAGCAAATATGAGCAAGAAAATTATTCTAAATCCACAACTTGAACAACTTTCTATTTTGCCAACTTCAATCATAAAAAATATAACTTCACAAATATTTTGATTTTGTTTCTATGAACCAATATTGATTACAACAAACATGAAGAATTTTTGTTGTAAACATTTATAGCTTATTTATAATTTTTAAATGCTAAAAAATGGAACGCTTGGGTGGCTCAGTTGCGTAAGCAGCCAGCTCTTGATTTTGGCCCAGGTCATGACCTCCTGGTCCTGGGATCGAGCCCCATGTGTCAGGCTCTGAACTCAGAGGGGACTCTGCTTGAGACTCTCTCTCTCCCTCTCGCTCTGTCTTTCTCTCTCAAATAAATAAATCAATATTTTAAAATAAAATAAAATAAATATTTTTTTAAAAATCATAGTGCTTGGGTCTCCGTTAATCGTAGGCACTGCTAATGTCGGGGCCAGCCCAGATAAAAGCACAGAAGGTGCTATTTTCTGGGCAAACATGAAAGAGGCCTACACACCCTCATCAGAGGTCTTCCTGAAAGGCTGGTTTTGATCATGGAAATCTCATATCAGAAGCCATATCCGCCCCACCCTCCAGTACCTTCATCTTCAGCCGAAGTTCCTTAGGCCAATGTACAATGATGCCCACACTTCTTCCAGAGTTTACTTTTCCTCCCTTATTTCCCAGCACAATCTAACCAAAGTCTCCTCTCCAGTGACCAGCTGCCCAGGCCTACTGCCTAGCCATTGAGAATCACGCCACCTGGAAGGGCTACACCAGCCCACTGCACCTGTCTCAACTCTCGGGTCACATCTGCCACCTTGACGAAGCTTTCCCTGACTATTCATGACAGTCTTATCCATCACCTTGGATGGCACATTCGCTCTGTGCCCCAGGAGGAAGGTGGCCTTGAACTTGTATTACCAGTGAATGCTGCCTTCCGCCCCAACCATGAGACCTGACATTTGTTGAGGCGCTGCTACTTGCCAAGTACTGGTAGGTATTTTACATTCACTCTCAAAGCAGCATTAAGTGAACTAAATTGACAACTCTTCCTCCCCCTGATGCTGCAAGTTCTGAAATTTCCTCCACACACTACGTTTTCCAAATTCTTACTGGTCACGTTCATATTTTATGCAAACCAACATACCCCACAGTATTTCATTATATGTTCAGAGCAGAGCAGAGCAGTCGCTCAACAAAAATGCAGTACTGGGGGATCCCTGGGTGGCTCAGAGGTTTGGAGCCTGCCTTTGGCCCAGGGTGCGATCCTGGAGTCCCGGGATCAAGTCCCACATCAGCCTCCTGGCATGAGGCCCGCTTCTCCCTCCTACTGTGTCTCTGCCTCTCTCTCTCTCTCTCTCTCTCTCTATGTCTATCATAAATCAATAAATCTTCTTTAAAAAATACAGTACTGTTGCTGTAGATGTCAGAGAAAAAAGCCATATCGAAGCTTTAAGTAATTATGCAGAAGCTATAGCTTATATGTACATATTTCATTCATAAAAATAAACTTTAGCTTAGCCTTACCCACTATCTATACCATACATACAACATATTAATTTTTTTCATATCCCAAATATGGCAGGTTTTAGAATGATTTTTTAATGGTTGAAAAGATGACCAAGAAAAAATTATTTCACCCAAAACAAAATTACCACTTCTCTGATAAATTCATTGGAATCCTAGAAAGCATACCGAAAGGTTAACTGATAGCATAGAACTGTTATGCTATTTTTTTCAAATATCAATATAAATAGATGAGATCTACAAGGAAAGAACCTACATCCGGTTGCTCTTTCTCATTAACTGCTTGGCTAGCTGCGGCACAATAAGAATGGGAATCCATTGGACTGTTCACAATTTTTATGACTCTATTATCTTGTATAAGATCTGTTTTATCTAAATTTAAAAAAAAGATCTGTTTTATCTTTTTCTAAAAAGGGAAGGAAGCGCTTGGGTGGCTTGGTTGATTAAGCATCTGACTCTTGGTTTCGGCTCAGGTCACAATCTCAGAGTCCTGGGATCGAGCCCTATGTTGGGCTCTGCACTCAGCAGGGAGTCTGCTCAAAATTCTCCCTCTCCCTCTGCACCTCTTCCCACTTGCACATACACACTCTGTCTCTAAAAACAATAAAATAAAAAAATAATAAAATAAAATATTTTTTTAAAAATCTGTCTTCACTACAGAAATATGAGAACTATGCTCTCAGAGTAAAAAGATACTTTGAGATAAATCACTGTTTATAGATATCTAATCCAAGTGTTTAGCTTGCCTCAGATTTCATGGTTTTGAGAAAATAGTTCTAGGAACACATGGACCTTTGGGGGCTTAGTACAGGAAGCTGAGTTTCCATTAAGCTCATTTGTCTGTGCAGGGGTGGGCTGGCGCCTCCTCACACGGGGTCACAAACGCTGATTACACACAGCTCTTCCCAACAGGGCGGTCAGGGTGTCCCTGTGACGGCTGGAAATCAGCCATGGTGGGAATAGTCACAACTCGGAAGCTGACAAATGTTTATAGTAAGGGCTGCCCCCACCCCATCCCAGAAAGCCAATTGTTCAACATTTACCAGCACAGCACGGCCTATTAGCTAAGATTCCTCCACCCTGCCAACCGCCAGAATGTTCTCAGTAAGTATAAGGGAAGAGAAGAAATAATGTAACTTTTTTGAAAATATAACCACAGACCTGGGTCCAAAGGCCCAAACTTCAGTTGTAAGATGAATGAGTGCTGAAAATCTAATGCATGGTACGGCGATTATAGTTCACCCTACTGTATCACAGACTCGAAAGTTGCTGAGAGTAGATCTTCAGTGTTCTCACCCCAAGAAGGAAATGGTGATGGTGTGATATGATGGAAGTGTTCGCTAAAGCTACAGTGGTAATCACATTGCAGTATAGAATGGATCAAAACCACTTTGTATGTCTTAAACTCCTACAGTGTTATATACCAACTGTATCCCAATAAAGCTGGAAAAGTTTTTTCAAAGAAAAGAAAAGAAGAAAGAAAGAGGTTGCCTGGGTGGCTCAGCTGGTTAAGCATCTGCCTAGGGCTCAGGTTGCCATCTCAGGGTCCTGGGATCGAGCCCCATTTCCCGTCGTCGAGGTCCCTGCTCAGCAGGGAGTCTACTTCTCCCTCCCTCTCCTTCTGTCCCTCCCCCCTCACTCGTGCTCTTTCTCTCTCAAATAAATGAATGAATGAAATGAATATCTTTAAAAAAAGAAGAAAAAAAAAGAAAAAAAAAGAAGAAGAAGAAGAACATTTAACTCCAAAACTCCTAAAAAAACAAAAGGAATATAAAAAGAATTATCATGGAAAAATTTCTACCAGGATAATGAGGAGTCAGTGATTTTTGGCTAACAAATGAGGTAGCTGATGTTGATCATTAAGAAGTCGGTCTCCCATACTTTTCCTTAAATTTTCTACCAGTCTTGTATTAAAACTTTAATAGTACCATTTAAGGTATAAGTGATATGGGCCTTAAAATTTTTCAAAAGAAATTAAAACATGCCGAAAATCAGCAATACATGAAAAGTCTTAAGTTTTCATTGGACAGATGTAAAACAAAAATAAAAATAAAAGAAGTTATGACATCTGAGAGCTTCAAGTTACCAACCAGCTCATAGCACCTGCACCTCTAGGAGGTAGGTGTTCCCTAACCTTTCTCCCATGGCAATCTGGAATTAGCCCATTATGCAGAATGCCAGAAATAGGTCAAAATATATCACTATGGAAATAAGAAAAAAAATTAAGCTCACCAATTCTCAAATTTTAAAAATTTTGAATATCTTATGTATTCTTCCCTCTGCCTCCAGAAAATAAGTCATCTTGATTAGCATGTAAACTTGTTTTCACACCAAAAAATATGACAGGGAAACTTTATTCAAACTAATGTGTGTTGGTGTTACCCGTGTACAATGAAGACTTACCACATCTAACATGTCTTTTAAAATTCTCTTGAGTAGGCCATTCTAAACCTCAAAGTTCACATTCAAATCTGTTCTAAGTGCTTTATTCCAACATTTAAAATGAGAAACAGGAGCTGAGGAGCAAACAGAGAATCAAATGAGTCCATGATGTGCAGTTAAAGCTGGCTTTTCACTGAATTTTCTTTTCAATCGTTTAGCTGAGTCACCAACACTGAATCATTCTGCATATGCCTTATGAATAATAAGCAGAGATACTGGCTTAAAAGCACCCCATAATCTTAGTGATGAATGGCATTCTTACAGCCAAGATGCCATTTCCAGGTACAATTTGTGCCCACCTTGTTTCTAAATGGATTTCCACATCACTAATATTTCATTAAAAGATAAGGTGCACCTCGGGCCAGCCCCAGAAGAGCTGTAAGAAATGACCAGGGAGCCAAGTAAGGGGAGTGGCCTATTTCAGAATGAACAAAAACATATCACTTCTCTATCCCACCTGGACTCATCCAAGACCCATAGAGCAAGTGCAGGAGGCTGGTGGCTGGGACTTGCCTGAATAGTCTGTGCTTTGAACTCATACATTTTCCACAAATGAAAGCCCACAGCATTCACCCATGGTCTTCAGCACTCTTGACTTGTACGTCCTTATGACGTCTTGTTATCTTGTTTCTGGTCTACAGTAGATTGAAGGTAGTGAATTACAGAGGGGAAGAAGTGTTTAGACAAGTTCGGTGGGGTAGTGAGAAGAGCTCACCGACAGGCAAGAGCCAGAAAGAGACACTAAAGACCTATAGGGGTCTTGATTCCATACACTGTCACACAGTGATGTTTTCATAACGCTCATCTTGAGTCGTTGAGACAATTATGTTGAGTGAGAATACATGATGCACTTTCATGCAGATTTACCCTCCTAAGGTGGGCACACAGGTGTATGAGCACTCTGCAGCCACAGGTCAGTGAATAGCCACACCTCCACCCTGGTCCTTGCAAGGCACCTGCTGCCAGAGTTACTAAAATCCTATTCTGGGTCTGATGAGTGTCTGTTCACTTATATGGTGCCCCTGGGTCAAGTGGAGGCATACATAACACCCTTCCTTTCTGTCTCCCCTTCATACTGCTTCAGAAGAAAACTAGTCCACTTGTCCCTAGAAGAATGAGAGCCCTAGTCTACAACTGTTTACCGTCACTGGGCAAAATATCTCTCCTCACTTTCCAAGTATTTCTCCATCAAAATTATTTATTCTTCCCAAAATTTCAAAAAGGGCAAAAAGGCAACAGAATGTTCTATCTCTGATACAGAGAAATTCTAGCAAAAAAACAAATCCCCTCAAAACTATGAAACTAAAGGCAAAACCCGGGACATCTATTTGAGGCCAAGATGTAGTAACAGGGACTGGATTCATTCTCTTTGCTTAAACAACTACAAAACCAGACAAAACATGATTTTCTGACACTGGACAGCCAGCATCACTGTGGTCTCTGAAGAAGGGAAATTAAAAAAAGGAGTCACAATTTATTGGCTTTCTGCCTAGAGACAGTTTCCAGGCCACAGAGCAGACAAGCCAAGAGAACCCAACAAGACTGAGAATGGGAGAGAGGGGGATGGGGGGGGAGGGCTGCAGGGGCAAGAGTATCAGCGAGGAGGGAGCTGCCCAAAGAGCAAGCTCCAAGATCTGCAGACAACTCTGGTGAAAAATTTATCTGTATATCCAGGAGAAATAACAACCCAAGGAAAGACCCACCATGAAGACACAGACAGACAATTCCCAAAGCCCACCTAAACTAGAAATTGTTGATGTTCCTGCCAGCCATGAGAGAAGACCTCACAGCACTTGGGATGTCAGATAGCCTCCCCCTAATGCTTCCTTCCCCATGATCTGGAGACCAAGGCGAGTGCATGCCCCCTATGCTGGGATCCTCAGGAGGATGCCATGCTGAGAACCTCACCTCAATGGACACAGCCCACTCAACCAAGGATGTGAAATGAACCCAAAAGTCTGTCTCATGGGCTCTGAGGTGGTCTGGCTGGAGTTCAGCAGAGCCAGGGTACCCCAAACCAAATAGAAACTGGTCGAGTTATCAGATCTTCTCCTTTTGCATTACGTCAAATGATGGGTTTTGTAAATTAATGTGGCTCATTCTGAGCTTTCTTGTTCACGTACAAAATGTGAAGCAATAGCTGTTAATGTGCTGGCTCCAGAAGAATACTGCGGAGTTAAATTATGCCAGTTTCACATCAGCATCACCAGATACTGAGAATAGAAATTTTAACTAATTCCGGTGATTCAGTTTTCCATCCAATTCATAGAATAAAGTAAAAGGTTTGGGAATTCCATTCTGTTGAGCATCTGACGTTTCTGTGAATGCTACTGCAAATTCAGTTTAAAAAATGAGTATTAGGAGGATGCCTGGGTGGCTCAGCAGTTGGGTGCCTGCCTTCAGCTCAGGTCATGATCCTGGGATCCGGGATCAAATCCCACATCAGGATCCCTGCAGGGAGTCTCCTTCTCCCTCTGCCTATGTCTCTGCCTCTCTCTCTCTCTCTCTCTGTGTGTCTCATGAATAAATAAATCTTTTTTTAAAAATTGAACATTAGGCAAAATAATAGGTTTTGTGGGGATCTCATGAGTCCACATTGAAACAGGGCACTGTGTTGTGGTTCAGTAATATTCTTACCAAATTGAGGACTTAAACGGAGCAGAGGGTACTTGGAATGGTTGTGCTGTGCATGCGACATTCCACCAACCAGAACAAAAGCTGTCATTGTCAAAATTGATATTTTTATATATCAAAGAGCATGTGAACTACAATGTTTTTGTGATAATGTGGTTAAACAAAAACAACTTCCCCATGCATGCCAATAGGCTCTTTTCTCTCTGCTTCCTGCCATCTGCCATTGCAGAAATGCTTCAGCTTTGAAAACCCACTTTGTACATCAAACTAAGGATTCTACAATCAATTAAATATTTCTTACATCTTTCTAAATTTTTGTTGTAGTTTGTTCAAAATTTGTTGTAAGCTTTGATCAGATTATTCAACCCAAAGAGCCAAATAAACCTACTTTTGAAATCCGGGCAACTTGCAATTATTGGGGGAAAGCTTGAAAACAGGACTCATTGACAATAATACTTACCAAAAAAAGGAAAATGCCCAATATTTTGAATGATAAGAGGTCAACTGGAGAAGAAGATTTCATTCTGAAAATCTGTAATTTTGCTTGAAAATAACTTGTAGGAAGAATTTGTTGATGAAGCATCTATTTTTAATTGTATGGGTTTATATACTGTATTATAATAAGATAAAATTCAGAAGCATTGTGATTCTGCAGCATACAAATTTAACAAAGCATTCAAAGAATCATCAAAAGAAACAACTTCTCTGATGAGTTTATAAAAATATTTGTCAATGAAAGGGGCCCTAAATGGAAGCAACAAAGACAATAACCACAAAAGTATTTGCTTAAAATATTTACAATTTCAGTATTTTTAAATACTATTGATATATTTTTTTATAATTTTCTATACTTAGCAAAATTTGCTCAGAGTTTACCAGGTCCCTAAGCACCTCTGAGAGCATATTCTCAATTAAAAATCTGATAGTACATAGAGAAGAGTTAAATGAAGGTGTCAAAAATTTCAAATTCATGAACTACAGAATGTTATTTGGAGACAATTGCTAAAAATTTTATGAAAAATTAATAATTAGACTATATTAAAACATACATTTTTGGGAAAATTATCAAGGACATGGTATTAAAGATAATTTTAAGATGCACTAACACATGTGAACATATACCAAGATTATTTTGCTTAAGTTCAGACAATCAATATCAAAAATCTCCATGTTTTGTTTTAATGCACACAGATATTTTGTGCTTATTTTATACAAAAACTTGTTTTAAGAACAGTTTTTCTAGGAGAACTATCTTCAGGGGCACCAATGTCATAAAATTAATTTGGAGTTAATCTCTCTTTTCCTCTGTGTGTGTCTGTGTATGTCTCTTCCTCTGTGTGTCTTTCTCTACTTATCTTCCTTCCCTCTTTCTCTCCCTCCCTTTATGCACACATACATATACTAAATTATCTTTAATACTCTTTTTTCTATTAAAAATATCCTCATTCAGATAATAATATGAGCATCTTAATCATTGGCTCAGTGGAGAATGCTTCAGCTCTTCCTTCCCTCCATCCCTTTAAGTAGAGGGAGAAAAGTGCTTGCTCCCACACCCACCCAGTCAAGTGAAGGAGGCTGTCATATGTATCAATCACAAAAAAAAATTGAGGGCTTGCAAGAAAGACAACCTGATGTGCCATTCCCCAGTTGGGAGCCTGCATGGCAGCTGACTTGCTGATCTGCCTCTCTGTACTTACGTGAACCAAAGGAGAACAGAATTAAGAAAATATGGCAGGTGCAAAACTGGGGAAGCACACACTTCTAGCATTTCATGAGAGAAGCATTTCTGAGATGCCAGAGTAAGGGCCATCAGAAGACCACCCCTCTATATAAGTAATTCTGACACCAAAAAGTATCAAAATTAACTTTTTCATAATTTATTAAATTATCCAAAATGTTGCAGCTGTTCGGGGGGCATTTATTCAAGACAATAACTGAATCTCACTAAGAACAGCAAACCTATTCCAATCTCCATCTCCTCAGCTTAACAGGAGCCATGAAAACTAACAGTCTCATAACTGCAGCAGCTGTGAAAAACTGTGGCTTAGCATCCACTATAGAAAGAATGAGTTAAGAACTCCCCAGAAGTTCATACCCAGATATCTGTCCCTATTCGACCTGTCTGGCAACATTGTAAAAAGCCCTATTCTCAAGGCTTCTCTTTGTTTAACCTGACTCAGAACTCACTCTGTACAAAGAGCCCTATCCCCTGGGGCATTTCTCAAAAACAATCAGTGGCGATTGTTTAATATCACGTCTGCTTGAAGTGGCAACATTTGTTAGAGCTGATGAAAAATTCTTAAGTTTCAATTTAAAGGAAAAACTAGAGAATGATATGTCAATATGGGGTTTTTGCAAAGTTCTGACATATTCCTGAGAAGCTAAAAGGCCACACATATGTGCAGTGCCACATGTATACCCAGGAAAGACCTGGGTAGGCCCTAAACTCTCACCTTTGGCTGACCTTAAGACTATGCAAGCAAGAAGTAAAGGCAAAGGCAGAGCTGCAAATCCCCTGCTGGAGTACTAGAGGCTCCCTAACACACACATAGAGCCCTTCGGGAAAGGCTGGAGACTTTCTGGGTTGAGGTGGTTAATAAAATCTCTGTCCAATCAGTAGCTGAACACTAAACAAACATCAAATCAGATCAACTCAAAGAGATCTGCAGCTAGACACATCATAATCAAACTATCCAAAGTCAAAGGCAAAGACAGAATCTTAAACTGTACCAAAAAAAAAAAAAAAATCTCACAATACAAATAACACCCATACTGCTAAAAACTACAGTAAAGATAGAAGCCCAGAGAGAATCGCCACTGGGACAGCAGTCATGAGAACAGTCATCCCTGGGACAAAAAGAAGAAATACCTGAGAAGCAAGAACCCCAGCCCCTCAACAATGATCCCTTGGGATGATGTGTGCCCTTCCCACAATTTTGTCAGGGGAAGCCAGTCACAGTATTCCCGGCCTTGAGTAACTTACCTGTGCTAGCTACTTCCACGGGAGCAGAATTTTTTCTTTTGCTGTGTCTTTCTCTGTAAAGGAGAAATAAGTTCCCACTGTACCTTTTCCTTCTGGTTTCCACCACGAAGTTCAGGCGGTTCAGCAGACGTCTGCAAACGCTCCTCTTTTGCTTACTTTCTCACTTTTCCTCATGTGCCCCATTAGGGTCTGACACTCTCAAGCCAGCATGCTTTCCTTGGTTCCCTTTTTCCCCAATCCAGATATTTGTTTTCTGACATTCTTCCATAATGTCACCCTTGAGGGAACTCCCATGGCAAAAAGTATAAAATTAATAAATTTTTATTTTGCCAAAGCATTTATTATTTGAACAAATTCTGTGCCTCCTCAACTCCGTGTTGTAAAATTCCACCTGAACTATTTGCTCCCCAGTCCACCATGTAACCCACATGCTAGGAACCTGCCTGCCTGTCCCCAGCAGCCTCATGTTCTTTGTACCTTCCCTTAGAGAACTAACTAAGCTACCCATGCAGTTTAGACCTGCTTCCCTGCCTAAAAATACTGCGGCATCTTCATTCATCTTGTAGGCCCTGAAGTTCTCTCCCTTCTCTCATCTAATCTTTCATAGTCCTGAGTCTTTAGGGGATGGTTATCCAATTGCCCTTATTAATGAGTCCCTATCAGCATCTTTAATGGGTTTCCTGTCTCGAGGTTCAAGACTCTAGGCTCCCTTTAAGGAAATAATTCTATTTCACTCCCTTGAACTTCATCCTCTCTCCCTGTGTTATATTTCTTTAGGCTCCAATAATTCTTTCCTGACATAATAGCGACTATTATTCCTTTTCCTAGTTTTATCTTTTTTTTCCCCCTAGTTTTGTCTTTTAAGAGCAGTTTTATAACTCTCTAGCCTGGCCTCCTGTATCAAAGTATTCCTTAGGGTCTGAGAGCATCAAGTCTTCCCTTGCAAGGCTAAGCTATCCTCTAAGATTGCAAACTTTGTCCCCCCGCAAAAAACATTTCATCTCCCACCTGAAAGAACTTACCATCTTTACTTTTTCTTCTCTTCTCCTTTTTTAATCTCAAGATCTAACCCTGAATTTGGCATGTATCACTGTCCCTTTCCTAGTAAAGTGTATTTTATCCTCCTGCCTTCTCTTACAATTTCTTATATCCCATCTTCACTCTCCATTGCTTACCCCAGTGCATATTTCATTAAAGCAACCAAAGATTCCTGCCAGAAAACCTACAACCATGAGTACATCTGTATCAGTGTCCCACTCACTCTTGTTACAAGGGAAGTGTGTGCCAATAGTCCATATAGCCCACAGTCCACCTGATCTTGCTTCCTTTCCCTGTAGTTCCTTAAAATTGGCCCATCTCACTCTTTCTATGGAATCATTCTAATAGTGGCCTGCCACATTTTGAGTATCAATCATCTGAAAGGAAGTGAAAGGAAAGGAAAGGGAGGGGGGAAGAGGGGAGGAAAGAGGAGAAGCAAAGGGAAATTAAAACCTCCCCGCGCCCTCCATCTCCCTGCTCTTCCTGACCCACTTCCCTGTTGCCATTAACAGGATTACTTCCCCCCAAAGTTCTCCTGCCACATTCCCTCTGTCCTCTCCTTCTGAGACCCACCTTCACTGATAGTAAACCTTCTCATTACATCATGTATGCCCCTTAGGGTCATTTATGCATTTTCTCTTCTTTTTTTCTCTCTGTGCCTCAGTCAGGCATTTTCTGTTGATCAGTTTATAGTCCTGTTTTCTGCCGTATTTGACATGTTATCTCCATTCATTGCTACTTTCAGATATCATATGGGTCTGTTCTAAAATTTCCCTTTGACCTCTTTTTGTAGATTCCACATCTTTGGTAAATGTCTCTATTATTTTCCTTCTATATTCCTGAATATACTGATTCTTATTATTGTCAAGTTCTTTGTTACTAACATCAGCACTCCTGTGAGATCACTGTATCACCTGTGCTTCCCCTGCCTGCTTAGTCTCTGGATTTTCAGCAACAGAATCCTGCATCTTATTGAATGCAGGGCACTGTGTAAGACAATGTTATTTCTCCAGGGAAGATTCCCCTTTTCTGCTAAACTTTAGTGGGGGTGATATTTTTGTTTAAGATTTTATTTTATTTGAGAGAGAGCGAGAGAAATCACAGAGGGAGAGGGAGAAGAAAACTCCCTGCTGAGCAAGGAACCTGACATGGGGCTCAGTCCCAGGACCTCAGGATCAAGACCTGAGCCAAAGGCGGATCTTAACTGACTGAGCCACCCAGGGGCCCCTCGTGGGGGATGATAATTGAACCCAATTAAAACTAAGGAATGGACTAAGAACTAAGTGAAATTGGGACTGGACTGCAGTGCCCCTAAGACTCAACTACCCTCTTTCTCCTACTAGAATGAAAGTTCTGTGAGCAGACAGCTTTTGTGGGTTTTGCTCAACATTTTTCTCTTATGAAAGATACACAGAAATATTCCACAGGGCTTTGCAGAGGCTCAGGCCAATTAGAGCTTTGATTCTCATTATATTTTCAAAGAGTGGACATACAGGAAAAAAGAACTGTTCATTGTTCTAAGCTTATAATTACAAGAAAAAGGAGTCTATAGGTGACTTTCACCAACTTTTTCTAATTAATTTAGTGATCAAACTGATTCTTGAAAATGTAACTACATTACATGTAGATAGCCTGCTAGTGGGGGCTAACATATAGCAATAATTCATCAGATCATTATGAAAACATTTAATTTTTACCAACATAGATTTATGTTTTATTTTTTCTACTCACTTAATAGATAAACCCAATCAAATGTATTTAGTAAATCTATCAAACAACTTAAAGGAAGAAGGTCACATATTCCAGAAAATTGGCAGACATAATTGGAAATTTGTAGCTTCATTCTGGAGGAAATCTTTTTGATAGTGGCAGGGGCTCAGTGTGGTGATAAGATGCCCCCATGTTTTAAACTGTCCCTCCATGAAAAGACCAATACAAGAGAAAATGATTCAAAGGGGGAAATGTGCAAAATATTCCTAATGCCCAAGCATCAGCCCCAAGAGCCAAAGTGGGTGATGACTCACCCGCCACTGGTCCAGTGTGGAGTCCCAAGCACTTTGAGGAGATCCATCAGTGAAATGATGGGAGTGGGACTTTTAGGTCCATCCAGCTTGCAGAGATGGTCATTAAACTGAAGAAAACAGCAAACAAGATGCTTGGGTAGAGGGGAGTAGGGGAGATATATGTGTTAATGTTTCTGAGGGCATTTCTGCAACTCAAAAGAAAGCTAATTCTCTGCAAGTGTTTGTTAGTCAATGTATCTGAAGCAGATGAAAAAAGGAATACAGACAACTGAGTTCCAATCTGCTCCACTCTCTGGCTCTAATAAAAACTAAACAAGACTTCTCTTAATAATCTCTTTCCCACAAACACAGAAACACACAGTATTATCTAATTAACAGAGAAACAAATGGGTCTTTCCACATTTTATTTTATTTTTTTTTTCTTTCCACATTTTAAATTTGCAAAAACATCCCTGAAAACTTTCATATGTTTCCAAGTGCTTGAGACCTTCAGCCATTTGGGTGTGCTCCAGGGAAAGACTCCACCCTGAGCCCCGGCAGCATGGGGAATCAGCACAGCAACCCTGAACAATTCCAACCAAGAAAATCACTCTACAGGGAAACTGAACTTCATATTCAACTTTCTATCAAAGACTAGTTTGATTTAGTGGCACCTGGGAGGCTCCATCGGTTCAGCGTCTGCCCTTGCCTCAGGTCGTGATCTCATGGGATCAAGCCCGATGTTGGGCTCCATGCCTCTTCCTCTGCCCTTCCCCCTGCTCATGCACAGTTTATTTCTCTCAAATAAATAATCTTAAAAAAAAGACTAGTTTGATTTAGAGTGTATGAAAATGGGATTATGAATTATTATAATTCTTTGAAGGTTTTGAAAATGGGCCCATATGGCACATAAAATCTGGCTGTTTTCAAAAGGCAAACATAAGAGACTTTTAACTCTAGGAAACAAACTGAGGGTTGCTGGAGGGGGGGTGGGTGGGTGGATGGGGTAACTGAGTGATGGGCATGAAGGAGGGCCTGCGATGTGATGAGCACCGGGTGTTATAAGCAGCTGATGAATCACTGAACTCAACCTCTGAAATTACTAATACACTATATGTTAACTAATGTGAATTTAAATTAATAACAAAATGAAATAAAATAAAAAATGAGCTACACTCCAGGAAAAAAGAGGCAATATGAGTTTCAGAGCAATCTAGGAAATTGACATTTAAAGTTAAATAAAAATAAACTTTAATACAGACCAACTTCAAAAACAAGTGATGTGAAGGCAGATGTCATTTGCTGACATTAAAATCTTTGCCAAAGAAAATTTAAATCTTCATACTTAATTGCATGGGTATTATGGGTATGGGTATTATGAAATACCCTTTACAAAAATGAATGAATATAAATAAATATGAAAATGAATAAATGAAAATAAATAATTTATAAAATAAATAAATATGAAAATAAGTAATAAATAAATAAATTAGTAATATCCTTTTCCCACCTAACCTTGGATATTTTTTTTCATTTTGAACTGATCGTTCAGAAGGTAAAAATATTTTCTCACTTAGAACTTCATATACCAGTTCTAGATAACTGCGAAAACTTCTAAGCTGTATAAAAAAATTCAACAATAGGGGCATGTGGGTGGCTCAGTAGGTTAAGTGTCTGATTCCTGATTTCAGCTCAGGTGGTGATCTCAGGATCATGAGATCGAGCTCCATGTGGGGTTCTACACTAGGTGTGAAGCCTACTTAATATTCTCTCTCTCTCCTCCCCCTCTGCTCCTCCCACCCTCTCTAAAAAAAATTTTTTTAATAAAAATGCAATAATACCTTCCAATACACATTCCAAAAAAATAAATGAGGGGAATATGTGCAGTTTATTCCAAATTCCTCTGTTTTTTGAATGATTTTTATGAGGTTTAATTATAAAGAACCACATTTCATGCTTTTAAATGTTTACTAAAAAGAAATACCACCAAGAAAAGATTAGAACACTATGGAATCCATTGGAAAATCTTCCTCTTTAGCTTTTGAGAAGACAGAGTGTATGGGCTTATTTCAATCCAGATGTGATTTTCTCGCTGTTAAAATGTCCATATGTGAGATGGAAGCACGATGATTGAAGAAAAACTGATGTCAAGTAGATATAAAGGTGATTTTTTTTAGTTTATTGGTATCCACTCCCAGGCCATCTGAAACACATTTTTTAAAAGCAGGTTAAAATGGAACTTCCCAAACCTGTTATCTGGTCACATTTTATTCCCAGATCCCAAGAGCTGATATTCCTGTTAGAGTCTAGATTCTGGGTGTTTTTCTAGACAGCAGCCTGTAGCATGTTGAGAATCTACAATATGGCATGAAAGCTAATCACAGGGCATCCAAACAGCACTTGGCTTCCAGGCAGGTACCGATACAGAAACACCCCTGAAAACCTATTTTGAAATTATTTCAGTAGTCCTCTGCTATCTCATTAAGTTCAGTGGTTGATCTAAAGAAGCCCCTTCCTGAAATGCTAACCAAAACCACCACAACACATCACCTCACACCTGTCAGAATGGCTAAAATCAAAAACACAAGGGACAACATGTGTTGGCGAGGACGTGGAAGAAAAAGAACCCTCTTACACTGTTGGTGGGGAATGCAAACTGGGGCAGCCACTGTGGAAAACAGCAGGAGGCTCCCCGAAAAGTTAAAAATAGAGCTACCCTACAACACAGTAGTAACGATTGCTACTAGTAGGTGTTTACCCAAAGAATACAAAAACACTAATTTAATCCCTATGTTTATAGCAGCATTGTCTACAATAGCCAAGACGTGGAAGCAGCCCAAGTGTCCTTCAATAGATAAATGGATAAAGAAGAGGGGGTTTGTATATACACAAGGGAATATTATCCAGCCATAAAAAAAAAATGAAATCTTGCCACTTGGAACAAAAGGGTATTATGCTGAGTGAAATAAGCCAGAGAAATACAAATACCATAAGATTTTGCTCATATGTGGAATTTCAGAAACAAATGAACAGACAAGGAAAAAAGAGACAATCCAAAAAACAGACTCTTAAATATAGAGAACACATGGACGGTCACCAGAGGGGAGGCGGGTGGGGGTATGGATGAAATAGGTGATGGAGATGAAGGAGGACACTTATCAGCCCCGGGTGTCGGGGGGAAGTGTTGAATCACTGTATTGTATACCTGAAACGAATATAACACTGTAGGCTAATGACACTAGAGTTAAAAACAAAATAAAGATGACCCTTTGTCCATCTTCTCCCCTCCAACCTCAGCCCCATTCTTCAAATATGCTAAGACACCATTGCATTGTTGGGGTCTGCATTTTTTTTGTTTGATTTTAATACTTAATAACTCTCTGAAGGAGTTGAGCAGTCCATCCCTCTGGCACCTAAACCTCCCTGAAACTCCACCCCATGAACATCATCCAGATGTGGTATTTTACATGAAGACCAGTATTCATGTATTCATTAAAATTAAATGAACCTATATTACACCAGGGTAGTACTATGAATTTCAGAAAGCTTAATTTTATTTGATTCATATGATAATTCTGTACTATGGTAGGTTGAGTATTACAGTGGATTTAGAACATTTTTTTTTTTTTTAAGGAAGAAAGGAAAGAAACACA
Organism: Canis aureus; assembly: GCF_053574225.1. Lineage (NCBI taxonomy): Eukaryota > Metazoa > Chordata > Mammalia > Carnivora > Canidae > Canis > Canis aureus. The sequence goes on from NC_135622.1 coordinate 62,752,032, forward strand.
TGAGTCCATGCCCTGCCCCTGCCACCTAAAGCTACAGTTACACATGACTCAGGACCAGCCTCCAAACCCCTGTGGTGACCACGGTACATGCCCGCTGTGACCTCTGCCATCTCTAGATTTGTTCACGGTTCTAACATTCTCATCTTACGGAAGGCAACTGATGCTCAGAAAGGACAAATAAATGTTCAAGACCATACAGTCAACAAAGGTGGCACATGGACTAGACCCAAAGTTCTCACTCCCAATCCATCCTCTTCCCATGCCAGACATCAGGACATGGGGACAGAAGCCTCTGGCAAAAAGGAGCAGGAAATGCCATCCTAAAGTTATTTTTCAAGCACCAAAATATGCACTAAGCATGAAGTTAGATCAGAATCGGTGGGCTCTCCACCAGAAACGTATCAGTTAACCAAGAAAACCTACAGATAAGATGGAGGTGGTTTCCATGTGATTACAATTCCCTCCCTACGGTGTCATAAATGCTCCAGGCATGTCCAACAAGAAATCAAGAAGCCATCGTTACCATGAAATGGTAGCTTTTCCTTCTCCATCGACAAGTCAACACTGTATACTAACAACGGTAAAGACCTTGACGATCCCAAAATCCTTGTTTCCATTTTTGTTCTGGCAGCCAAGAAGCTCGGTTAACCGTAGGAGTCAAGTACACTAACAATCTTAGCAGAGAATTTGGGTAGAATAACCTGCTTGTCTTCTCTCATTTAATAACAAAGAAAAAACAGCCAAAATGAAGTAAAACTAACATTACTAACATAGTTTAGTACCCTCTAAACAGTGTGTCCAGCACTGTTCTTATAATAAGCATTATTTAAGTTATCCCAACAAACTATGAATTAGGTATTATTATTAGCCCCAGTTTATGGATGAGTAAACTGAGGCACATCCATAGTTCACACACTTAGTGAGTATAATCTGTATTTTCTTAATCACCAAAAATGTACCTTTCCATGGGTTCTACTGTCAATCTCTGACATATAAGGCATATGTGAGTGCATGTGTGCGTGTGATGTATATATGTGCTTGGGTGTATGCATATAATGTGTATAATTATAAGATACCTTTACTCATTTTTAATCAATGATCGATCACACTATGTAAATACATGTCATATTCAGGGCAGATGAGTCACTCTGGAATACCAGATACAGACCAATATTGTAAATAATGAGGGTGGGAGCCAGGTGGGGATCTACATGACATTTCACTAGTCACTTCCCCCACCCCCTTCCAGCTTTACATTCAGGGAACACAGGAAGGAATTCCAGATGAATTTAGTCTTAGTCGTTTTTAACTTTGGCCACCAAAATATGAAATGCACAATTTTAATATTGTGCTAGCATACCTCTTCAGTATAATGTGAAAAAAAATGTCTAATTTTATTTTCATTTGCCTTCTGGTCCTTTCTAGCTTCTGACTGTTGTTCTTTACAACGTGGCTGATATTTTGTTTTCATGGTTTTTGTTGTTTAGTTTTTTTCTCCCTGGGTCATCTCTTCTTGTCCCAAGGATGGCTGTTCCAGGGATTCTTGTTCCTTGGGCACCTGTTCTTGGGATGCTTGCCCCAAGGATGGCTGCTTGAGCAATTCTTGTTCCTCATATTCTTCTTCTGATTGTCTTGATGATGATTCTTGTGGTTCTTGTCCCATGGGTGGTTCGCTTTGGTCTTCTGTTTTTACTGCGGGTTCTAGTAGTGCAGGTGTGTTTTTTTCCTCTAGAATGCCATATGGTTCTTTTTCTTGTTTTCAGTAAACAAAATAAAACAAAATCACCAGTAAACATAGTAGCCATTTAAACCAAGTGAAATAAATCATAAAATGACAAACATTGCCACTATATCTATCCTTGGACCTCATATTGATAGTGATAATATTAACAAAAACAAGTCTCACATAGGACGTCACATTTACATTGTGCTTTACATACATTATCACTTTTGTTCCCACTTGGAAATATCTTAAACAAGCATAAAATAGGTAGAATGTAATAGTATCAGAGAAGCTTAAGAGAAACAAGTATAATGTGTTACCAAATATTAAATAGATACAATCCTTTAGTTGTCTAAAAACTGAAAAACCATAGGAAAGGCCCTTGCTTCTTCTGCAGGTCACTGAGGTAAAAAAAAAAAAAAAAAAAAAAAAAAAGGCACTTTTAGTAAAATTTTAAAAAAAGAATCAGAGTGCAGGAGAATCCAGAGCCACTGTCTTTCTCCAGAAGAGGCACCAACAGAAGAAAATGACCTAAAGAAGCAGAAAGACTATGAGGGACTTATTAACCTATCACTTGCCAAACCACATTTGTTGATGCCGAGACCCGCTATTCCTAGGGTGACACAGGCCACCGGGCACAGGGACTGCAAGGCCGGCCCTGGAAACTGACAGGAGAACCGTTGGAAGTTACTCCTAGAAGGATGTCTTCACCATGAGGCTCACAGAACCGCAGAGAAGCCGGGAACTTTGGATAATGTGCTGGCCTGATGCCTCCCCAAAACCGCTTCTTTCTCTCCTTTACGGAAGCAAGACCGAGACCCCTGTCCAGAAGCCCAACTCCAACCTCATCCCTGCCGCAGGTATTGACCTGTCACCAGGTCTGCTCAATCTACTCACGTCCACAGGTCTTCCCGAAAAGACCTTTCTCCGCAGCCCCTGCCCCTCCAGGGCCTGTCCCCTCAGGGCACACGTCCCCTGTGCAGCCCACACCCCTCCAGGGCCTGTCCCCTCAGGGCACACTGTCCCCTCCAGCCCATGCCCGCCCCAGGGCCTGTCCCCTACAGATGCTGTGGGTGAAGGCAATGCTCTCACTCTTCCCCTCCTGCCACCAACGTCACGTTCACATAAGTTGAGCACATCGGCCCTGCCCTGCGTAGCGGCAGGATGACCCCAGCCCCTCAGAGGGACACAGCAGGCCACAGCGAGGCCGGCCAGTCCCCTTCTAGGGCCGAGCCCGGGGCCCCTCAGCCAGGCCACCCCACCCGGGACCCCCTGGCCCAGGCTGCAGGCTGCTGTGTGGGGTGAGCCCCAGTGCCAGCGCCGTGTGCGGGAGATGGCAAGCCAGATGCCCTGAGGGGAGGGCACCCAGGGGCGCCATGGACAAAGGACCACGTCCTGTGCAGTCCCTGCGCCCCGGCGTCCCTGTGCCCAGCCCACCTGCTGCCGGGGCCCCCGACGCTGTGACCCGCGTCCCCGTCTCTACCTCCCACCGGGCCTGCCTTCCACTCGGTGTCCCCGCAGGAGGCCGCCGGGCCACGGTACTCAGGCCGACTCAGCGCCGCCGCCGGCATCGGCACCTACCTCCACGCTCACCTGAGCGGACCTCTCCTGTGTCACACGGTGCACACACCCCCACAGCCTCTGTCCTGGGCCCGGCAGGCAGCCGTTCGCCCTCCCGGAATGTTCCGAGGCTTCTGCACCTCCCCCACCTGTGTGTATCTGCGCCGCCCCCACCACACTGAGCTCCCCACGGGCAGCAACACTGAGCTTCCTCCAGCCTCGCCCCTCGGCGCCCAGCAGCAGCCAGTACCCAGCACGGGCCCAGCCAGCACCCAGCACACACCCAGCCAGCACCCAGCACACACCCAGGCAGCATCAAGCAGACATCCAGCCAGCACCCAGGACATACCCAGCTACAACCCAGCACACACCCAGCCAGCACCCAGCACACACCCAGCCAGGTGCCCAGCACACACCTGGCCAGCACCCAGCACACACCCAGGCAGCATCAAGCACACATCCAGCCAGCACCCGGCACATACCCAGCTACAACCCAGCACACACCCGGCTAGCACCCAGCACACACCCAGACAGGTTCTCATCATATACCCAGCCAGCACCCAGCACAGACCCAGCTAGCACCCGGCACAGACCCGGCAGCTCCACACTGCTTTCTTCTGTGTTCATGCGAGTCCTGGCTCCCTACTTTATGAATAATATTAGACAAGTCTCCTTCCCTCCCTGGGTTCCAGTCATTTCTTTCTTGAAACCCAGGAGTAAATGTATGAATCTTAAAAATGTAGGATTACGGTGGTGAGTGAATGAAAACAGACAATGAGCCTTAAAAACTCATCGTGACCAACTCGTGATCACATACAAGTGTAATCAGCAAGGGGGAGGACTAAGAGCCACCACAGGGTCACATGATCATGTGCCCAGTGACAGCAGAGCAGTGAGAGGCACACGGCCTCAGCAGCCCTTTGCAAACCCCGGGGAGGCGTGCAGCGCCGGGGCTCACTCGGCAGCATGGGGCCCTGCACGCTCCTCCTGCAGGGGGTGTGATCCCTGCTCACAGTCCACCTGTCCCCACACGCAGGCAGGGCTGCCTCACTCCGCCTTGTGTCTCCAGCACCCCGCTCAACCCAGCCCACGGAAGGTACTCAGAAAATGTTGGAAAAATGAAAGAATAAGGTAATAAATAACGAATGAACCGGCCATCCCCCAGTCCTACACATAAAGCATTCCTAAACATAAAGAAAATTAGAATATGCAAGATTAAAAATAGAATTAAGGTAATAAAGCATGCTTATGTAACAGATTGCCATAAAATGTATTACAAAGTCACGTTAAATATTAATATGAAATAATATAGGCATTATATTAATATAGAAAAAAACATATTTCCAAACTCCCTGAGCTCTCTTTGCCTTTAAGTGCAGCCGCCAGTGAGATGCTGCTGGTGCCACACACACGTGTGCTACATTTCTTACCAGAGCTGAGCCCACAGCCCAGTGCACCTCTTCATGGGGATAAAGGGTGTCATCTGGGTGCGCTTATCTATCTGCTGAAATCTGTACTCTTTGTCACAAGTGTCAGGAGCTTTGGTTTTTCCTTTCTCTACTCCTGTTTTTCTTTTTTACAAAATATTAGAAGGGTATTCAGTGAAATATTAAAATATTTGCATAACACCTGGACTGAACTGTGGGCTGCCAGACAGCACCACCATATGGTTGGGTCCAAACCCATTCTTACCAACGACCAAAAAACCGGGCCGTACAGAGTGTCGCTTACACTGCTTAGTGATGAAAGAGTCATCTGTTCAAAGCCACATAATACAAGTGGAAAGCTGCCAGTAGACGGAGGGCCGCTGGGTGCCGGGGCTGGGGCCATGCATAGAGTGACCCCCTGGGGACATTTTCAGTGGGAAACTCCCAAATGGACAAAGAGAGCCCAGACCATGCATCTGTGCATGTCACACACGCCCCACAAATGATCACCGAAAATTCACTCTCTTACCAGGAAATGGAACCACTTTTTTATTCTTGCTGAGGTTCTTGAGAGATGCTGAAAAAAGAGAGAAAAATCCAGATATTAATAAACTGACCAGAAGGTTTACATCCCATGAGATTTAGATGTAAGACCTACATCTAAAGGAATCGCTGGGATATAACCATGTTGACCAGCGTAGAGGGAGTTTAGAGCCAATTTGAGTAAAAGGATAGTCGTGCATCATAACACAGAAAGTCCTGCCAACATTATGCAAATTGTAGTTTCTGAGATCGCAGGGCAACTGGCAAAATTGTGATCTTTTTTTTCTTCCTCTAAAGAAAAGCACATTTTTCATAAACTGCTTCCTCGTGCAGTTTCATCGAGGGAAGTCAGGGGCATATGGTGGCATTTCCTCTGCTCCACACAAGATTTAGTAGGTAACAGAGTCTCTCCGGTTACACCAGTAAACCGTAAAATGCAGGTGTCGGGTGTACCCTACGAATACCCAGAAAATGTAAACCAGCTCAACTTACACAACAGCTGCCTTTCAAAAAGCCCAACAGTAAATAGCAATAAAAACGGAACATTCAGTCTAAAATGAAAAAACGCTAAAAGTAGAAACGCATGAGTTCGCGTCAACGCCTGCGAGATCGAACACGCCAATGCACACGGCACGCTGCACGTAACGCAGCAGCTTGTGCGGATCCGCCCCATTTAACAGCTTATCTGGCAATTTCGCTTTGACTTCAGGTGTTGTGAGGTTTTTATGGAGTCCCTGCCAGCGCAGGAACATAGCATGAAAACACGGGCCCGTTACAGATACGCGCTTCTGCGGGACCGGTGGGGCCCCCGCCTCGGGCATGAGTAACACAGGAACACTTTTGCTATGAAGCACCTCCAAGACCTTGAACCCAGGAGCCAAAAGGCTGGACGGAAGCCGCGCTGGGAGGCCTGATGCTCTGGCAAAGGGGGATGGAAAGGATGCACCAGAGCAGCCAGGGGAGCTGCCAGCCACTGCAGGAAGGAACTCGAGAAGCTGTCACAAGACTTGATGGGAGAGATTAAACTGCCAAGAGCAGCAGCCGGGGAATCTGAAAACTGGGGCGGACGAGAAGGAACGGGAGACCCACAGATTCCAGAGCAGTGGGCTGGGGGCCACCGGGGGGCCGGAGGGGCTCAGGACGCCCCGCTGCTGCCCCCCGAGAGCTCGAGCACCCGTCAGGTCTCCAGCACGCGGGGCCCGGAAGCCGTGTGTCCACTGCCACGGACTTTTGTGACTGCCAGGCTACCGGGCAGCCACTCCTGATGGATTAAGACGTCAGGCTCAAGTTGGTGAAAATAAAACCAACGTTTTGGTTCAAGGTATAAATCCCTGGCAAAAAAGTTAGAAGCCCAGAGTTAGAGAGCAATTAATTTTTGTAGTCCATAACTGTTACCTAATGCGTCTGATTTCTCTGCGGGCTAGAAGGTATTTATTTATTTATTTATTTATTTATTTATTTATTTATTTATTTATTTTAGAATATTTTTAAATAAATCGGCAAAGACATTTCCCAAGTCCTTAGAGGCAATTACAAATTCCAAGCCAGGGATCCCTGGGTGGCGCAGCGGTTTGGCGCCTGCCTTTGGCCCAGGGCGCGATCCTGGAGACCTGGGATCGAATCCCACGTCGGGCTCCCTGCATGGAGCCTGCTTCTCCCTCTGCCTGTGTCTCTGACTCTCTCTCTCTCTGTGTGTGACTATCATAAATAAATAAAAATTAAAAAAAAAAAAAAAACAAATTCCAAGCCAAAAAGTAGTCTGGATTCGCAGCCTCTCTGGTAAGTGGCTTGAAGGAGTCGTGCCCCACGGGGGACCTAGAATAACGGGGTAGCCCAAGGAGCCCGCCTGCAGCCAGGATAGACCGTTTTGTTCTTAGAATTATTTTAATCGTTCGTTTGTATTCAAATGTGCTCATGATAGAAAATTCGGAAAAATAAGAGAAGAGCCCCTCCTCCCCAAACGGAAATAAATTTAAGTCACAGACGCACCAGCTTGCTGTTTTAAGTGGGAATCTACAGAATAAGAACTTGTCTGACTTTACAGTCTTGGGGTGAACTTCCAGATGCAGGCCACTGGCCCAGAGGTACACTAGCTTCCGAGTGCCCTGCAGGACAGATGCTCCAAGTCGCACCCTCCTGAGGACACGGCCTCCCTACTCGTCTTCCCAAGCGATGGCAGCTTGTTCTTCACATGCTCGGAAGTGGGGACGGGTCCTCCCTGCACCTCACCGCCGGTCAGGACCTCCAGGCCTCCCCGCTGAAACATCCCAGCCCCTCTGCACACAGCTCCTGTCCTCAGACTCCACCCGCCGCCCACCCTCCCCTTGGCCACGCCCCTCTCCCCCCAACTCAGGCCACCCCCTCCCTCCCAGAGCCCCCGAGTCACCCTCGGGGATCTCAGTAGCCACTTGCGACACACCTTCCCGTCCTGGTCTCCCAGCTCTGACACCTCGTCACATCCAGCGAGCCTGTTCTCCAGCCTCCCCCCGAGACCACACCTTGGACCTTGTCGCTGCCAAGCAACGTGATGACCTGTGTCCACCGCCCCCTGCCATCCTGACAGAGTCCCAACACGCCCTTCACCCCGCTCCGTCTGGAGTCAACCTCTCACCTAACCGTGGTGCGGTCACGAAAACTAAAATTAGCGTTAAAACGGTACCATGTAACCTCACGCTTTATTTGGATCCCAGTAGTTTCTAATATCCTTCTTCTGTTCTAGGATCCGATGCGAGACAGCACCTTGCAGCCACTGGTCGTGTGTCCTGGCGTTCTCCAAACTGTGACAGCTCCTCAGGCTCTCCTCACTCCCCATGGCCAGGTCACTTCTGAAGACTCTTGGTCGGGTTCCGTGGAGCGTCCCCCAGGCTGAGTGTGGCTCATCTATTCTCACGAGTGGACAGGAGTCACGGATTGAGGGGGCAACACAGAGGAGCAGTGCCTTTCCCACTGTGTCCTCCCAAGAGGTACATTAGGTCGATGTTACTTCATCTCTGGTGGTACCAGCCCTGACCCCGCGGTCTACACTCTACAACATGCCCCAGTGTTTCCTTTCAAAGATTAAAAACTGATTAATTTTGCCCTTTAGTCTACACCTAAAAAATAAGATCCAGATAGTAGTGAGAGTAGAACCTCATCGGAAGAGAAATTGCAGAGGAGATGAGGGGCCCGGCTTCTGGATCTTTAAGGTCCCTTCCTAGCCTAAATTCCAATCATGATATAAGCTATTTATTCTTCTTTTCTTCATGCGTTGCATTTGAAAGGGACAACGGCACATTATGCTACAGGTATCATTCCTGTGGGACTGGCCAAGAAATTCAACAAAACTATACAGTGGAAGCAGGAGAGGATGCCTTCCTGGATCATTTCAACCTGAATAGCCGCTCGGCACACAAGGACAATAAAATGCCACCTGGAGGACCTGTCAAAATCAGGTGTGCAGAGATGGCTGGAAATTAAAGGGAGACACTGCTGAAGGTGTGCCATGGCAGGAGAGGGACCCTGGGCCCAGCCGAGAGATGCAGGTGCCTCAGCGGGACATGCAAACAGACCTGCAGGATTCGGGGGCTCCGCGAAAAGGAAGCGCAGAATGAAGAACAGAACCGCCTTGTGTTGGAACACAGTGTAGAGTTCCCAGCATGTCTGTCCTCACTGAACATTACAACAGGGCCATATGTTATGGATTCTATAGGTGAGGAAAGTAACTCTCAGAGTCTCAGTGACTTGCTTGGATGCCGTAGACTCCAGGAGCAGGGCACGTACTCGCCCCCAAGCTCTGGGTCCAGCACACTTCCCTCCACACACACAAGGTTCATCCGAATGCTCAGTTCCTCTGATGAATACTTGGCTTCTCTCTATCAATTCTCGAATCGTTTTGATACGACTTAGAAGTAATTACACACTGATGTTCCCTTATCAGTTTTATTTTATCCAAGGACAGCCTCTCCAAGACCACTGTGGAGGAGGGATGCCCACAAACAGGAGAAAGCCCACACCCTGACCTCATGGCTCTCGGGAAAGGCAAGGGAAACAGCGCCTTCTCCCCGTGTATACGGCACGTAGTCTCCCATCACTGAAGAGGAAAGCAGCCATATAAACTCAACTTGTACAGATGCCAAGAAACAATTTTTATGAACTTGAAGGATCTCTTAATCGAGCTAACGTTATTGATCCTACCAAACTGGAGCAGGGCTTCGTATGTGGGCGGACCTCCTTTTATGGCAATTTGCTTTATTGCACTTTGCAGATACAGGGGTTCTTTTATGAACTGAAGGCTTGTGGCAACTCTGCATCAAGCACGTCCATCAGCATTGTTGTCCCAACAGCATTTGCTTGGGTCTCTGTGTCACATTTTGGTCATTCTCGCCATATCTCAACCTTTTTCATCATTGTCATCGTGTTACGGCGATGTGTGAGCAGTGATGACCACTCACCTAAAGCTCAGAGGATGGTATTTTTTGACAATAAAGTATTTCTTCACTCAAGGATGTGCGTTGTTTTTTTAGATGCAAGGATGTTGCGTGCTATTACACACGCAACAGACTACAGTATAAATGCAACTTTTCTGTACGGTAGGAGACCAAAGGCTTCGTCTGACTTCAGTTTATTGCAATGTTCGCTCTCCTGGAGTATTTGCTTTATCATGGTGCTCTGGAAGCAAACCGCAACATCTCCCAAGAATGACTGCAGATCAAGTGCTGTACAGGACCCGAGTTGGTCCGGCTCACACAGGAAGGAGAGATCTTAGATGCTCAGAAACGACTGAGGTTTAGGGGTCAGGAAAGTATCTAAGGAGAAGAGTATAGTGAAGACTTTTCTCTAGAATTACTTGGATCGAGTTCTGTCTAAAGGTAAAGATCAGATTCAAACTCAACCCCCACGTCAATCCCATCATACAGCCCATGGGGCCACTGAGCTCTCGTCCCCCAGGGCAGCTGTCCCCACAGTCACCTCCAGGCCCTCCACGCAGCCTCAGCGTGGGCAGCCTCATGGAGGCACAGGGCAGCGCCTCACACGCTCGCCAGCTCAGAAAAGCTAACAGGGAGACTTGAACGACACTCAGATTTCACCAATTCAGCCCAACTTGAACTGAAAGGGAGCCGCTGATGCCACTGCCTCCTCTGACCAGTGAGCTCAGGGCCCCCGGACTGGTCTGAGCTGACACAGCGGGAGACAGCAGGCTGCGGGGCTACTTGTGGATGCTCGGCGCTTACTCCCCTTTGTACCACGTTGTCGTCCTAAGCATCATTTTCTACCTACATAAAAGATCATAGGATAACACTAAACGAATTTGCCCAAAAAAAATAAAACCTCTCAAATAACAGCACTTGTAAGGTACGGAAAGGAAAGAACTGCCAGCTGGCCGAGTTCCTGCCCAAGCACCCGGGCCCACACGGAGCACTCGGGCACGCCGCAGGTACACGGGGAAACCCAAACCAGGGCCAGACTCCAGGCCAACAGCGACCATTTGCTTTTCTCTCACTTTTCCCTCTCCTTTGCTAAGGTAAGATGCACGTTCAGTGGAATTGTTTTCTGCGTGGTCAACACCCTCCCCTGCCACCCAGGGCTGGCCTCACAAGCCTTAGAGCTCAGTTACTTCCTTCCCACACCTACTTACCAATAGTCCACTTCTTCAAGCAAAGGTGGCTTCCAAGCATAAGGGAAGCTGAGACACCAGCTTGGCCTCACTCTACGCTGTAGAGAACTGGGAGCAGCTCCCTGGAGCAGAGGCTCTATCCTGTGGCCTCCTGATAGGAAGAGAGGGAGCCAGGATGCACCCACTGAGGGGTGGGGACACGGGGAAGGGGGATGAGGGCCGACAGCCCTGCAACCAATCATCACTCGGCTCGGGGTCGCTCGGATGACACCCTTAAGAACAGCAGAGAAGTGAGCAGAAGCCTGGTTCAGGCAAGTAAGTCCCCTTCACACTCGAAGATAGGAAACGAGTTAAACGATAAACCGTCATAATTCATTTTGCCGGAGCAGACTGTTGTTACCACAGGTCAAGAGAGGCGGTCAACATAGACCACGCTTAAGAAAAGCCCACAATGGGCAGCCCTGATGGCGCCACCTCCAGCCCGGGGTATGGTCCTGGAGACCCGGGATCGAGTCCCGCGTCGGGCTCCCTGCATGGAGCCTGCTTCTCCCTCTGCCTGGGTCTCTGCCTCTCTCTCTCTCTCTCTCTCTCTCTGTGTGTGTGTGTGTGTGTCTGTCATGAATAAATAAAATCTTTAAAAAAAAAGAAAAAAGAAAAGAAAAGCACGCAAAATGGTGATGTGCTTTTGAACTAAAAATGCGTTGAGCCAAAAGACAAGGTGGATGCTAGGTACGTGTTCTCCGCTCTCTCTGAGGCCATCCCACCTGCTGGACCCACAGTCTCACCAACTGTTAGCAGCTCTTTGAATGACAATCAGTAAGTTAGAATTTTTTTTAAATGAGTCCTAAGTTTCCAGATTGGCTAAAATCATAGGAAGGGGGGAACAGAGCCACCTAATGAAGCCTCTGAAGAGCCGAAGAGTCTGGCCTGGCCACGCTCCGCCAGGTGGCTGCGAGCCCCTCGGCGTCCAGAGGAGCAACAGGTGAGGGCCCCTGGCACTGAGGCTGCAGAGGGGGGTTTCGAGCCAGGCACCCGGGCACAGGGTGGCATCGCGCACAGTCCCTTGACTTTGTCCCTGGAACTGTGAATACTCTGAAGCAAAGTAAAAAGGCTGAAAATGACAGCGGGAAAAATATTGGTCTTTTTTTTTTTCTGATTCTTTTGTTCCTTCACTTTGAATGTCCCTCGACTTCCCAGTTCTCAAAAACAAGCAAAACTAACAGCAAGGGGACACAGCCAAACATCACTCCGAGGAACAGAAAACAAACAAATGAACTTATCACCGCCTTGGATTAAACCTCGAGGACGTGGGACGCCCCCCGGGTGGCTCAGTGGTTGAGCATCTGCCTTCGGCTCAGGGCGTGACCCCGGGGTCCTGGGATCGAGTCCCACATCGGGCTCCCCACAGGGAGCCTGCTTCTCCCTCTGCCTGTGTCTCTACCTCTCTCTCTGTGTCTCTCATGAATAAATAAATAAAATATTTTTTTGAAAAAAGAAAAAACCCTCAAGGACTTAAAACGGCTTCCTTGCCCCAGAAAAACAAATGCCGCAAACACTGAGAAAATGCCAGAAGGCACAGCACCTCTCTGGAAACGGGGCTAGAGCTGCCAGGACTCCAGGACTGGAAGCACCTGCTTCCTTGGCATTTGCAGGACAGATGGCCACTGACAGCCGTGCACGCTTGGTAGGAAAGGTGACATCTTTTAAGGGAGGTGTGAAAGGGGCTCATTACCTTTTCCCAAATAAATCCTTGCTCCAGGCCACAATCTCCAGTGGCCCCTGACTGGCGGGCTAACCCCAACAGCCCCGTGGACAGCACTTGAGTGGAAAAGGGCCTGCGACCTTGAAGGCTGTGACTGAACCACAGCTCTATGCAGTCGAGCCCACAGGGAACCAGGCGCTTGGAAACAGACTGGACAGGTCACAGTCACCCACAGCCACCTCATGGGGCAACACGGTGCTGGAATGAGGGGCAAACCCTCCATCCGGCAGGGGCTGGTTGGACCAGGCTCAGGGGGGTGCCCCCAGGCCCTCGGGGCAGCGCCTCACCAACGACGGAGTGGGGAGGGGGGAGTGGATTTGCTTGAATTTCTGCTGTTTCTTCTGTCACCTGTGCCACCAAGGACAAGGCAGGTCGTCATTCCACTCTCCTCTGAGAAAGGAGGATGGTCACCTGGCAAGGTCGTTGAAAGGAAAATAAAACCAAAAGGAAATGTCTACGGAGGTGTCCTGGAATCTGTGCGTATTTTACAAGTGCCCTTAAAGCAAATGGTTCAGCGTATGTGTCCTGCACTTAACACTCTATGGAAGCCCCTAGCGTTCCATGGGATGATTTTTTAAGTGTTCCAGGCCTCGAGCGCAGGGAGCGGCCCGGGCATGGCTGGTGGGGGGGAGACGCTTAGGCTTGGCCACTGGGATTTCTCTGGCGTGACCCGTCACCTGAAGAGCACCCTTCGTTAAAAATCAAAGAACAAATAAAGACGCCGTGGTTGGGACCCGTTCAGCTACAACTGCATAGGTGCTGGGGGCCCACCTACCAGCCTGCCCAGCGGGCTCGCTCCCTTGTGGTCACCAGGCGGCCATCAGGGGCCCTCGTGTGGGCCCCACGCCGGGCACACCCCACCTCCCAGTTGTACCACCTGGGGACGTGCTTCGCACACCTCTTTTCTTCCAAACAAGACATAACAATCCTCTGATCATCTTGTTGGCGGATTGGATTATCCTACGGGGATAAGGATTGAGGATTATCCTACCGAGTGATGATTTTCCCAAGTTGCCGGGAAGCGTCAAAAATCAAGAGGTGGGCATTCCCCCGACATTCGCTGGAGACTCTCTTTCCCCAACACCCAATAGAAATAGTTGTTGAAAGATTTCCATCATGGAGATGCAAGCAGTTAAAATGAAACTTTAAAACTTGAAGCCCCCAACATGATAAGGCGGGATGGGTCCCAAGCCAGCCGGTGCCCACCCCCAGCCCACAGATGGGAAATAGTGTAAAGACTCAGCCACAGCACAGAGAACCTCACTACCGTCTTGGAGCCTGAAAAGCAGCGACTGTCCTCTAGCCCGGCCTCGCTGGCCCGAAGATGCCGTCCCTCTGGCTCCATGGTGGCTCCGCCTGACAGGGACCCGGTGCTCCTCACCCACACATGCTCCAGGCTCTCCTGGTGGTCAGTGAGACGTACAGGTGACAGCCCGCCCAGGGGCCAGGGAGTTTGGGCGCACCTCCTCCCCATGAGCCAGCAGAGCTCCCTTCAGCCCCTCCTGCATAGACACCCCACTATCTTTTCCCAAGGGGGACAGTACACGGGTCCATGGAAGGAGCGGGGGGCAACCAGCAGAGCGAGGCGATCCCGACTATGAGGTAATCTCAGGAGACACTACCGTCTCACGGAACTGTGTTCACTCACCAACTTCCGAGAGCAAAGGGGCTGCAGGGGCTCTGTCTGGGGGGCTGGGTTCCATCCAACGAGCACAGTCGTTGCTAATAAAGATGCAAGTCATGATGCAAGGCTACGAACTGCCCCCTCCCGCCCCTACGAGACCCTCGGACCCCAGAAGACACGCCGTCTGGGTTCTGCTGCAGCAGGAGGATTTGGAAACAGGAAAGAACATGTGACCTTGGAGAGAACACCTGCCCACTCTGTGCCTCCGCCCCCCATCTGTAAGGTGTCCCACTCACCTAATGAAAAGACAAATGATGCGTAGGTCCGTAGGATCTTTACAATTTGCAAAGCATTTCCCAAGCTTTTCCCAAGTTCCCACTCCTCGTGGCTGACACGTTATAGCAGAAAGGCCTACACATCAAACTGCTTTTAAAACTACAAATCCTGGGCAGCCCGGGTGGCTCAGTGGTTTAGCGCCACCTTCAGCCCAGGGCATGATCCTGGGGTCCTGGGATCGAGTCCCACATCGGGCTCCCTGCATGGAGCCTGCTTCTCCCTCTGCCTGTGTCTCTGCCTCTGTGTGTGTGTGTGTGTGTGTGTCTCATGAATAAATAAATAAAATATTTTTTAAAAACTAAATTAAATTAGAAAATAAAAAATAAAACTACAAATCCGGGGGCACCTGGGTGGCTCAGCAGTTGAGCATCTGCCTCTGGCTCAGGCCGTGATCCTGGAGACCCGGGATCGGGTCCCACGTCGGGCTCCCGGCATGGAGCCTGCTTCTCCCCCTGCCTGTGTCTCTGCCTCCCTCTCTGTGTCTCTCATGAATAAATTAAATCTTTAAAAAAATTTTAAATAACTACAAACCTAAAAAATATATGATTACAAATAAACAGTTGTGAAGCAATGTAGGAAAGCATTTATACTCTGCTGATGTTATTACCATTCTATGGGGTTGGGGTGGGGGCCCAGAGAGGGGTGGTGGGCAAGAAGCAAGACTTTTGCTCTATGGAATGTTCTCTGCATATTTTAACCGTATTTTAGGAGACAAGCCTGACTAGCTGTTTATAACAGGATCGTACCAGTGTCCTCACCCATGGTGGAATTACGACAGAGTATATATACGTTTCTATTTCTTCAACATCTACATGACATACCTTTTTTCTTTGTGTTCTGTCTTAAGGGAAAGCTTTTCTTAAAAGACATTCGTGAATTGTCTTCCTGAAATAGAAACCATCAGTGTTAGCAGCTGGAACTTTTTTCTCTAACCTATAACCAGGAGTCCCAAGAGCAGGGCGCTCAGTTACAACCGCACCCTGAGAACTGAGGTTTGCAACAGGCATTAGCCCACTAGAGACACGACTGCACTCAACACTGATTTGCAAAAAAATGACAACCCACGCTGGAAGGCTACCTACCTTTCCATGAGATGGCAGGTGCCACCTTCACTCTGGCCGGGGCCGTGAGTCCAGACCAAGATCAGTGAAGCCCATGGGTCAACATGGATGAGAAAAGCTCCCCTCGTCTGGTCTCAGGTTCCAGCCCCAGTGTGCTGGAGCCTTCGCTCCGGGCAGTTCAGGGACTGAGCCAGACACTGGGACCGACGGACCCGGTTCACACAGATTCCTGTGGGCCGCTCCAAGTTTTCTACCACCGTCTCATCCTGCCCAACATTTCCCATACCAGAAATGACCCAGCTTCACTGTGGAATGTGGAAAACTGGAAAGAGTCCCTCCTATCCTAACAACAAGAAAACGTGAAAAAAAAAAAATCTATGACACTACAATCTTCTTGAGCTCATCAGAGAGAGTTGAGGCCACAGGGAAACCAGTCAGCCTAGAATGTAGGACAGACGGACGCGGCCACGGAGGGACAGGGCCTGAGCGAGCGCCCACCGGCTGCCCTGCAGCGGAGCGTGGGGGGGGGTGGCGAGCGGTAGGAAGATTTCAGAGCGAGCGCAGCAGGCCTGAGGGCGCACAGCCAGGGCCCCCCGGAAGGTGGCCGATTCCAGGGCGGAGGCAGAGACAGCGGACAGGCCTGGAGGAGCTCACGGTAATGGGAGAAAACGGAGTTCTTCAAATAACAAAGCACGTCAAAGGATCCGGGGCCGGGCTGAAAGAATTACAACGACCCACGCCGGAGCCATGAGGACAGCGAACAGCGTAAACCTGGGTTAGAAGCCAGAGCAGAACATGAACGTGCAGAAGTCCACACGGACACGAATACATGGTTGCGGAAACAAATAACTGAATTGGAGACAAGGAGCAAATATTCCCAATGAGGTGGTGGTGAGTTCACACTTCACGTCCTCTGGAGGCGAGACCTAGGGACTGGCTTCCGACGCACAGAGTAGGACGTTCACGGAGGAGAACCTGATGAACACCACGCCCCCGAGGGACGAAGGGTGCTGACTGGGGACGCCACACGGATGTCCCCCATGTGGTAGGAGAAGGGCGCTTTGCCTCTCAGCGCTCTTTCCAGACCACCCCCCTCGGGGGCAGGTTCTGGGCCCCCCTGGCCCTGGTAGCAAACCCGTCAAAGTTAAAGGCATCGCATGAAAACCGCGGGCTCATGACCCTCTTGAAACCAGACACTAGGATCTTGCACAAACCTTAACACACGGACTACATATGGAGAGAGAGAGGACACACCAACAAGGGCTCCACGGAGGGCGGAGTGGGAGCATGTGCCCGCTCTCCACGTGACGAGGCTACGTAGGCTTCGCAAAACCCAGCACCCTCGCCCCTGGGTACTTAGCCAATCTGTGCGTGGAGGCCCACGGCAGTTCTTTTCAAAACAGCAGAAAACTGGGAACCACCCAACGTCCTTCAACCGGTGAGTGCACAACACGTAGTGGTAGATCCGCAACGTGGAGCACTGCTCCGCAGGCGGAAGGGCAACTGGGGTCCCTCTGAGCCACGGTTCCCATAGACGCTGCCGTCGGGCCGCAGAGGTGCCGTGGGGCCAGAGTGAGGCCCAAGGGCCACCAGCGACCCGGGCTGGGAGTGAACAGACCCAGCAAGCCACCCCACTCCCATCGCCCAGAGGCCCTGGCTGACCGACGGCTGCTCACAGTCGGGCCCAGGGACCCTAACGGGGAAGTCCCATCAGTTCCTATAGGTCCTCATCTTGCCCCTGTCACTGCTACCCCCCACCGCTGCCCCCTGGCAGACAGCCTCCCCTCTGCGGCCCTCCGGGCTGCCCCCCTGCTGCACAGTCAGTAAACCCCTCTCCTGCCTCTGATGAAAACTCTCACCACCCCAGCCACCCCACGAGTCCCACATGTATCACCGTGGGTGGAAGACTCCTCGGGAAACACAATGTACAATTCCTGTTCCACGTCACCATGGGAGAGGCGGGACCTCAGGACAGAGCCCCCCAACCCTCCACCGAGTGGCGACCAGGTCACAGGGGAGGGAGGAAGGGCCGGTGGTGGAGGACGAGGGGCGCCAGGGACCTGGGGGCAGTGGATGTCCTGTCCTCGTCTGACTCGGTAGGAACACGGCTGCGTGGTTCCCAGACTCCACACTGCGAAGGCGGGGTTCACCGGACGTAAACTACACTTCAGTCTTTACGAAGGAGGTAAACGGACCCGAGAAGGAACGATGGTGCCAAGTGCTGAGTGGGGTGACTCTTCCTGCCCATTGGAATTATAAAACAAAAGAAATCATTACAGTCCTTAAAAACAGCCACGACAGCCCTTGAAAGCACCAAGGAAGGACAGAGACACGGGGGGATTCTCTGCCCACGGGCAGTGCTGGTCCCCGACTCCCGCGGGCCTGGCCGGGGTGCTCCTCGCCCACCGTGGCTCTGGTGCCGGAAATCACAGCCTCTCTGCCCACGTAGGCCGGGGGGCCGCTCAGGGCAGCTGAGCACCTGGAAATCTCAGGTGAACTCCTGGAAGTGAGGAAGTCGCAGAAGAACCGAGAACCACCGTCTGGTTGGAAAGCCCACCCCGCTCTCCTGCCCACCGCTAACTGGGCATTCGGATACATTTGCCAAAGCCCCCCGGATCCCAGGGTTTGAAAATTAGACCTCAATGATGCTGCTAAAATCACATTAGCTTTCAAAGAAAAGAAAAAAAACCAGGACCACCCTCTGGCGCTGGTGTACCCAACAGTTCCTGGCTCTGCTAAGGCGAGCCTGCGAGAAGCCGCCCAGACACCCAGACAACAGCAGAACGAGCAGAGGCACATGAGTCAGGGGGCCCAGGAGCAAGCCCTCCTTGGCCTGAGATCTAGAATGCCAGGGACAGCCCCTCAGGTGGGAGCCAAAGGTGAAGAGGAATCAAAACCATTCCACGAGGCCACACGTGGAAGTCCACGTGCTCTGTCCGTGGGAAAGTCCCAGTGTCCCCCCGGAGCCCGCAGGTGCACGTCCAGCAAGCGTCCCTCTGCCTCCCGCCCACGAGTGAGGCCGGAGCGGGCACGCCAGCCCCAGGAGGCACTCCTAGTCCCACGGTGAGAGAAAGCAGGAAAAACCAAAGTTCGTAGGAGAACCCGGAAAGCACGGCAAGCGGGAGCCACTCTGCAAAGAGACAGAAGCCTGGGACCCCAGTCCTCTCTGGAAACATCAAACAACACAGCCAAGAGATCTGCTGTGTGCAAAACGACGACGGACTTCATCAGGAGACATATTTTTCAAAACGAAGAATCGTGGCTTATCTACAGAGGCCTCAAGTATATGGATCACTTTTGCAAAACTCAGCATTGCTTAAAAATGAGAGATAAATGAGGTTTTTCTGTACTTGCACTTTATCACTGTTCTCACTGGAACTGTTTGGTTTGGCCTGCGGCATCGTGGAAAGCATGTGGTAAGCCCTTCGTACGGGCTTACACCGTCTCTAAGATGGAACACTAAAAACAAAAGTTGCGGGATCCCTGGGTGGCGCAGCGGTTTGGCGCCTGCCTTTGGCCCAGGGCACGATCCTGGAGACCCGGGATCGAATCCCACGTCAGGCTCCCGGTGCATGGAGCCTGCTTCTCCCTCTGCCTGTGTCTCTGCCCCTCTCTCTCTGTGTCTATCATGAATAAATAAATAAAATCTTTAAAAAAAAAAAAAAAAGTTGCAAAAACCTAGTTGCAAAAAAAAAAAAAACCTAGTCGCCATAAATACTTTCTAAAACATCTCAAAAAAAAAACAAAAACAAAACAAAAAAAAAAAACAAAAAAAAATAAAAATAAAAATAAAACATCTCGCACGGGACACCTGGGAAGGCTCAGCAGTTGAGCGTCTGCCTTCGACCCAGGGTGTGATCCCGGGATCGAGTCCCATGTCGGGCTCCCTGCATGGAGCCTGCTTCTCCCTCTGCCTGTGTCTCTGCCTCTCTCTCTGTGTCTCTCATGAATAAATAAATAAAATATTTCTAAAAAAATAAATAAATAAAAATAAAACATCTTGCAGATGTGAAGAACCGAAAACATAGGCCCGAGGTGACACATTCATTCTTTGTCATTTTGCAGGGTCACTAGTGGTGCACATATGGCTCCTCCCCAAGGCACCAGCATCACTGTGACCCTACGTGCACCTTTCCTGGCTTCCCCTACACGTAAATGCCACTCTCTCTTACCCCAAAGGCCTTCCAGAGAGTAAGCAGAAAGGATCAAAGGTGTATTGTTTGTCATCAGCTCTGCACGGGTCCTCATGAGGTTGGATTAGGGATGTTTCACTTAAGTGAGATTATTTGGGTTATTTCCTTGATTTTCAGTTATCCATATTTTATTTTTTTAGTTATCCATATTATTGATAAGGAAAAAAATGTTAAGTTGATACAGGTCAGTGACTGCTTTCATCCTCACTTCAGTTTATATTTCCAAGTTTTGTTCTGTTTTGCTTAAAGATTTTATTTGAGAAACAAAGAAAGTGTGCACGAGAGAGCACAAGTGGTGGGGAGGGAGAAGCAGGCTGCCTGCTGAGCAGGGAACTCCACGCGGGGCTCGATCTCAGGACCCAGGGACCATGACCCGAGCTGAAGGCAGCTGCTCAACTGATTGAGCCACCCAGGTGCCCCTATATTGCCAAGTTTTGAATCTGAATCCAGTCTAGTCCAAATAGATCTAGAAAGAAAGTGTCACTAATAATTCAATGGAAGGTAGACTTTTCCTAAATCTACATTACAATTCCCTGAGAAGCCAGAATGGGGGTAAAAGATAACACCATGAAAATCTCACTGCAAAGGCCCTGCAGTTGTAGTAAAGACAGTCCAGGTAGGCGCTCTCTGAAATTAGGTTAAGAACATTTTTTTTTAACTTCCTGCATAACAATGAACCTCCCTTACACATCATAGGTGTGTTCCCCCTTTTCTGCAGGATAAAGGAAATGAGATATTTTAAATAAATGTTTATTTTTGATATCAAAATTATTTACTGGGAAAATGATAGGATTTGGTTAAATACTGATGATCATGTAATAGCTATGACCTCATGGAATAATCGAGTACAAGCAAGGTAAGAAAATATTTCTTAAAAAAAATGAGGTCACAGGATACGAAAATCAAGGTACAGGTATCCACTGCATTCCTATACACTCATAATAAGCAGCAGAAAGAGAAATTAAGAAAACACTTATGAGAGAGCAAGATCTCAGCAGGTAAAAGAAAAAAGAATAAGAACAGGGACACGCATAAATGGCTACAGCTCTATGTGTGTGCAAAAGCCAATCATTCCTACCATGGGTCCGTACTGAAAATAGTACATGCTGAAAACAGCGACACTGGTGGGTAGATGGTCAGGCCTTCTAGGTCAGGTCTCCCGTCACCCTCGGCCCCCTAGTTAATGCCCCCCCTGAGATCCATGCACATAGTCACGCACATAGTTCCCTGCTGCCCCTCATGTGATTGGTTTCTTGAGTCGTTTATACTTCCTTGTTCCCACATACTTTACATTTTACAATAATAACACCAAGAGCCGACCCAGGCTTGGGGTTTGACCTCGGCACCCACACTTCTTGGCGGTGTCTGATGGTGTAGCCCCTTCGGGCCTCTCTTTGTTCCAAGATACTGGACTCTGAGTAATCATTTCATCTTTCATCAGAACGTACCATGTGGCAAATAGTACCATTTAGAATTGCACCAAGAAATAATAAAATATCTAGGAATAAAGCTAACCAAAGACACGAAAGACCGGTCGACTGAAAACTATACAACACTGATGAAAGAAACTGAAGATGACACAAAGATACAGAAACACATTCCACGCTCGTGGATTGGAAGAACAAATACCGTTGAAATGTCTATACTACTCAGTCTACCCGTTTAGTGCTCTCCCTATCAAAACACCAACAGCATTTTTCACAGAACTAGAACAAACAACACTAAAATTTGTATGGAACCACAAAAGACCCCAAATAGCCAAAACAATCAAAACAAAAAGAAAAGCACAGCTGGAGACGTCACAATTGTAGACTTCACATTATATTACGAAGCTGTAGGGGGCGCCTGGGTAGTACCGTTGGTTGAACGTTGGACTTGGTTTCAGCTCAGGTCACGATCTCAAGGTCATGAGATCGAGCCCCACGTCGAGCTCTGTGCCCAGCACTGAGTCTGCTTAAAAGACTCCCTCTCCGTCTGCCCCTCCCCCCAACAAAAATAAATAAATAAAAAAAATACATCAAGACAGTATGGTCCTGGCACAAAAATGGACCCATAAACCAATGGACAGAATGGAAAGCCCAGAAATCAACCATGATTATGTCTTCAACAAGGGAGCCGAGACTATGCAATGGGACAAAGACATCTCTTCAACAAAAGGTGTTGGGAAAACTGGAGAGCCACATGCAAAAGAATAAGACTGGACCACATGGGGGCCCCTGGGTGGCTCAGTCGGTTAAGCATCTCTCTTCAGCTCAGGTCATGACCCCAGTGTCCTGGGATGGAACCCCGCATTGGGATCTCTGCACAGTGGGGAGCCTGCTTCTCCCTCTCCCTCTGCCTGCTGCTCTGCCTGCTTGTGTGTGCATGCCCTCTCTCTGTCAAATAAATAAAATCTTTTTAAAAAGAAAAGAAATTGGACCACTTTCTTACCCATACACAAAAATAAGCTCAAAATGGACAAGGACATAGATATGAGACCTGAAACCATAAAAATCCTAGAAAAGAGCACAGGCAGTAATTCTCCTGACATCAGCCGTAACACATTTTTTCTAGACATGTCTCCTGAGGCAAGGGAAACAAAAGCAAAAAAAAAAAAAAAACACCTATTGGGACTCCATCAAAATAAAAATCTTCTGCACAGCAAAGGAACAATCAACAAAACTAAAAGGCAGACTACTGAATGACATATCTAATGAAGGGATAGTATCCAAAATATATGAAGAAATACAACTCAACACTCAAAAAACAATCCAATTAAAAATGGGCAGAAACCCCAATGTTCACAGCAGCAATGTCCACAACAGCCACACTGTGGAAGGAGCCACGATGTCCTTCGACAGATGAATGGATAAAGAAGATGTGGTCTATATATACAGGGGATTTTTCTCAGCCATCAGAAAGGATGAACACTACCATTCACTTTGACCTGGTTGGAACTGGAGGGTATTATGTTGAACGGAATAAGCCAATCAGAGAAGGACAATCATCATAGGGTCTCACTCATAGGTGGAATATAAGAAATAGTGAAAGAGACCATAAGGGAAAGGAGGGGAACTGAGTGGGAAAAATTAGAGAGGGTGACAAACCATGAGACACTCCTGACTCTGGGAAACACACAAAGGGTTGCAGATGTGGAGGTGTGTGGGGGGATGGGGTGACTGGGTGACGGGCACTGAGGAGGGCGTTTGATGGGATGAGCACTGGGTGTTAGACTACATGTTGGCAAATTGAAGTTAAATAAAATATTTAAAAATGGGCAGAAGACATGAATAGACATTTTTCTAAAGAAGAGATACAAATGGCCAACGGACACATAAAAAGATGTCCAACATCCCTGATCATCAGGGAAATGCAAATCAAACCCACAGTGAGATACCTCACACCTGTGAGAATGGCTAAAATCCTAGCCTCCGCAATCAGACAACAAAAAGACATTAAAGGCATTCAAATTGGCAAAGAAGAAGTCAAACTCTCCCTCTTCGCCAATGACATGATACTCTACATAGAAAACCCAAAAGCCTCCACCCCAAGATTGCTAGAACTCATACAGCAATTCGGTAGCGTGGCAGGATACAAAATCAATGCCCAGAAGTCAGTGGCATTTCTATACACTAACAATGAGACTGAAGAAAGAGGAATTAAGGAGTCAATCCCATTGACAATTGCACCCAAAAGCATAAGAATACCTAGGAATAAACCTCACCAAAGAGGTAAAGGATCTATACCCTAAAAACTATAGAACACTTCTGAAGGAAATTGAGGAAGACACAAAGAGATGGAAAAATATTCCATGCTCATGGATTGGCAGAATTAATATTGTGAAAATGTCAATGTTACCCAGGGCAATGTACACATTTAATGCAATCCCTATCAAAATACCATGGACTTTCTTCAGAGAGTTAGAACAAACTATTTTAAGATTTGTGTGGAATCAGAAAAGACCCCGAATAGCCAGCGGAATTTTAAAAAAGAAAACCATAACTAGGGGCATCACAATGCCAGATTTCAGGTTGTACTACAAAGCTGTGGTCATCAAGACAGTGTGGTCCTGGCACAAAAACAGACACATAGATCAATGGAACAGAATAGAGAATCCAGAAGTGGACCCTCAACTCTATGGTCAACTAATACTCGACAAAGGAAGAAAGACTATCCACTGGAAGAAAGACAGTCTCTTCAATAAATGGTGCTGGGAAAATTGGACATCCACATGCAGAAGAATGAAACTAGACCACTCTCTTGCACCAGACACAAAGATAAACTCAAAATGGATGAAAGATCTAAATGTGAGACAAGATTCCATCCAAATCCTAGAGGAGAACACAGGCAACACCCTTTTTGAACTCAGCCACAGTAACTTCTTGCAAGATACATCCACGAAGGCAAAAGAAACAAAAGCAAAAATGAACTATTGGGACTTCATCAAGATAAGAAGCTTTTGCACAGCAAAGGATACAGTCAACAAAACTCAAAGACAACCTACAGAATGGGAGAAGAGATTTGCAAATGACGTATCAGATAAAGGGTTAGTTTCCAAGATCTATAAAGAACTTATTAAACTCAACACCAAAGAAACAAACAATCCAATCATGAAATGGGCAAAAGACATGAACAGAAATCTCACAGAAGAAGACACAGACATGGCCAACATGCACATGAGAAAATGTTCCGCATCACTTACCATCAGGGAAATACAAATCAAAACCACAATGAGATCCCACCTCACACCAGTGAGAATGGGGAAAATTAACAAGGCAGGAAACCACAAATGCTGGAGAGGATGCGGAGAAAGGGGAACCCTCCTGCACTGCTGGTGGGAATGTGAACTGGTGCAGCCACTCTGGAAAACTGTGTGGAGGTTCCTCAAAGAGTTAAAAATAGACCTGCCCTGCGACCCAGCAATTGCACTGCTGGCGATACAGATGTAGTGAAACGCCGGGACACCTGCACCCCGATGTTTCTAGCAGCAATGTCCACAATAGCCAAACTGTGGAAGGAGCCTCGGTGTCCATCGAAAGATGATGGATAGAGAAGATGTGGTCTATGTATACAATGGAATATTCCTCAGCCATTAGAAACGACAAATACCATTTGCTTCAACGTGGATGGAACTGGAGGGTATTATGCTGAATGAAGTAAGTCAATCGGAGAAGGACAAACATTGTATGTTCTCATTCATTTGGGGAATATAAATAATAGTGAAAGGGAATATAAGGGAAGGGAGAAGAAATGTGTGGGAAATGTCAGAAAGGGAGACAGAACATAAAGACTCCTAACTCTGGGAAACGAACTAGGGGTGATGGAAGGGGAGGAGGGTGGGGGTGAATGGGTGACGGGTACTGAGTGGGGCACTTGACGGGATGAGCACTGGGTGTTATTCTGTATGTTGGTAAATTGAACACCAATAAAAAATTAATTTATTATTAAAAAAAATAAAAAAAAAGAATGGCTAAAATCAACAACACAAGAAATAACAAGTGTTGGTGAGGATGTGGAGAAAGAGGAGCCCTTGTGCACTATTGGTGGGAATGCAAACTGGTGCAGCCACTGTGGAAAACAGTATGGAGGGTCCTTAAAAAGTTAAAAAATAGAACTACACTACAATCCAGTAAGCACACTGCTGGGATTTACCCAATAGACAAAAACACTAATTCATAGGGATACATGCACCTCTATGTTTTGCAGCATTATTTCCAGTAGCCAAATTATGGAAACAGCCTGGGTCCAACAATTGATGAATAAAGAAGCAGCATATATAGGCAATGAAATATTACTAAGCCATAAAAAAATAATGAAATCTTACCATTTGCAATGACTTGGATAAACCTAAAGAGTTTAACGCTAAGTGAAGTAAGTCAGAGAAAGACAAATACCGTATGATTTCATTCATACCTGGAAATCAAGAAACAAATGAACAAAGGGAAAAAAAGAGACACCAAGAAACAAACTCTTTTTTTTTAATTTTTATTTATTTATGATAGTCACACACACAGAGAGAGAGAGAGGCAGAGACACAGGCAGAGGGAGAAGCAGGCTCCATGCACCGGGAGCCCGACGTGGGATTCGATCCCGGGTCTTCAGGATCGTGCCCTGGGCCAAAGGTAGGCGCCAAACCGCTGCGCCACCCAGGGATCCCCAAACTCTTAACTACCAAGAACAAACCAATGGGGAAGGGTGGGCAGATATGTGAATTTTTTTTAATTATTTACTGGGAAAAGGGCAGGATTTTGGTCAATATTGATGATAATGTAATAACTATGACCTTTTGGTTATAAAATCAAGTACAAGCAAGATAAGAAAATGTTTCTTTAAAAAGGTGTCTGATCCTACTGAGTCCTTCCTTTACAGATTTGCTGTCAGCCTTAAAGTTTTTAAAAATCAGAAGCCAGGAAACAAAATAAGGGGTGGCACATACAACAGAATAGAAAGTAGCTCCTCAGCAAATTAGGCAGAAAGGAGAAAAGGGGGAAGAGCTCCTCTCTAAAAACGGAGGCACATCCCAGCTGCAGGGACAGAGGACAAATTTTGATCCTCATCTTAAATGTCTGCTTCCTGAAAATCTCAAATGTTAGCTAATCACCAATTACCTTTTGAGTACCTACTATGTGCCCTGGGCTCTGCTGGTCACTGCTGAGGGCCACGGGGAGCGTAAGACATGGTCCTTACGATGAAGGAATAGATAGTTGTCCTGAGACTCTCGTTTTAATTCCTATTTGTTAAGAGGAACCACATGCCCCATGAGATGGTGGGTAACAAATCTGCAAAACGCAACGTTAATAACCGTGCACACCAACCCCGTTCACACAGAGCAAGTTGAGCAGGATTTCCAAAACTGCCAAAGTTTGGAGCGCCGAAAATGGTTTCACAGACGCAGTCAGCCCTGGGTAGGGGCTATAAAGGTTTGAGAACAGCAGGGTTATATATAGTTCAAGGAGAAAGGGTGGACAGGGGTAAACAGAGTCAGGAGAGCAGCGTGATGCCAGGAGGTGACCAGCACTGAGGCACAGAGCCAGAGGGAAGACTCTGAGCAAGGGACGTTGGGAAGCCGGCACCAAGTGGTGCCTAAATCTTTAGGGAAGAACAAAGTTGCCATAACAGAGACAAGGAGGAACCGAGCGGCATTCAGGATGTGTCCTGTCTGAAGGTACATCTTAGTGGAAATGCAGAGGCTCACGAACATCACGAGGCTCTACGTGCTCTGAGGGTCTGGAAGAAGGGCAGTTGTCCAAGCTTCTGTTAAAAAGACAAGGGACTGGGGATCCCTGGGTGGCTCAGCAGTTTAGTGCCAACTTCGGCCCAGGGCGTGATCCTGGAGTCCCGGGATCGAGTCCCACATTGGGCTCCCTGCATGGAGCCTGCTTCTCGCTCCTCCTGTGTCTCTGCCTCTATTTCTCTGTGTGTCTCTCATGAATAAATAAATAAATAAATCTTAAAAAAAAAAAAAGACAAGGGACTGAAATGGCATTTGGAAAGAGGAGGGGGACCAGTGGGGAAGGTCAACATGACTCAAATTTCAGTCATCAGGTAAAGTCCTCGTGAGGGCGGCCACAGAGAGGGGAACCAGAATGACAGAGGTGTCTGCTGGGGACGGGCCAAACCAAGACAGAGACGTCAACAGGCTGTTGGGACAAAAGAGTGTCACACCATGGAATGGAGGGGTTTGATGGCCAAGAGATTGATATGCTATAGTAAAAAAAAAAATTAAATGAAGGATGAAGCAGCAGATGAGAAGTGTTCACAGAGCCTACCCATCATGAGGGGGCAGCTACAGGACAGCGGGCGGGGCCATACCTTAAGGGGCCCCCAAGGAGAGACAGGGAGAAAGTGGAATGATTTCGTGTGGACACCTGACACAACAGCAGCCATCGTCACGTGGGGCTGTGCACAAAGCCGACGAGCACTCGAGGTTGGCCGGCAAGGACGGGCGAGGTCACCTGCTGGCCGGCCATGCTCCACCACTGCCACCGCGCTGGGCCGCCAGGACGGCTCCTCGCAGCAGGCAGCCCTGCTTCCTGGAGAGCAGGACAGACATCCCCTGGCAGGGGAAAGACAATGACACAGACGAGGCAGACAGAAATGATAGACACAGCGCCCCACACAAGTGGGGGAGAGAAGACATTTGGGAGAAGGGTGGAGGGTGGGCCCATTTAGGAAAGAAGAGGTGTCTCTTCCTCCGGGGCTTGAAGCCACATCTGACTACAAGGCAACCTCAGGAGGCTGCGCAAGGGACCGTCCTAGGAGTATCCCCAGGACGAGATGGCCACCTCCACCTTGCTCACATCCAGAGGTGCCCTGACTCGTCCCAGAGTTCCAAATAGTTACCAGAAGCCACTGAAGGGCCACCTTCATTTACCTCTAGAAACACACGGGCTGGAAAGAGTAAAAAAGTCAGTCCTGGAACGTACAGATGAAGGTCTGGACCAGATCGCTGCAGCCAAAGAGGTGGGTGAGCAAGCCGAGCATTCGGGGGCTTGAGGAAAAGCAAGCAAACCTGCGTGGAACACACGGCGCCCTTGGTCCCCACAGGCCGCAGCCTTTCTGCAGGACCCACCGCCACCATTCCCGCTCCGACGACAGAGCCCCGTCCTACTGTCTCTGAACCTTGCCTGGAGTCTCGTGCAAATGAACAGGTTCTGAAGGCAGAGAACACCCCCACTGGGATCTGGGATTGGTTTCAGGCATTTCTCTTGCAATAGGGAAACTTCTAAAACTCGCATTATGGAGAGAAGAGATGTTTCCATTTGCTCCTCAGTAACGTGAAAGGATTGGAGAAGAGTCATTTCTAGGGGTGCTTCTGGCTCAGACTTCTTTTTTAAGATTTATTTTAGAGAGAGAGCGCGCATGCACGTGAGCAGGGGGAGGGGCAGAAGGAGAGAGAGGATCTCAAGCAGACGCACCGCTGAGCGGGGAGCCCAACATGGGGCTCGACCCCACAACCCTGAGATCATGACCTGAGCCAAAATCAAGAGTTGGACAGTCAACCAACTGAGCCACCCAGACACCCCTGGCTCAGGCTTTTAAGATCCCAGAGACCTGCATCCTCCAGCGACAGACTGTCTGGGCTGTCGGTCAGTGGCAGGTGTGTAGGTTCATGACACATGTTTGGACAACAGTGACAAAGAATGTCGAATGTCGCACAGGCTCTGATTTAGAGGGTGGATCCGAAGGATGTCTAGGAGCGTTTCACCCACCCCGGATAGACGTACGGTTTGCTGGAATTCACTGCACTCTGTGCTTGTGACCTTTATCGATTTGTGAGATGCATTAGTTGAGGCATTTCAGTGTGAAGTATATGTTTTTTGACTTATCACACGTTTAAAAAAAAGCCTATTTTCTCTGTACTCATTCTATTTACAAGCAGAAAATGTGCATTTTATTTATAGAACTTTTTTTTTTTCTGCACCACCATGGATTCTCCTCCTTCAGTACCAATATAGACAAACCTCGAAGACGAATAAAGAACACGCCTTGACTTGACTCGATATCACATGGCTTCACAGATGGCATCTCCCAGAAATCTTAAGAGCAGACCTGGGTTTGGAGTTACGGGTACCCGACTATTTCTCATCTCCACTTTCTCTTGGGGGAAAGCTGCCAGGTTCACAGAAGATAACGTAGAATCAAGAAAAAAGGCCCCTGAACAATCTCCTTGTCAATTCAAAGTGCCCGTGGCCCTTCCAGCTCCCTCCTTCCTGTTTTTAATTTTCTTCTTTTGAACCTACTCACAGGAGAAAGTATTTTTTTCTCCAAAATATGGCTATCTGTTGTGGGTAACTAGGTAATAAATTCACCTTAAAGTACCTTCCCGGAACATGGCACAGACCGCCAGTAAAGGTTTCTCATGAAGCTTTCCCAGAAATGAGAATTTAAAATGTTACTTTCTGCATCCAAAAATTATATTTGTGGCCCTATGTTACCCAAACCTAAACTCCAGGTTGCTTGGTCCCATACAATACATTGTCAATTGTCCATGTATACTTTCACAATTAAAAACAATTCATATATCTTGAAAATTATACATGGCATCTCCATAACTCATGTGGAAAACCAGGGAAATATGAATAAAATGCTTTCCCTTTGTGACTGCGATGCTTTGTGCCCTATATGGGGATATTTTGATAAAGGGGAGCCTGGGGGGGTGGGTGTGCAATGAGTTGAGCATCTGACTCTTGGTTTCTTCTCATGGGTGGTGAGACCGAGCCCCACGTCGGGTTCTGCACTGAGTGGGGAGTTTGCTTCTCTCCCTCTGCACCCCCTAAAATAAATAAATAAATCTACAAAACAAAAAACAAAAAAACCACTCTGCCCGCCCGAAGACAGCAGGAGTGTGAGAAGAGGACCACCCATGGAGAAGAGAACCGGGCCGCGATGCCCGCACGCCGGGCTGGGATCACAGCTGCAGGGACCACCTCGCTGAGCACAGAAAGACCCTCTCTCAAGTCCGGTTTCTGCTACTTAAACATTATAAGTTGGGCATAAAGTTCTATTAAATTCCTTGCTCTCACCCCCGAGGAGGTACCTCTGCTGATGCTTTTCATCAAACGTTTGCTCACAGCAAAATCCTGGTGCTATTCTTGGCTGTGTCCTAGCAGATGGCTCCAAGAGTTTTGTCCATCTGCTAAAAATTCATTTTCTATAACAGAAAGCATTGTAGACAGCAGGTGAAGGAGACAAACTACGGAGAGAACAGCCAAGAACCGGCTGATGAGGAGCAGGGAGCCTACCTGAGCATCTAGACTGCCTCCCTCCTTCCCCGCACAGCGACAAGGGTCACAGACACATCAGGGGTACGTGGGGACCCAGCTGGGAGCCAGAGAGGGCCTGGAGCTGGAAGGAAGTCGCCCTGACGTCACCTTCCGTGGAGGGGAGCCCCGCTGCACACACAGGGCTGGGAGAGGGGCGAGGGGTGAGGGGTGAGGACCGAGGACAGGCAGGCCCGGAAGGCTGCGGAGGGTCCCCAGCCCGGGAGCCAGGAGCGAAGTGCGGACGCTTCCGAGACAGAAGACACAGGCCTGCACCTGCTGGTCTCCTTTCCCAGCCTCACGGAGGTATGAGGATAAGTGACAACTGGACGTATTCGGGTGGTGCGACACCGTGGTTCTTAAGAAGTGGCGACCACAGACAAGGTAAGGAGCCCATCCACCTCGCAGAGCCACCTGCTGTGCGTGTGTGGTGAGAACAGGTGAGATCTGCTCTCAACTAAACGATATACACTGTTCACGAGACATCCCCGGGCCTTGGTCCTCTTATATCTCACCAATCCTCTTTCACTTGCTGCTTCTCTGGACTGGAACAAAGCCTTTCATCTCCTCCTCCAGGTCCTTAACTGAGATTTCTAAAATTGTCATGAACTCAACAAAAGTGTTTGAACCCCCCATATGAAAAAATCAATTGGTTCATCCTATTATAAAACATATATTCTATACCTTCCATTTTATTAATGAAATCCATTACACAGAATATATATATATATTCATATATATAGAATATATACACAGAATATATATATTCATATATATTCATATATATACATTCATATATACAGTTGAATACCTTTATATTTTGGGGACAAAGCATCTCTTCTGTTTTAAAGTGCAAATTTCTCTTTTTGTTCTAATCCAAATGAATTTCCTATGTAATAGGGGAATCCAAGCCTTATTTTTCTCCAACCATGTAATTCTCTAAAAATTTCATTACTTAATATCTAATGCACCGTATCCCACTTAGCATTATTGATGACTTACACTTAGCTTTTGAGACTCCAGTGTTGATCAATACGAACCTCGTCTCTCAGGGAAGCAATAAAATACTTAGCTGTAGCGACAGAATGGTATCAAGATAATAAAGAGGGGGGAAAAATGGTAAAGATACCGGGCAGGCAATGAATTTCAAAAATCAATTAGAGAATCAATGCCGTTTTCATTTTGTCACAAAACCCCTGAGTCAGACACAATGCTAGATCAAAAGCTCCCTGGTTTTATTGGCATTTCTGGCAATGTTAATTAAATGAAAACCGTCTCCTGATTGACTGATAAAGCATACAATAAGACGGAATCACAGTTACAGGCCGGGGCCCCCAGTTACCGTCGCAGGATGCTTACACAGGGTTTCTAGCAGTGGCTGCAAGCGAAGGAAAATGCCTCTTGTTCTGAGCTTGGCATTTATTAAGTATGTTAAATCATTTAAATACGATTTATGTCAGTTGACATAAACCATTACTTTGATTACTTTTTAGGTCTCATTGTTTTGTCACTCGTTTTATGACTAGTGACACATCAACTACTCAGTCTTCTTGTCTGATCTTGTCGGCCATGAGGACCACCGTTTCCAGCCTCGGCGACCCCACTTAGGGCAGGCGAGCTTGTAAGGTGGGGAAGTGCCTGTTTCCTTCAAACCCCTCTTCCTATGAGACCTGATCCTCAATGAATGTCTCAGCACAGCATGATTTGGGGGGGAGTCATGACGACAAGAAAACCAGAAAACAAAACGGAACATGACTCTTTTTTTTTTTTTAAGAAAATGAGCCCACAGCATTTGCCAATGATACATAACTCCTATTCCATAACTATGGTATCAAAACTACCCACTGTTTTGCTCTATTTTGTTTTTCAATTTTCTTATGACTTCACGCAAATTCATACTGTGTTTTCAAATCTCCAACTTTTTCAACAACCTAAGCACTGAAGATTGGAAGTGTGGAGAGGGCCAAATCCCTGCCTCTTTCTCCTGCCAGATTCTAGCCCCATTTGGTGAAGAATTTTTCAAACAAGCTGTGCTCCTGGTGAGTAAGGAAGGGGAGGCTCTGAGCAGGAGCTACACCCCCAGCCAAGGGGCGGACTGTTCAGTAGGAAAAAATGAACAAAAGGCACAGAACAGGGAGTTGTTGAAAATCCGAAAGCACACACAGAATAACTGGGAGGGATTGGGGGCAGGGACCTATGACAATAGCCAGCACAGTCGCTAAAAGCAGAGAACAGTAAGAAGTGACCAGAGGGGCAGTTCAAACACGTCTTGGAAGAGGTGAGTGGCGGACCAAGTAAAGATCGGCACTGGAGAGAGACTGGGAGTCGGGCCAGACACCTAGGCTCAGAGGTCAAGCATGAGAATCGGTGTCACACAGCATGATGTTCCTTCAGGGGAAGCAGGGCCAGCCCTCTGCTGCAGGGGAGGGTGGGGCTCAGGCCTCAACACCGCGCCTGCACCCCACCGAGGGCCTCACACCTGCACGGCCAGACATCCTCTGACCATCGCCACTGCCGTCCCTCACCTGGATCCTGCTCCTCCCCACTGCCGGCACGAGCAACATCGCTTCTGCACAACCTCTTTGTGCAGAAGACACAAGACTTGCCACTCAGAGATGCGCTCTCACGTTAGCCACAACGGCAGATGACCTGCCCGCAGAATGATTCTCAACGCCTCATCGCCAACTCCAAGACTGGATAGCAGATTCTCAGTGTTCATTTACATTCTAATTGTTTCCGTTTATAGACGTCAAGATTTTATTAGAACAGGTGACAGATCTATAAAAGTCTACATGTACCTCAAGGAATAAGTTTAATAACTAACAGACGTAAGTTCTATTCGTATGTTGCGTGACACCATTTTTCTGGTATCACGCAATGGGCTACAATATAAATGCTTCAAAAACAGACAAAACCTGCTATTTTCCTGTCACACTGATGGCATTTAACACAGATCTGAGGTATGGTCCACAGTTGCCATCACCATGCATTTGGAGGAACTTGGGCTTGATCTCATCGTACATAACACTGTCGTAAAACCCTAAAAGGTGATAGACCATTTTATAAATCGATGAGTACCTATGCCAAAAATCTTACTTCAAGGTACTTTTTCCTACCGGTAGCACACTCATCAATCACTTTACGCTTGGTATTTGAAGTCTTTGAGAAAAAAAGTGTCACAATTATCATTTCATCATCTTCCTTACTCTGCACCTGGAACGTTCACTATGGCAACCTCTCTTCTGAACCAGAAGTGAGGTGCACGTGTTCTATCCTAAAATGAAAACCTAAACAAAACCATCAAAATGCACAAGTGGGGCATTTAAAAAGTTCTTTGGCACATTTCAGAGAGTTACTATCAAAGACACGATGGAATAATTCAACCCCTGGATTCATGGCTTCTATTTCATTTTGCATTTTTAAATGTTATCACTGGGTAAAGTCTTCCTTCTGTTTTCGTAAGCCTCTCAAGTTTTCACCACAGTAACAAAGTAAACCTTGTGAGAAATCAATGGGATATTTATTCCAGTAAAAGAGAAATGGAAAGGTCTCTTTTGATCCTGATATGAGATCAAAGTGTCAAAACAGATGATGCCCAAAGCAAAACCTGTAACACTACTCTGTAGAACTCCACGTATGCATGATCCATGTGTTGTCTTGCTAGTTGATGGGGGTTTTTCTTAATGTGAGTGGCATCTCTGATCAAAAACGTTTAAATCTATTTCCAATAAATGAAATCAACATTCTGAAGTATACCAAGAAAAACTTCAAAATACCAAAAGTATCCTAAATATTGATTCTACTAGTATTGATTAGTTTTTTATTATCAGCAAAGTCAAGATCCCTTTAACACACCATGGAAAAAATTTAATGGAAAATAGCCCTTAAGAATATACACAAAAGCGAAGACAGATTCTAAGCAGAAGAATTCAGGGTTTTTACTATTCTCATCTGTATTTATAATTCTATAATATGATTTTTTCATAATTTGATAAAGTGTTCTTAATTTTTAAACCTGTGAAATTCAATTTCACAAAATAACGCCAACAATGAGTAAGGCACTGTGTGTGCCTGGTGCTAAGAAAAAAATGATAATATAGGGGTGTCCAGTGGCTCAGGCTGTTAAGTGTCTGACTCTTGATTTCAAGTTCAGGTCACAATCTCAGGGTCGTGGGATCAAGCCTCGCATTATGTGTGGAGTCTGCTTGAGATTCTCTCCCTCTCCCTCTGCTCTTCCCCCTTCCCTCTATCTCTCTTTCTCTCAAATAATTTTTACACAAAGAAAAAGAAAAATGAAAATATAAATAAAATGGAATTTCTCCTCCTAAAGGACCTGAGCCTGTGGTAGGCACCACCATTAGAGAGAATAATCGTCCCTATAATTTACTCCCCACCCTCTGGAGAAGGCACTTTATGGATATGTCTAATCTTTGTACGGACGTCACAGGTTGGACGCTTTCCCCAATTTTGCACCTAAGGCAGCTGAGCCTCGGGGTAGGAAACTGTACCCCAGACACAGTTTCTGTGTGTCCAGAGTTTGTCCCTCTTCGTTCCTTCATGTTTATCAATACTTTCAGGCTAAAAGAGCAAGGAACACGTATGCCAAGCAAATAATGTATTTTCCAAAGAATTACTCGGCCCTGAAGCCTGAGAGGGTGTTGTCTGAGCTTACGGGGACATCGCGCTGATCACCCACCCATTGCCCTCTCCCTGCAAAGTGCACACGCGCTGCTGGCTGAGATTCCAGGGGATGGAATTCGAGATAAGAAAATTGATGACACTGATTTTAACGGGAGAGTTATGAGTGGGAACAGCCAAGTGTCTAGTTTCCAACTGAAACACACTTTCCTTAAAATATTACAAACACAGATATGGTGCTCTTTTCAAGAACTTTCAAACCCATGGTCTCGATCCATTCCTGGGAGGCAAGTACACCCATAAATGCGCAATGTAACTGCTGATTGGGTTATTGAACGCAGAGAGGAGAACTCACTGCACAAGGGGCGCCTCACGAGTCTGCGGCAGAGCTGGGACGGGAACACCGCGCTTTCAGGTGGCCGCACGCGCCTCCGCACCTGACAGGTGCACTGGCAGCAGGTTCCGCAGCTCGTGTGCGTACCCCGCCCCCGCTGCTGTCACGATGCTTTTACAATTCAGTTATCTCTGAGATCATAAATAAAAATCATGACGTCGGGGTTAATTTGGCTGATAAATAAACCATCAAACAAACTTCAGAGGAAGAGACTGAGGCTCTGATCTCCTACGGGGTTATGCCAAGGTTCACGCGGCGGGAAGCGATGGACGGGGATTCCAGTGCAGGTGGATCTCATGTCAAATCCCAGGTGTCTTCCGCGTGCCGGTTTTGATTAGATAACCTTCCCCAATATTAGTATTTATGGCCCAAGTTCCTCAAGGAGCGATGAGGAAGCTAAGTGAACTAAGAAATAAGTAAAATCTTGCATACTCAGACAAAAATCATTATGGCCACTTAATCATCTAACAAATAACAGTGAGACTTTTTAAGTAGGTGCCACCTCAGCATGGAGCCCAACGCGGGGCTTGAACTCATGACCCTGAGGTCAAGGCCTGAGCTGAGGTCAAGAGTTAGACACCTAACTGACTGAGCCACCCCAGCCAGGTGTCCCACCAGTGAGGCTGATTCTGTGTAGGACGGAGCTACCGCCGGGAGGGCAGGACCATGGAGATGGACGTGTCCCCGCCTGCCACGTGGGGCCAGCTGTCCAGCCACAGCCACACCTTCCTGGGGGCTGCAAGTGGCGCGGCTGTGGGGAGCCCATCCTCCTCCTGCGCCCTTCCACGCTGACACGCTCACCCTGAGCCTGACGGGCGGGGCCCAAAGTTGTATTCCTTAAAAAGCATCTGGTGAGATTTGGGCATTTCGTGAGGTCTTCAGAACACTAAACACAAAAATTACAGAACTGGTTGGACAAACCTTTCTTTCATTATCTTCATAAGGACTTTCATCTTCTTTTTCCTATTATTAAAAAAATATGTAATCAACTCTCTGCAAGCAGGATAGTGTCAAACAACTTACCCTCCTGTTGCCCTCGCCTTCCCGGTTGGTAAGGAGGCCCTCGGCGGCTTCCCTCCTCCCATGTCCTGCCCCGCTCCTGGCACCACACCTCTCCTACTCTAAATTCTGCATTTTCACACTCTTCTAGTTAAGTACTCTATACAAAACAGGACACGTTATCTTCTCTGGGGCCTTCACTCCTTGGACGTGTGTGCGGGTCCACCTGCTGTTTGTGTGGCACCTGTGCTTCCCGTGGCGGTCAGAGCCCCAGGGGGCCCTAAGAGTGAACCCACCTGTTTCTATTTGGTGTTATCAATGTGTATATTGTGGGATATTGGATTCGGAGAGTTCTCAAGCACCCAGGTCAGTTCGCAGAGGGTGCCGTGCACACAATGTGACACAGGTAAGACGTACACACATCATTTCTATCAGTTCACAGAAGAGCTTTTCAAATGAGCTGGTGAATGATGATGGTGTGTGTTAAGGTGAAAGTATGACTGAAGCGTCAGATACAGTAGGGCCGTGACCGCTGTAGAATCAGCGTCGTCGAAGCATCCCGAGGAGGGAGTGTCGGGTGAAAGCACGGCTCTATTTTCTACCTCTGCTCTTGGTTTCACCCACTTCTGTGCCAGTAACATACATAAGGACAAAATAAGACACGTGTCAAATTCCCTGGGCTGGTGGCGAGCATCTCGTCCTGACACCTACACGGACGTAGCTCCTCCGGCCAGCAGCAGAGGGGAGGCGATGAGGAGTCTGAGCTCGGTGCACAGAGTTTCTGCTTGGGACAGTGAGACGTTTGCACATAGACGGTGCTGATGGCAGCGCAACACGGCAAAGGGACCTAGTGCCACTGAATTATACACTGAAAAATGGCTAAAATGGCAAGTTTTCTGCTTTACATATACATCTATTTCACCACAAAATATTTTAGGTGATAACAGACACCCTTATGATCAAAGAGCAGAGATACATATTTTTTAAATGTTGTTCACAATCACATGCTCTTACAACCTTGCAAGGTGATTTTCATTTTACCCCAGGGATTATATACTTAAGTTTAAGTACCTTAGCCATTGGTAGCTCAAAGCAAATCCACAAACATTTATGGGACGCCTACTGTGTAGAAGGCACTGTCCCAGACACTGTGAGGGTCACGGGAAGTGCCAAGGCATGTGCTCGGCTCCCTAAGGATTTCACAATTTAAGGGGAAGGGGGAGATAACACACCAAAAAAAAAAAAAAAACCTTAATATAGTCAGTGTCTAATAAATATCACATGACTCATTTTTCAAATCAACAGGGAAATGAAACACAAAATAAAACTGCAGTTCCCTGGGGCTACTGGGTGGCTCCGGCCGTCAGCTCAGGTCATCATCTCAGGGTCCCGGGATCGAGTCCTGTATCAGGCTTTCTACTCAGCAAAGAGTCTGCTTCTCCCTCTGCCACTCTCCTCCTGCTCGTGATTTCTCTCTCAAATAAATAAATAGTCTTTAAAAAAAAAAAACTATACTTCACTGAGAGCAGATACGGATCACTGTGGCCAACAGCCAGGAAGCATTAATTATTACTTTATTATTATTACCAGCTGTTATATTACACATAAGATGCTTGCTCTCCTTCTTGCCTCAAAAACACAGGCTAGATTTTCATGTCAATAATGAAAAACACTCACAAAGTTCTATTTCGGTCACACAAGAAGCAAAGATGGAGTGGTGTGGACCTCATAGAAGTAAACACTCCTGGACAGGAGTAACACAACACTTAGCATCACAAGGGACAGACCTGGAGCCTGACACAGTAAATGGCTGTCCTGAGACATTAGGCACGAGTAGTAGAGCTCACCGTGCAGACAGAAAGCACAGCCCTGGATTGTTCAGAACTGAGCTCAAATGCAAACTCCCCCTCTTCCTGACTGTAGGGTGGTGGTGGGTTACTCAAGCTCTCTCCTGTCTCATTGCTTCTAGGTCTACAAAGTTGGGTGCTGACACCCAGGTGAGGAGTGCACGTGAGGTGAGGCAGCCCCGGCAGCAGGGCCAAGCACAGTGCCCAGCAGAGCAAACCCCCAGCTCCCTATGCCCTCCCTGCCCCCTCACGTCTTGCCGCTGCTCCATATCACCACCTTTCCCCAGGAGCTGAGATTGCAAACCCAGACGTTTAAAAACTAGGTGAGGGGATCCCTGGCGGGGGGGGGGGGGGGGGGAGTTAAGCAATTTAGCACCTGCCTTCAGCCCAGGGCATGATCCTAGAGACCCAGGATCAAGTCCCACATTGGGCCCCCCGCATGGAGCCTACTTCTCCCTCTGCCTGTGGCTCTGCCTCTGTGTGTCTCTCATGAATAAATAAATAAAATCTTTTAAAAATAAATAAAATAAAAATAAAAACTAGATGCTCAAATTTGCCATTATTCCGATCCTGCATCAGAGTGAACATTCTGATTCACTCTAAGAAATTAAATCTACTGATTGATGTCAAGTTACTAACACCCACAAACTCCCAGAGGCCCGAGTCGATTTACATAAAGAGTCAATAAGGCAAGGATGGCAAAGTCCCGTGGCCAGTCCACGCAAGGTGCTCAGGCATAGCGCGAACTCAATGTCATCACAATGCCTGTGCCCTATTTCTAATAAAATAAAAACTGACACACATTAGTGCCCTTCTCCGCTATGCCCCCAGTGCAAACAGGTGATTTCCGCACCCCTTCACCTGACGCTCCAGGACAGACATTCCTCTGACTCCCAGAACCCAGTCTCATGCTCTGACACCAAAGCAACTAAACATTCTCTTTCCTCCTCAGTTGAAAGTCTTGCCGACTATCTAGATACACACCGTATGCTTTCACTGAAATCCGCCTCCCCATCAAAACTATGGAAGAATATAAGGAAGGAGAATTGTTTGAAAGCCCGATCCCTTTGACCATCTGTTTCAGATCATAAATGCCACTGATGTTGGAAAAACCCAAACAGACCTCCCTTCCCACAAATGCCCCTCCCAAGGTGGGCGAGAAGCCTGAGACCGTGCCGAGTGGCTCCAGCCCATCCCGGCGGCCCCCCGGGCTCACCTGCCTCTGTTCTTGAATGTGAGAACCAGGAGGCCGCCTGGCAGGTTGAAGGGTGGGGAAGGACAGCTCGTAAGGCCATCCCATATCCCCAGGTTTACTGGTAGTTCTGAAGGCTTTGGCATTAGAATGGACTAGGATGTGATACCCCAGACCTACTATACAACCCCCTGCCTGGAGCCAAAAAAATTTAAAACAAGAGGGGTGCCTGGAGGCTCAGTCCATTGAGCATCTGACTTGATTTCGGCGCAGGTCATGATCTCAGGGTGGTGCTCTGCACTCAGCACAGAGTCTGCTTAAGATTCTCTCTCTCTCTCCCTCTGCCCCTCCACACCATCTCCCACTTGCGTTTGCACGCTCTCTCTCTTTCTCTCTCTCTCTCTAAAAAAAAAAAAAAAATTAATAAGGAACTACTCTGAAAAAAAATCTAGACATGGAATTTTCAAAACAAATTCTCAAAAATCTCTTACCGACGTGAATTACGTAAAGTAAATTTTGTCTTAAACGTTCCCCCCATGATAAAGAAAAAAATGGAAATGGTAACTACCTGTGGTGGATATGTTAATCAGCTCTAAATGCCATATATTCCTCAAAAAAAAATAAGATCAAAGCAAAGTAAATTTTGTTTCCCCGATACACGTGACCTCATAGAGGGCCACAGGAACACGCTCCCTGCTCAGACGGCACATCTTCAGCATCTGGACGGGGAGAGGAGCAGCACCTGGACACAGACACCCGCAGCCAGGGTTCCCCCCTGCCTGGCTCATGCTGCCATCTGTGGAGCGTGCGCCGTCCACGTCCTGCTTTGTCCCACAAGAAGACTGTTTACACAACACGTACGCCCCACAAAGCAGGATGACCATGGTGTCCACAGACGCCTACGTAACTACACACCTCTGCTAGTCACCTTGAGACTCTTCCCTCTAAAAATATCTCTTCAAAGTTGTTGTTAAAACAGTTTTAAGTCTGTGACTGAGAACACAGTAAAACGTAACTGGGATAAGTATAGAAGCCATTAAAATTACTCACGTAATTTCTGGCACCCGAGAGACCAGATCTAAGGCACAGCCTGCCTGGGAACATGCTATGTTTCTAATTCCATGCTCATCTCTATTCTGGAATGGACTGGACTTTTAGATTCTTTCTTCATCAAACGTGAGCTCCACCCAACATGTTAAAAAGGAATAAGGAGGTGCCTTCGGCCCACACCATTAAACTCAAAATAAAAGTAGAATTGGCTCACCTTGTTGCTTTCAAGATCAGGGGGGTTATTGTGGAACTCTTCATCTTCCTTAACTATCTCAGCTGGTGTCTAGAGAGAAAACACACCACGTTTGGATTTAGTGGCAGTCAAGCTTTGTGAAACCCCATGAAGGAGCAAAGGGCGGTGAAATAGTGCAACTCTGTGAACCACTTCTGTGGACAGAGCTGAAAATACTGCCGTTTTTTCCACGGTGGTTACTTCA
Source organism: Canis aureus (assembly GCF_053574225.1). Lineage (NCBI taxonomy): Eukaryota > Metazoa > Chordata > Mammalia > Carnivora > Canidae > Canis > Canis aureus. The sequence continues at coordinate 62,793,153 of NC_135622.1, forward strand.
AACCCAGAACTGTGTCTGCCTTTTTACCTTTTGCTCCACTTATGAAATCCTAACCTATTCAACAAAATTGTCGGGGAAACCTTTAAGGAGGAACACTAGAAACCCCTTTCATGTAAATAGGAATGGCTCATCCCTCCAGATGCCTCCGGCCCGCAGGTAATAAATGCCCATGATCCTCCGTCCACCCCTGAGGACCCCAACCAGTGTCCTCCTTCCCTGTGTTCGAGACCCGCCCGCCACCGCCTGGGTGGTCCCGCTCCACACACAGTGGTGCCGCTCACATCCTCGCATATCATGCTCCTGGTTTCATGATTCACTGGCTAAAAGCAGTGAGCTCCGTGTAACTGGTGCCCTGGAGCCTCTCCGCCAGACGAAAGCCATGTGGTTCTGTGGCTAAGAAAGAAAGGGCCCCCCCAAGGGTTACTTCCATCGTAGTTCTGTACCAGTCAGAGTGGGCGCAGCAAGTGCACACGCCTCACGTCCACTGCGGGCTGGCATACAACGACAGGGAATGCGAACCAGCGTGGCCCCCAAGAAGCTCACTCATATGGGGAGACAAATGTTAATTGAGTCGCACAAGTAAGTATAAAACCACGACTGTGATATGCTTTGTAAGAGAGATACGTGGAGCTAATAGGATGTACCAGGGTTTACCATACACTCTGGTGTGACTACAACTTGAAATATGAGGGATAAAAAAAAATACATAAAAAGGCAAAGAATATTCCAGATAAAGGCAAGGGCACGTGGAGGCCCTGCTGCAGGAAGGAGCACTGAGTTTGAGGGGTTTCAGGGATGGTTGGACAGTGGAGAAAAAGAGATCACAGTAATTTAGCCAGGGGATGGTGGTAGTCAGGATGGCCGATTCTAGACGTATCTAGGAGGTCACACTTGCAGGCGTTGAGGTGGTCTGGATATGGAGGAGGTGAAACGATCAGTCTCAGGAATATCTCTACGTTTCTCTTTGTCTTACTGGATGGACGGGCATCATACACCCCCTGACGGGAAGAGAGCAAGGTGTGCAGACGGTGTGGAAGGACACGTGTTCATTCTCACTGTGAACTTCAGTATCTCGGAACGTCCAACAGGTGATGTCAGTTCACAGTATGTGTGTGTGTGTGTGTGTGTGTGTGAATATATGTGTGTGTGTGTGTGTGTGGATATGTGGGTGCATGGCTGTGTATATGTGTGTGTAGAGGTATGTATGTGTCTGGATCTACAAAAGATGTATGTGTGTGTTCATCTAGATGTGTGTGTATGTGTCTCTGGGTGTGTGTTTATAGAAGTAAATATGTGTCTCTGGATGTGTGTGTGTGTCTCTGGATGTGTGTGCATGTGTGTGCATCTGCATCTGGAGCCCAGAAAAGAGACCTGCAGAGAGAGTGGCACCGCCTGACAGAGTTTTCAATCTGGGGAGATGACCTAGAGCAAGAAGAACATTGCCCTGCCCTGACCCATGCTGACCTCTAACATTCCAAGCCAACTGGAGGATCAGAAGCCTATGGAGAAGGAGAATGGGGCCCCCGGGCGGCTCAGCGGCAAGAGCATGAGACCCTCAATCTCAAGTTCGTGACTTAGAGCCCCAGTTGGGTGTAGAGAGGACTTAAAAAATAACACTTTAAAAAAAAAGAGAATGAGAATGAGAACAAGAATGAGAGGCTAGACAGATGGAAGGAAAATCGGGAGCCGGTGGGTCTTACCAAAGGAAGAGGGCGCTTGAGGAAAAGGGAGCGGCCTGAAGTGTCGGCTGGAGGAGAAAGGTCAAGTGCCCTGAGAACTGAGAAGTGTGTTGGATTTGGGGCATGAGGCAGCGAGCTGTTCTGTGTGCCTGTGGACAGAAGCCGGAAGAGGCAGAGGAGAGGAGAGGAGAGGAGAGGAGAGGAGAGGAGAGGAGAGGAGAGGAGAGGAGACAGAGGAATTGGGGAGAGGAGGGACCATCCCTCCAAGGACTGCTCGCAGAGGAAGGAGGCCAAGGAGGGACGGTTCTGGTTATAACCGGCTCGCTTCCAGCATGCGTAGCATCCAGCCAGGAGTCCGACCTACCCAAAAAAGGCGAGACAAATAACCTGAGAGCGCCAGACCCTTGAACGGTTCAGAGGGGACAGGATCCAAAGCCCAGGAGAAGGCAGGAAGACGGGCAGCTCCATTGTGATGACGGGAAGGTGCAGAGGGATTTGTGCGTAGACACCAGAGCTACCTAGCTCACAACCAGTCCCTACCTCACCCCTCGCTGAAAGAAAAATCACATAATTAAGGAGAGCCCAGGCCACTTTCCAGACACCAGACGCAGACCCTGGTTAGTCTACACCACCGGAGGCCCATGGCGTCTCCCCAACTACGGCAAGGACTAGGTCAAGACACCATAGAGTTCAGGAGGGCCCCTGGGTATGACTGTTCTCACCACCTGATAAAGGCACAAGGGAGGGAAGTGGGGTCTCCATTCGTCACATTAGCCTTCACGTCTCAACGTGCCGCTGACAGCAGAGGAAACGTCTTGAGACCGTGAGGAAACAAGCCTGAGGCCCGAAGTCGATGTGCAGAGGAAGGCGGGCGCAGCGACGCCAGCGACCGGCCCGGGATGACACGGCTGGGCCGGCCGACCCTGCAAGCTCCCATGACGCAGGGGCCTCCAGACTCTGGATAAGTGTCCCTCACGTGTGAGCCGCTTCTCGTGGGTTGCTGTTCTTTCCAGCTAGAAGCATCCGAACAGATAAACTGCTAATTATGCTTTTTAATTTATTCATTAAAGGGAGTACCCCAGGGACCTTAGTGAGCCTAATCCGAGCTACTCCCTGCACCTACAAAGCTTAAAGCTTAAAGCTCCATTATGTCTTTTCTAATTAAACAAGTTGGAGATTATACAAATGCATACTGACCTTCTCCTAATTAATCCAAATTATTTTGGTTTTACATTAGCTCATGTCTCATTCTTAGCTCTTTCTCTGGAGTGAAATGAATTAAAGTTCAGGTGCATTGCTCGGGTTGCCACAGGGAATCTAAGCAAAGCCGCTCTCTGCTGGGACTGGCCCCGGGGGACTCTCTGAAAATGACCACGTTTCAGTAGATGTCAGGAGCCAACCCGGTCCCCTGATTTCCCTTCTCAAGCATCCACTGGATGTGCCCAGCGCCCGCTGGGGAATGACGACGTAACGGCGCTCTGGAGAGTGGAATTGGTGAAAAATGCTAAAGTATCTCTCCCTTCCCCCAGAAAAACTCAAAAGTCAGAGTCCTGCGCCAAAGAGAACCCACCATTCTAGGCACTTTTCTGTCTTTTAAGATATTTATAAAAATCAACATGACCTTAACTCTGGCAGAAGACATTGCTTTTGTGAAAAATGCGCACCTTGATCAAGGAAGGATTTCAACCTCAGTGTGTTACTATCTGGGTGGCATTTTGTGTAAATTATAAGAGCTAAGAAATGTTTCCTTAACATTGGGGTATAATAACTCACAACTTTGGGGATCCCTGGGTGGCACAGCGGTTTGGCGCCTGCCTTTGGCCTAGGGCGCGATCCTGGAGACCCGGGATCGAATCCCACATCAGGCTCCCGGTGCATGGAGCCTGCTTCTCCCTCTGCCTATGTCTCTGCCTCTCTCTCTCTCTCTCTGTGACTATCATAAATAAATAAAAATTTTTAAAAATTTAAAAAAAAAATAACTCACGACTTTGAAATAGAAGCCGGTGTAAAAATTTATCTCCCCCAGAGAGTCAAAGCTGATAGAGCATCTTCTCTTTTAGACCTCCACCCAAGGCCTGCTGATAGAAATGTCGGCAAGGGGATACAGTGTGTGCTATTAACACCAGAGAGAGGGACACTTGGGTGGCTCCGTGGTTGAGCGTCTGCCGTTGGCTCAGGTCATGACCCTGGGCCCCGGGATCGAGTCCCCCATTGGGCTCCCTGCATGGAGCCTGCTTCTCCCTCTGCCTGTGGCTCTGCCTTTTTCTCTGTCTCTCATGAACAAATAAATAAAATCTTTTTTAAAAACATAAAACTAGAGAGAAACAAAAAGCATTGGAAATAATTTGTAATATCTTAAAAACACAAACTCGAAAGGAAACAACATAGTACAGGAAAAAAGAAAATGTGAGTCAAGACCAACTATAATCCAGCGTAACACTTGGTAACATCCCAGTGCCAGACCCTAGGGCTCTCTCCCCGTCCCTTGCATTGTGTTTCCCACACGCTACGCCTTCCGTCTTGGTCAGGAGCCACTTGGTTCAGGACTAATAGGGTTCGGTGACACTGAAGCTTTAGCAGCGACAACACACGTAAGCGAGATCATGTGGTTACTGAGAAGAGCGCCGCTGACCTGGCATCTCGACCTCGTTTCTCCCATGAGCCAACGACGGCCATCAGTGGAATTCTACAAGCGTCTCAGCGCCAAGTTGAGAAAAGCTTGGGGATGCGCTCTCACCACCAGGAGCCCAACGTGAGCAGGAGAAAGAGGCTCTACCGAAGCAACTGCAAATGTCTCCATTGGGAGAAAACCAAGAGACAGAAGGTGGAGGCTAGAAACAGTGGTGTGCATCGCTGCAAGGACGCATCGATCTTTGTGAATAAATCACAAAGAAAATGGGTAGGAAATATCAGAAAGGGAGAGAGAACATAAAGAATCCTAAGTCTGGGAAACGAACTAGGGGTGGTGGAAGGGGAGGAGGGCGGGGGGTGGGGGTGAATGGGTGACGGGCACTGAGGGGGGCACTTGACGGGATGAGCACTGGGGGTTATTCTGTATGTTGGCAAATTGAACACCAATAAAAAATAAATTTATTATTAAAAAAAATCACAAAGAAAACAACCGGAAGACAGGACCACAAAAACAGGACATTTTAGGAATCAGAACGCAGGTCAAAACGTGCAATCAACCATCCTCCTGGACTGTCAGGGAGCAATGCTCAGAGCAGCTGTGGCCTCTCTGCTCATCGCTGTTCCCGACACCCCCGCCCCACTTTCTGATCCCCCCGTCCTCCCCTCTCTGTGCAGCAACAAGAGATTCTCAAACCAACTCAGAAGTACAAAAGTTTCTAGCCCTTGGAACACAGGCAAGATGAGAGGCCACAGTGTGAGTCTCGCTCATTACCACAAAAGGTGGACATTCCATGACGTCACCCAGCAGGAGCAAAGGACAGCCCACCCTCTCCGTTGATCGGGACTTGGAGTCCTCGCCTAGGGGAGGGAGTTCAGCGACACGGCGATGTTGCCATGGTGAGTGGAGCGGCCTCTAGCACGTTCGCCCCTCGCCGAGGCTCCCTCCAGTCCTCTGCTGGCAACTGGTGCTCTCGACTGCAAGTGAGTACGCTCAGCTCCAACGACGCCCTCAGGCTTGGGGGACGCCCAGTTCTTGAGGTTCCCCTCACCAGTCTAGGCTGGACTCCAAATTCATAAATGGAGTCACTGAGATGTTATATTTTGTAATATTGTATCTTCACAGCAACAGTAAAGTGAAGACAAGGTGAGGCCCCGGGGATAAGGAATAACATGTGACAGGACACCTGCGTTGCTCAGCGGTTGAGCCTCTGCCTTCGGCTTGGGATGTGAACCCAGGGTCTCAGGATCGAGTCCCACTTCGGGCTCCCCGCAGGGAGCCTGCATTTCCCCCTGCCTGTGTCTCTGCCTCTCTTTCTGCATCCCTCATGAATAAAAAATAAAAAGTAACATGTGACATCATCAGGCTCACCCACAAGGTGAAAACCAGTTCCTCAAAAACACGAGCAAAGTACTCCAGGTTATTATAAAAGCCAACACTATAAGCTAATAGTTTAATACGGAGGCCAGACCCTCCTTCATTAACGGGCTGGGAAGTCCCAAGGGCATCAGTGGGAGCATCTTCCTCCCCCCACAAGGAAACCAGCAGCCGCAACACGTGCCCAGAGCTCACTCAGCACGCAAACACAGAACCAAGACAAACACGTGGTTCTCCAGGCGTGGGGGCCACTCTGGGGCAAACCCCCACCCGGGCTGGGCCACTCTGATCGAACCCCCACCCGGGCCAGGTCTGCAGGTAGCAGAGTGTCCGTCCCCTGCGTGAGGACCCCACCCGGCGGACCCGCCAAACCACATCCTGCTGCCCTGCTCCACAACACCACCTTCTTCTCCCCTCCCCCAGGGCAGAAAACCACCCCTTGGACACTGCATGGTGGCAGGGCCTACGCCGTGCTTCACGGGGATCCCAGAAGGAAAATCATTCCTGGGGAAGGAAACCGGCGTTAACCCAAAAGCTTACACGTTAGTCTAATGTTAGGACTTCTCTGCAACACCGACTATGCTAACGCGCACCGTGGTCTCCCGGGGGACGGACGGGGAAGGCCGTGACCTCGGGGAGTCCTGTCCTCAAAGACACAGAACTCAGTCCGGGGACGGGTCTGTCTACAAACTTCAGCTCAACCTGCCCCGCGGGGCATCCGTCTATCCAATCCCTTGGGACCCTCTTGCGTCTGTCCCCTGGGACTTACGGAGCCCAAGCCGAGCCCCTGCCGGGGGGCGGGGGGGAAGGGCGGGCGGTAAGCGGACCTCCAGGTGTGCCGGGCGCCCACCACCCCACCACCCGCTCAGCTCCTCCAGCCGCTCGTCTCCAGCCCCGCAGGTGGCAGCAGGTGTGTGTCTCTGCTCACATGCACGTGCACGCGCTACCCCCCACTGGCCCAGCCCCCACACCTCTCATTTTTAAGCCCATGAGGCAGCCGAGCTGGGAGTCCCATGGCCTCCTTGTCCTTCAAAGCTGCAGAACTTGCTCTGACATCATCCCCTGACACCCAGGCAGCCCCAGGCACCGCCACCCACCACCCACCCCTTGGGAGAGGCGTGGTTAGACAGCGGCAGCGGCTCTCCTGACCCCCGGGCCTGGCCTCCTCCTCCCTCTGACCTTCCTGACCCCCTCCATGGAGGAGTGCCCCGTCAGCCCCCAGAGCCCCTCCTTCCCTCCACTACTCACCCTTCTGGGGAGCCCCCATCACCGCACTGCCCCGAATACCACGGAAATCAAACACTAGCGACGCAAACTCCCCAGAATGTTTCTCGGTCACAGTGATGGAGATTGCATGACACTAGGGACTACACTTGTGCTGCAAACCTGCCCAGAACGGGAACACCCCGAGGACCCTAACCAGCGTTGGAGGGGGGCCGGGTGCTAATTTCTGGTATAACCCTAACTGTCGAAAATGTCTGCATTTAGTTATTACAAAAATCCTTAAATGTGCAATAAACATACATGGTTAGTTTGGGTTTTAAGAGAGAACTGAATCTTCTGGTCATTTCTCGCCACGTCGAGGAAAAGAATAAATGCTATCACTGGCAATTTAGAGAACACAACAGGACCCCCGGGGAAAGTGCTCCAGATGCCAGAGGAAGTGGCCAGGGCCGGACGTGGTCTGTCTCGTTCGTAAAATATACCACGGGAAAGAAAAATAGAATAAAGTGAGAAAATTACGCGCGATCTTCCAAAGGGGAGCGGAAAGCTCGCTGTCGCCCGGGCTTCGGCTCTAACCACACGTGCAGGACTGACGCCGAGTCCACGTCAGAGGGGGGAAAACAGAGCTCTGATGCCCACGTGGAACTTGCACAGGACGCTGGGGCGCCGGGGGGGGCTCCATCGGTGCAGTGTCTGCCTTGGCTCAGGTCATGATCTCAGGGCCCTGGGATCGAGCCCCACACCCTGCTCCCTGCTCAGCGGGGCTCTGCTGCGCCCTCTGCCCCTCCCCCTGTTCGTGCTCTCTCTTAAATAAACAAATAAAATCTTACTAAAAAATAAGAAATGTGTTTCTAGTGCCCTCAGGTGGATACTGGGGACAAAGCTGTGCATCTCAGAGCCCACCCGGCCCGCCGGCCCTTTGCAGGACCAGGGGCTGGGGACAGAGACCCGTGGAGACGCACCTGCAGCGGGTGGGCGCGGGGCGAGCCGGGCTGGAACCAGGCCCCTGTGCTTCTGCTCCCATCCAGGCTGGGGTGGCCCCCTCACGCCTCACCCACTTCCCTCCACCTCATGCCTCTGTGAGCCCCAAGGAGGTGGGGCGGGGGCACACCAGGCCTAGAACCAGGTACTCACAAGTGCAGGACCTCACTTTGCCCCCCAGGAGCCATCCAGGGGCATCAATGCCCACAGCACGGGTGAGGGGGAGGGGGTCAGACGGCCAAGCAGTGGGAGAACTGCGATCCCCAACCACGTCACCTGGTGCCCCACGCATCCCAGCACCCTGTGGTGCCGCCGGTGGTTTCTGAGGGCCTCCCCTGCCAGGCACCGTCCCGGGGACAAGGCTGACGGCAACGAGCACAGCAGGCCGACCCCGTCCTCACCGTGAGGGAAACGGACAGCACTCAAGTGACAACACAGCTGACTACGCGGTCACAAACCTGACAGGACCTCACCAGTCTAGGCTGGACTCCAAATTCATAACGGTCCCCATAGCAGAAGAACCCACCAGGGAGAGTAGCGGGCAGGAAAACGTGTGATGCAGGACCTGAGGGATGAGCAGTCACTGACCAGAGGGGGCAGAGAACAATCTAGAGCCTGGGTGAGCCTGGGAGTCGGGGGAGGAGGAGACTGCAGCCAGGCGGGGCTGACGGAGCCGAAGGAAGAAGGCCGAGGGCACGGTCACACGACACCTGCTACCCACCTGGTCCACGGGCACCTCCACCTGCACATCCTTGTCTTCTCTGACTTCCGGCGCTCCCTGGGTTTCCGTGCTAGGAGTCTGCGCTTTGTACACGTCGCCTTCTAGAGAAAAACAGCACAAACAGGTTTTCATGCCAATGCCCACTGCACATCTTCTGGCCCAAACCAAAGTCATGGCTCGGCGACCTCTGGGCTTCCTCTGCCCAGGGCCCAGGTCAGAAAGAAACTCTGAGAACCCCGCACACATCACAATCACGGTCTGGGCACACGCACCTCTGTCACTCCCAGATGACTTCAAGAACGTATTTTGTTTTATTTTTTTTACCTTTTATTTATTTATGATAGTCATACAGAGAGAGAGAGAGGCAGAGACAGAGGCAGAGGGAGAAGCAGGCTCCATGCACCGGGAGCCCGACGTGGGATTCGATCCCGGGTCTCCAGGATCGCGCCCTGGGCCAAAGGCAGGCGCTAAACCGCTGCGCCACCCAGGGATCCCAAGAACGTATTTTGAAGTAATGAACAAAATGAGTTTTGACAAACGAGGTGTTAAAATCGCACGGTGTGACATAGTCCCCGGAGCTGACACAAAAACCATCTCATCAGCGTTACGACTGGGTGTATCACGTGCTTACAGAATCCCGGGGGTCTGGAGAACCTCATCCTCCACCTGAGACTAGGTGACAGCAAAAGAAAAAGCAGGAGCCCGGCCCCTTCCCTCAACGCCCAGAGGAGGTACCCGCGGCGGCCAGGGGCGCAGGGACCCCAGCTCTTTCCATTCCTTGTCCTTCCCACCCCCGTCCTGGCCCCCGGCCCCCCAAGGACCCTCCCGCAGTCCTGGGCGGAAGCGGTGAAGGTAAGGAGGAGGCAGATGCAGCATCCGTCAGGTCCCCCACGGCGCTTCCAGGCTCCCCTCTGCGTGCTTGAACTTAAGAGCCTCCGATGGACCCGTCTACACTGCGTCCGTTTGTAAACGAGGAATGAGCCGAGGGCCCCAGGCTTGGGAGGGCAGTAGGAACCCGGGTCCCAACACCCCGCTTCCCGGAGGGAAGGTCAGATGCGTGCCGGGCCATCCCAGCCACGAAAGACAGGCTTGGCCAAGAAGGAAATGTTACATGCGCTGATTAAATTCTCTATTAGCGGTGACATATTACAGTATTTCGGGGACTATGGGGCAACAGGCTCTGGTCTTGGGCCCATCCTGGCCGTGGTCAGGCTGCATCAGCACGTGGTGTCAGCTGCGCCCAGCAGGCAGGAGTGCCATGGAAGGACAGGTGTCTCAGTACCCACCCCCCTGTCCAGACCAGTGTCTGGGGCACAGCGGGACCGGGCCCCCGGGCCTCCAGAGGTGCCCTGCGGGACAGGGACCCAGGGGCACAGCAGGACAGGGTCCCCAGGGTACAGTGGCACAGGCCCCCGAGGCCCCACCAGACAGGGCCCCCGGGAGCAGTGGGACAGGACCATCATCTGGGACAGGAAAGCCCAGAGCGGGCAGGCAGCAGGAGAGAAGCGCAGGGAGACAGTAGAAACTGTCACCTGGAAGCAAGCAGAGGGCTCCCCGGAAGCTAGGAGACAATCAGAGCATAAAGAGGAGGAAGCCTGACCCGCGGTGTGTGGGGAGGACCCAGGAAGGGGAAGTCTTCAAGAAAAATGATGCCCCCAAACTGTCAGATGCTGCAGAGTAGCAAAGCAGAGCCCCCCTTCCCCTGGTCCTATGCTCCGCGTCACCAGCCACCCACGAAGCACCTGCGACACACGCTGAAGGGACCCCAGGTGGCCGGCTCCCAGCCAGGGCTCCGCAAAACAGAAGCAGGAGCGGAACAAGTATTTTTTTTTAATTATTTCATTTTAAAATCAGCTCCACGGGCGCCTGGGTAGTTCAGTTTGTGAAGCGTCTGCCTTTGGCTCAGGTCATGATCCCGGGGTCCCGGGATCGAGTTCCGCACCGAAGAGGAGCCTGCTTCTCCCTCTCCTTCTGCAGCTCCCCACTGCTTGTGTGCTCGCTCACTCTCTCTGTCTCTCTCAAATAAATAAAATCTTTAAAAAATAAATAAAAATAAAATAAAATCAGCACCAAAGTCTAATCTTTCAAATGTCCCTCACCCTCAAAAAAAAAAAAAAAAAATCAGGCGGATTTTAGTTTTGCATTTCCCCCCAAAGGCTGATTGGTTTGCGGGTTGTTTGCTGTGTCGTCGGCCCTCAGGGTGAGAGCTCGCGCCTGCCCTGATGTGCACGGGGAGGACTGAACTCCTGCATCGATCCGGGAGGGCTTCCTGGGTGGAGAAGTCCATCGCCTTCACCAGCGGGATTTTGTTTCCCTCCTCCCACTACCACGGCCCTTGGAGCTGAAGGTCTCGTAATAAATCAGAAAGTCACAAGTGTCAAAATCAGACAGTTACAAGCCTTCTCCCTGCAGCATGAAACTGACCCCCCAAAAAACAAACAAAAAAAAAACACATTCTTAAAATGGCAGCATTTTTAACGCCCATTAAAAATGATGAAATCCACATTACCTGCGCCGTTTGGTATTAAAGAGTCTACCAGCATTTTCTTCTTCCCCTCTTTGGCATAAAACACAGAATCCTGTTCCTTACGGGAAATGTTGTATTTATGAGGTTCTTTTCCTTGGGAATCCTCCTAAGGCACAAACCAAGAATGAAAACTACATTAGGAACAGCGGCGAGCCATGAGTCTGACCCCTGGGCAAGCGCCGGCCTCGTTCGGGCGCCCGGAGGAGACCTCCCTCCCGGCACCGTCTGGACGCCTCAGTCCCTTACGCTTGTCTCCAGCAAAGTGGCACAAACACTCCCCTCCCTGGGTGAGGTCAGCACCTCCGGAGGTGCCCCCATAAGGCCTGACACAGCGAGGGGCGGCTTTGGAAAGGGCACAGGTGCGTCTGAGGAGGCCCGTGTGGTTTTAGACACACCTGGAAGCTTCAGGAATAAACGCCCCTGTTTCCAACAACTCACAAAGCTATTCCCGCTGGGACCTCTAAGCAAGGCGAGGCATCTCTGATAAAAGGATATTAAGCACATGGCAGGTTTGTTTTGAGTTGAGATAAAGGGAAACTCAGGTGTCTAAAAAAATCTACTGACAGCGGAAGATGACCACGCACGTGGGAGTCACAGTGGAAGCGAAGCTAACGGTGAGCTCATCCCAGGGGCCCTTCCAGCTCCATCCCACAAACTGTCCCCATGATACAAAGCGCCGTCCCAGTTTTCTATCTTTACCGAACATAGGCAGAACTATATACGTAGAGGTTTCTCCTGAGCTCTCCACGGCACCCGAGAAACGTCAACCAAACACCCCCCTGTACCATCAATATATTTACGATGCAAGTGACCGGCCGGCTTCTCCTGGCGGAAATTAAGGTGCATAGAACAGTCCCACAAGCAAACACAAGAACCAAGCAAAATCTCTCTACCCATTTTAAGGGGCTTCTGTAAAGGTTGCAATCCTGCTCAGAGCATAGGAATCAAGATCTCAGCAGAGCTAGTTTTAGCGGGCAGCCCGGTGGCTCAGCATCCTTCAGCCCAGGGCCTGGTCCTAGAGACCTGGGATCGAGTCCCACATCGGGCTCCCTGCCTGGAGCCTGCTTCTCCCTCTGCCTGTGTCTGTCATCAAGAAAGAAATATTTTTTTAAAAAAAATAAATGGTTTTAGAGACAGAACATGGTACGTGTGTGTGGCTCGTGTTTCGCAGGCAGCGGGGGGCAGGGATCCTGACGACCTGCCAGGCTCCTGGAGCATCGCTGATGCCTATTTCTCGCAACCATTTCCCTGATCCTCGGCCCCTCTGACAGACACCACGTATTTACCGTGTTACCTCTGAAGTAATGGTCAACGGACGGTGACACAGCACGGTGCCCTCGTGAGGACACAAGAGCAGCGCTGGCACAGAGCCAAGCACACACGAGAGCCAAGACCGTCGCGGCCTGGCCACCGGCCCGGTCACCCCTGGGGCGGCGACAAGACGAAGATGAGCTGGTCCACACCCAGCTGGAAGGTGGCCCGACACACACAGAACCTCGGGCCAGCGCAATGGTGGGTGAAGAGCGGCCATAAGTGCAATAAATTGATTTTCTTGTTGAATCTCACACCTTACCTAGAGCCTGAAGGAAACACCAGTGTTTTAAAGCACCTTATTCCTACGACATCCAGTGAAATGTGGAGCCGGCTGGTGTGGCTTCTCGTCTCGTCTTAGCCCAAGGCCTGGCTTGTCCCCGTCTCTCTCCACAAGGACCGCAATGGCCTGCACACCCAGGGCCCCTCCTCCCCTTCATCCTGTCGCCCCAGCCCCGCAGGCAGCCTTCATTTAGGATGTTTACTGTTTGCCTCTCACCACTAGGACGCTGGAAGCCTCATGGGACCAGGGATGTTCGTCTAATAACAGATTCCCGGAGCCTGGAGCCGGGTGGTATACAGTAGGCACACAGTAAATACTTGCCCAATGAGTGAGCAGCGCTAGAATCTCCTCTCCCTGTGCCTTTCAGACACTCACAGGAGTGTCCCAGCCGCAGGATGAAGTGCGCGTGCCTCAGCTCAGCGCTGTGAGCGTCCCGTCGGAGCCCGTCCACCTTCCTAGCCCCCATGGGCCCCCCACCACCGCCCGGGCCTTCCCGCCCACCATCCAGCCATCTCCACCTGCAACTCCCTTCCCCCCGGCTTCAGGCCCCTGTGCTGGGTCCCCGGAGCACCCACCCACACGTCGTCGCCAGCAGAACCCAGGAGCCGCCCTCTGCATTCCTGGACCCAGGCAATCGGCGACCTCACAACACGGATACGGGCCCTATGGAGTAATCCCAGCAGGTGCTCAGTAAATCTCTGCTGGTGTCCTGAGCTGAGTGGGAAGATGCAAGAAGAGTAGGAAAAGAAGAACAGAGCAAAGACAGGGGAAGGGCTGCCAGGGTGCAGGGTCTGGGAGGCGACTGGGCTCACATCCCGCACACGGGCCTGCCCGCCTGCCTTCCTGCGCCCGAGGCACAGCCTCACGCCGCCCTGCCGCCCCAGATGTGCCTGCACAGCTGGCCCTGCTCCAACGTCGCCGTGTCCCAAGCGGAGGAGCCCTCGTCTGCACTCCCACCCCCGGCACACGTGCACCCGGTGGCCACGCACCTGCAGCTTCCACCCACCAGCGCCCCCCTGGCCTGAGCTCCCCGAGGACGGGGCACGCAGCCTTCAGCTTTATACACACACGTGGTGTACAGTGGACACTCCGCGTGCTCCTTTATTGTCAGAGCAACAGAGACTTACGGCAGCTCTCGGAAACAACGGATTGAGCAGGAAAACAGAGAATCTGTGTCTTCCCCACACGAGGAAACTTCTAGGTGTCACCTGTCCCCGCTTCTTCCTGCTCTGAGTCCCAAATCTGATATCAGCACGAGCGCTTCTTGCAAAGGTGACGGGGGCTGTTTTTTAATTTCATTCATCGTTTCTCCCATTAAAAACATCCTCAGGAAACATACGTGGGGCACGCTGTGCTCACTTCTCTGTAGTGCTCCGGGGACTACCATTCTTCTCTGGAGAGAAACTGTCCAATCCAGCTAAACTCTGCTGCTGCTGTAACAGATAGTCTTGCTCGGGCACATGAAAGGCAGCCTCCCGGGGTAATGTGAATTAGAAGAACAGAAACCACCCGGCTAATTTCAGAGTCCGGGCACGCCCTCCCACCAGCTTCCAGAGTGACCGTCCCGCTTCCAAGTGGGTCGAGGTGTGCCATCAGTGAACCAGCCCCCACTCTAAGCATTGCTAAAGTGCAACATTTGCTAACATTTGAACCAAACTGTTGCACCTTCAGGCCACTAGAAGGAGACACAAACGCAGCCTTGGATATTGTGTGATACTGCCATGGTCCTGACGTCACTGGCCTGCAAATGTCAGTTCCAAGGCACTTGCTCCATGTTGCACTTTACAGTTTAGACCTGGTCATTAAAGCATGGGTGTCCCACGGTAGGCATCTCTGTTTCTCACGCGTGCGCACACACACGTGCACGCACACACATACACAGGCACCTCTAATTTGTCAGTGTTTTAGCTCGTCTTCATTTCTGTTCACTCCCCAATGTTTGTGCTCTATGCCCAAAAGAGAAGTAGGCAGTATCAACATTCTGGTTAAGGATGTGATATAAATACAAAGCTTATTAATTATTTACTGATATTTTACAGAGGCTTACACATTAAAATATTCATTTTAATATAAGAATGCAGTTTTAGGGGATCCCTGGGTGGCTCAGCGGTTTAGCGCCTGCCTTTGCCCAGGGTGTGATCCTGGAGTCCCAGGATCAAGTCCCACATCGGGCTCCCGGTGCATGGAGCCTGCTTCTCCCTCCTCCTATATCTTTCTCTCTCTCTCTCTCTCTCTCTCTCTCTCTCTCATAAATAAATAAATAAATAAATAAATAAATAAATAAATAAATAAATAAATAAAAAATAAATAAATCTTAAAAAAATAATAATAAAAGAATACAGTTTTAAACATTTATTAAATTAGCCGCACTTCCTTGAAAAGAATAGACATAAAATCACAGTAAATGAGTTGCTGTAAAACTGGATCTGATATAACGAAACAAGAATAGGTTCACTCAGTCATCTTCATTGGACTAAACAGTCTTGGCTCAAGTTAACGGACACCTGGATCCACGCCAGCTTCTCCCACTTTCCCGCATCCAGAGCCACCCAGACCCCTGTGCTCCTGGCCATTACCTGCCTTCTCATTTCACGGAATCAAACACCATGAATCATATGACACGTGGTGCTCATTGCTGTTTTCATCTCCTAGACGTGGGCATGGCTTGCTCCCCTGTAATACACGACTGACCGGTATCTTCCACTGCACAATAGTAATTTCCTTTCTCAGGTGCCATAAAAGAGATGGTTGTTTCTTTGCAAAAATATAAGGAATTCAAGAAGAATGTACTCCACTAATATCAGATTGCCCTTCTATCTTTATATACCTTTCTGGGAATATAATAATTTTTCACTTCGATCCAATCATCTTGAGGGCTTTGCACAGCAACAACGTTCAACACGTGTGGTGCCAACCACATGCGTACCTCAGTGGGAGAGACAGCAAATTGAGCCGCTCTAGCTGGGCTCACCGTGATGACAGCAAAACCACACACGAGTGCCAACGGCAGTGGTCAGAGGCCATGTACGTAAGACGCACCCCATTTCACATGGAAAACAAATCAAAGAAGTTTAATAAGAGACACGTGCAAAGCCTGGCACACGCACATACAGAAGCAACCGTACTTACCAAAATGTGGTTGCTGTGACTAATTCTAAAACTCAGCCTCAGAAAATAAAGTGAAATAAAACCCAGCCTCCTGCAGCCAGAGAAGCCTGGCACATGGGACAGTTTTCACCCTCAAAAATGTACCGGTTCCTCACATGGGGCGATCTCTCAGCTCAACAAATCACGTAGACCTCTACACAAGGAACAACAAATAAGGTAAAAATACCTTGACAGGTGTTTTTTACAACAAACGCAGAGATTTTTACATCAACCTTTGTTAAAATCAAGGCGTTCTTTTCTAGGACTTTCTGTTTTCTGGAATAAAGTGTGTTTGCTCTGCTGTTACGTGGCTTGTCTCATGTCACAGAATATTTTCAATGATGATTTTTCGTTGACTAACACCTTGTGTTTCTGATGCAGTGTATGCATATTTGTGATCATTCTGTTTCAGGATTCTTAATGTTAAATATCATCATCAAAACCTGTTAACTTTCCCAGTCATAGATTTCCAAAGAAAAGAAACAATATCAGAACAAACATGTCTTAAATTTTAGACCAAGGAGAACAAATATTTAACAAAAGGAAAAGAAAACTATTCCTCCCTATGGGAACCCAGCGTCACAACAACATAACGAAATATGGGCATTAACAAAAGCAAGTAATGACGACCCCGGGCTACTGGCTCTGTCCTCTGAGCTCAGAGGCCTCCCAAACCACTGAAGCAGGAGATTCCACTGTTGTACCACTCGTGTTGTTCCCACATTCAAGCTCAGTACCCACGGCACACGTGAAAACACCGCTGAGGAAACTCTGCGAGGCTGGAGTCCTGTGCACATCTCCTGGGCCCTCTCTCCACCTGGAAAATCTGCCCTCTTCTCTGACCCACATTAGGACCCGTGCTCCGCTCACCCATCTCCACGTGTCGATTATCCTCCTACAAACTATCGCCCCTACTGGCTCACTCACACCAACTTTTTAACCATGAGACAAATCCGTGTGTCGTCCATCTTCACGCGACGAAGCGCATCCGTAGGGCAGGATCACATCTATCAGTTCTGTGTTCTCGATGGTTCTCGCCCATTCATCTGACAAACACTTAATCCCAAAGGCAACCCATAGAGAAAGAAAACTGAAAATAAGATGATCATTCAGCTCAGGAAGCTACCAAAATAACAACAGAGTCAGGAAAACCCTCACACCAAAAGCCAGATGAGGACAACATGAAAGAGAAGTATTGGAGGTGAACCTCACTTATCAACAGACAATGCAAAAATCCCTGACAAAATTGAGCAAAATGTATTCAGAAAAGCATTTTTTTTAAGCAGTATGGCTTTTCCAGGGAAGCCGGGGTGAAGAGTCGGGTCAGTCGGATTATCACCCCCAGCGACACTGACCCCTTCAGTGCAACTACGGGCAGGCGAGGGGTTGGGCTCATCCAAGGCTGGACTCCGGCCAAGCAAGCACCACGGTGGTTCAGGGGCATAAGGAAGCCAGAGTACTTCCGAGAGGGAGGTTGAGATGTGGTTATGAAGTCTGAGCTGCACCAAGGGAAAAGCCACATCAAGGGCTGACCGTTAGATACTGGGAAAGAACAGGTCAGTGCATGGGGCCTCAAGGCCGCAAAGTCCCAGCGGGGAACATGCCTGAGCGAAGGGGACCCGGCAGCAGGCCCCCAGCAGCTTCATGGAATGAATACTAAGGTCAGTAGAGCCTCTGAAACAGTTTAGATAAGATGGTTAGAGATGTTGGCCATCACAGACACGGGTGGTAGGGACCCGTGCGGCCGCCAGGACCTGGCTTCCACCTGCCTCTGGGATCAAGCACAGTTCTCATCTTTGCTGCATGAAAGGGACTTTTTTTTTTTCTTAATAAAGAATGAACTGGGGAGGGACAGATGGAGAGGGGGAGAGAAAGAATCCCAAGCAGGCTCCACACTCAGCAGAGCCCAACACGGGACTCAATCCCATGACCCTGAGACCATGACCTGAGCTGAAATCAAGAGCCAGACATTCAACCTACTGAGCCACCCGGGTGCCCTGAAAAGGACTTACTATTTTCTTCCTTCGTGAGTACTTCTCGATGTCCGTATACTTTCTGAAAGACAAAAGACAGTCAGCTAGAATCTATAAGAGTCAACCAAAAGACAAGGCCATTCCGAAGGCGCATCCAGTCCCCCCTCTGGCACCGACTCACATCAACAGGTGTTTCCCATTCTCGGAGCAGAAACGGTCCCCACTGAGCTCTGCCCAGCTTCCTTCCTGGACACCTTGGAAAATCCGATGGATTTCCATTTATATCAGGATGGCATTCTGGCCCAGGGACAGCATCGTTACAGGTGGCTCATGCCCTAAAGCTTTTATACAACCATGGGGGGAAATTCTAACAGCTTTGAGGTTTTCACAGTTGACAGCCACTCCCACAAACACGGATTTTTCATGCACTCTCGCGGGGACCTGTGGCACATGCACCAGGCTCTCCCTGGGCCAGAGAGAGAGCACCACTCAGAGACATGAGGGTCTAGTCAACGCCGCTCCGCTGACCAGGGGAAGCAAGGAGACCCCATGCGCATGCAAAGCCCAGCCCAGCCCAGCCTGCTTCCTCCACACGACAGCCGCCTGCCCCTCTGACGCGGCCCGTGGCGCCCAGGCACACACCCTGCTCCTGATCCCTCCGTGTGGGGGCTGACCCCCGCCATCACTACACAAGGAGGGAGCACTTCTGGCACCCAGTTCCCCAGCAGAGGGGCACCTCCTGGGTCCACGTCACATGTGAGAATGGACATCACTCTCTTAGCAACTCTGTGGACTCTCTTCCTCTTTGGTGAGGGAGAAAGCTACCAACAGACCCAGCTCAGGGCTCAGCACATGAACAGGTGACAGGGGAAAACAAAACACATGGAGAAGCCAGGGGACTCGTGTGGGGAGCAGGGGACATGGGAGGAGAGAGGACCATGCACCTCATCTCAACAGCCCTTAAGTAATCTCCACCCACCGCGCAGGTAGGACACTCGGCATGAAAGAGCACGTGGACAAAATCAGGAAATAGCCGCTCTTGCCAGGCTCACAGGCAGGACCCTAACCTAACCATCTGCTGTGGGGTCATCCCCTCGGACAGGACAAAAGCCATTATCTGCCTCAGAGTAGAAGCCCTAACAGCACATGAGTGCAAATAGTCACGAGGTCCCCTGGTGGCGTCTCAACTTCCCAGGCTCTGGGCAAGGGAACTCAAAGGGTGGGTGGGGGCGAAACCACCTGCCTGTTCCACCATGAGATGGACGCTGACACCTCTTTTTCTTTGCTCAAGAGAATGACCATTAGAAACATGAGAAGCAGCTACAGGGAAGGTCCCTGGCAGGCTCTCAAATAGCTGCTGTCGCTGCCTGTAGTTCAAACACACCCATGGGGCTGAGCAGTCAAGGCCGCAAAATCCCAGCATCATCAGCTGGAAACCACTCCTCTCAGCCAGACCCGGAATGGGCGCCAGGAGCCCGAGTTAAACTCTGCATCCCACAGCCCCCAGGAAGGAGAGCTCCGTGTGCACTGGAGGGAGGCACCTGACACCCAGCTACCAAGTTAGGGAGGAGCAGAGCCCCGCCTTCCAGGGTGGGTGACAAAGGGCACGGTTGGCAGGCACATCCCCTTGTGGCTCAAGGTCCACGGGAAGGCATATCCAAGGCAGCCTGCCTGCCATCCCACATCCCACCCTGTCTTCTCAGAGGATCCAAAGGCAATGAACTCAGACTCTGCCCTGATGCTAGGGCTTTGATTGGGACAAAAAATTGAGGATTTGGATTGGTATGTACCTCTGAACTCCAGTCTTGCAGGTCACCTCCTCCTTCCTGACCTATCACCGAGCCTGGACACCCAGTACTGTAGCCTCTGAGGGGCCCAGACTAATAAACGGGCTCCTGAATCTGGCCAGTACAACACCAGGGAAGTCAGGAAGTGTTCTGGACTACTGCTGGCCCTCTGGGTATTTGGAGCAGGGAACACTGGAGCTCTTACCTACGGCACAGCTAAAAAGCAAGGTGGGTGGAACACGGAAGTCTCTCTAAGGAAGCATCAAGTGTAATTGTGTGCTGGGAATGTAACTGAGACCACCTTATGAGGGGACTTCAAGGTCCTTGAACTGTGAGAACTGCGGGTGGACGCAGAGTCCACGCCTGTCTACGTGAGCATCAGTGCGGGATGGTCTGGCAACATCTGGGCAAGCAGGTCAGAGCCCCAACGCTGGGCTGCTCTTCAGAGTAAGTCCACAGGGCGTCCCTCAGGCAGGAGCCTACGGGGGAGAATTATGCTCTAATTACAAGAGCTCGTCTGGCCAAATTCAGACTGCAAGCAGCGGAGTGAGCAAAATGCCCCAGAAGGGGCAGCCGCTGTGCGTGCTCCTCAGTGATGGGATGGGAGATCCCACCCGTGCCTTCGTCTTCCTTGTAGACGTTCCCACGAGTCTACAAACACGCACACCATGGTGTACCCCGTAAGCCCGGGCTGGGCTCCGCTCTAACAGTCACCACCTTTTCCACCAGGAGAGCCTGCTGCCCCACACAAACTCTGGATTCCAGGTCAGGAAAAGCCTGCTAAATTCAGAAAACAGAACAAGGCGCCAGATGGGCTATCACGACTGTGTCCCGGGGCCCGCTCTGCGACTGTTGGGCACACGGAGACCCTTCCTGTCCGAGGCGCCCAGTGGCCCCAGGGAAAAAGCAGAACACACAACACAAGGGCTCACTGCCCTTGTGATACATCGAACGACAGGGGTTCCCACGTGCCCAGCTGTGAGAATCCAAAACTGTGTCATATATGCAGAAAAACAACCCACAGCTGAACTGGCCATGCTCGGGGGCGATACTAGGAAAAGAGGCAAACTGCACCAACTCCAGAGGTTAATTTATGAAGCGTGCTCACTGTTGGACCTCACTGGGCACCTTTGAGGATTTCCAGTAAGGGAAATATTTGAAGGTCTCCAGTCCTGCAGCAACATAAAAGTGGTTGTCTTGCAGATCCTTGGAGTTGTCCAAAAGATGCCCGTTCATGGTAAATAATCTGTGAAGAAAGCAAGAAGAGACAGGCAGGAGACTTTAGGGCAGCGACCTCTGGGCTAGGGGCATTGCTGCAGATCATACGACTGGGACGTGGGTTAGGGGCAAAGCCATGACCGCGTCGGCGAGCGTAATCCAGACGAGCTAATTAAAGCCCGTGGGAGCTGCTCTTCCAGAGTTAGGCTTGCTTTCCAATTTTAGATTTTTTAATTAAAGTATATTTTTAATTATGTACAAGTACTCAGAGGCCCCTGAGAACATTTTAAGCTCTTGGTTGGTGTTCAATTAATTTTAACTAATAACAGCAAGAATTAATACAAATTGGATTATATTATTATAACAATACTTGGAAAACAAACCAGTACTTAGCAGCAAATAATGCCCCTTTTTATAAGCACCAAAAGACTAATATTTGTCTACCTTTTACTCTGTACTCTTTTTTAGCAAGTATTCATTCATTCATTCATTCATCTTAAGAAATGATTCCATCCATTCAATGCTGAGCACCGGACAATGAGATGGACACTGTCTTGGACATAAATATGAGGAAAGGAAGTCACTGCTCGCCCAAAGCCAGGGTTTGGACACAAACCTAAGCAGAGAAGGGCAAAGATCCGGACTTTTGAGAGGAGGAAAACCAGACTCGGCTGTAGGCCTCACAAAAGCAGAGGCACGCAGGAGGGTGGGGACAGTGGGAGGGCTTCCCCACGGGAGATGGTAACGCCATCTGGGGAGGCAGGACGCAGGGGTCGACTATCACTACAGGTGAAAGGCACACAGGGAACTTGCACGGTGAATTCTGGAGCCTAGAATATTCTAGGGAAAGGATGATTGATTTTGCCGCAGTGACTGGAGATTGCCATGGAAGACCAGACAAGAGCTACGTGCAAGCAACAGATAGCTGACCCCGGTGGGTGCGTCAGGCCGATGCGGCTGAGGGAGTCAAAGGAGCCCGGCCTGGCTGCCAGAGCAAGGGTGTGCGAGGCGATCGGGAACCGGAGCAGCAATCTCCAGCGTGGGAAGGGGGCAGGTCACGCTGAAAAGGTAGAAGCCACAGGACTGTCCTTCCCTCCATCAATCCTCCCCAAACCTGAGCACAGGCCAGCTGGAAGGCTTGCTAACACGCAGACAGCCGGGCCCTGCCCTCGGGGCCTTGGATTCGGTGAGTCTAGATGGACCGGGACACTCGGTCACCTCTAGCAAGTGCCCGGCTGCTGCTGCTGCTCCGGGCCCCCCAGGGGAATGGCTGCCTGAGACCACTCCCTGGTGACCAAGAAGAATTTTGAGGGAGACAGCGCGAGAAGCCACTGGAGAGCGTGCGGGCAGCAGGTGGCCGTGACAAGGAGCACAAAGCTCCCAAGGAAAGAGTGAGGCATGGAATTCTGTTCCTCTCCTGCCATTGTCCCCGGGCCCACGTTGCCCGATGGCTGGAACGAGTGGCCCCAGGACTACGTCAGGGGAGCACAGAGGCCGGCAGCAGGCCAGGGTGGGACGGAGGCAGGTGGGCCGAGGGGCTGCAGGGCCGGGCGGGCCAGCCAGCGAGGCTCCACCGCGGAGTGCTCCGTGGATTCCACCAGAGGCAGAAGTGATGGAGCACATGGGCCCAGAATTCAATATAAACGTGAAAAATATTATAAACGAGATAGGAGGAGATAGTATCAATATGAAACAAGAATGCATAAAAAAGAAACAGAAATATGGAAGCGAAGACGGAGTCGTGGAGACAGCACCGTGCGGGGCGCCAGCAGGAGGGGTGCAGACACGAGCTGCTGTGGGGAAGACGCCGTGAGGGGTGTCCCGGGGGAAAGCAGCGTGAGAAGGAACATGAATTCGAGAAAAGCCGAGAAATGAGGCCGAGCAGGAGTGCCAACAGCCAGAAAGTAAGAATCTCAAAAAAGTAACTTTAAAGTGGGAAGGAAGAGAAATGCATGAAGGTGAACTTCTCGGGATTGAAGAGAGGGAGAGGACCTCGCTGGAGTCAGCCGGCGTGGAATCAGAGGCCATGGAACCCTGGCCCGCGGGCACAGGATGGCACACAGGGAGGCACGCGGCCTCCGAGGGCTCGCCCCAGAGCCAGAGCCGCCCCGACATCAGATGTTTCAACAGCACGGAAGGCACAGGACGGGGAAGTGACGCCTTCCAGACCTGGAAGCAAAAATACTTCGCAGCAAGCCACGCGCTCCTGCAAACGGGAAGGCGCGCCGGAAACCGGTCACCTTCACGGGCCTCGGAAGGTTCCTGCACAGACTCACGCGGACCGTGGCCCTGCAGCACGGAGCTAAGTGCGAGGGAAGCGACTCCCGCAGACGCGCCACGAGGGATTGCGGGAGGCAGGGGGACAGCCTGGGTTGCCGTTTGGAAAACTTCAAGGAGGGCACTTGATGGGATGAGCACTGGGGGTGATACTATACGTTGGCAAATTGAATTTAAAATTTTTAAAAATGTAAAAGATTTAAAAATTTGGTCAAAGAAATCTTACTCGCCATAACCCCCAATTCGAAGGGTGCCTCACGGCAAGGCGGTGGGGCCGTCGAGGGGAGCAAACAGGGTAACGGTCCCATCGGGAGGGAAGGAGGCGAGCAGCCCAGCACCTGTGAGGCCCAGCGGGCGACAGGCGCCCGAGGAGCTGGAGCCCTGGTCGGATTCTGGGGTCCAGGAGGATCGGGGCGCCTTCCGCAGAAACAAGGATGAGGTGAGCTGACGGCTCGGGGGACGGAGGTGCAGGAGGTGAGCTCTCTCTCCACAGTGGCTGCGCTGGGAGGAAACCGGACCCTGGAGAAGCTCGAGTCAAGGTCTTCCCTCGGGCGAGCTCCCCTTGCCAGGACGAGACTGGGGGCGCGGGTCTGTTTGGACGTCTGTTCTAGAAGGCTAAGTGTTCCTTCCAGGAAGTGAGGAGACCAAATCAACCTACTATTCGTACGTCCAAGCATTTCTTTCATTCCCTGGCTCTGCACTTCTTCTGAGCTCGACCATAAAGAATTGGAGGGAGAAAAAGTAATAAGCTTATCCATCTTATGACCTATTTTCCCTCCTAATGTCCTGTTGCCTTGCTTGCTTCGCCTCTGCCATTTCACGTGTAACACGTGGGATTAATTCCACGACCGCTCCTGGCTCCTTCCAAAAGGGCACACAAGTCTGTCTGCCCCGCACGACTGTCCCTGTCTTTGAGAGTCACACACCGATATTTATAGCTGCATTCTGGAATCATCCAGGACCCGCGGTACTGATTTTTAGGTGACATCTAACTTGCCCGGCATGCGTAGGGTCACCTTGGGATTCACCTCCCTCGCTAGGGCTAATGACGACCCCGACCCCGTGGCTCTAAACGCCCAACAGTTTGTCCTGCTCACAAGAGATGCTCAGTCTCCCTCGGTGGTGTCACAACCGTTGATTGTAAATGTGATTGTAAATCAATCGTTTACATTTTAATTTACCCCCAAGAGAGATAATCAACATGTGAAATAGGAGTAAAGGCTTTGGCTCTTCCACCCCAAGGCCCACCGTCTGGGGACCATCACTGCCCATAAAGATGATCCTTCTGCATGTGGATGTCCAATTTTCCCAGCACCATTTACTGAAGAGACTTTCTTCCAATGGATAGTCTTTCCTCCTTTTTTTTTTTAATTTTTATTTATTTATGATAGTCACACACACAGAGAGAGAGAGAGAGAGAGAGAGAGAGACAGGCAGAGGGAGAAGCAGGATCCATGCACCGGGAGCCCGATGTGGGATTCGATCCCGGGTCTTCAGGATCGCGCCCTGGGCCAAAGGCAGGCGCCAAACCGCTGCGCCACCCAGGGATCCCATCTTTCTTCCTTTATCGAATATTAGTTGACCATAAAGTTCAGGGTCCACTTCTGGGTTCTCTATTCTGTTCCATTCATCTATGTGTCTGTTTTTGTGCCAGTACCACACTGTCTTGATTACCACAGCTTTGTAGTACAACCTGAAATCTGGCATTGTGATGCCCCCAGATATGGTTTTCTTTTTTAAAATTCCCCTGGCTATTCGGGGTCTTTTCTGATTCCACACAAATCTTAAAATAATTTCTAACTCTCTGAAGAAAGTCCATGGTATTTTGATAGGGATTGCATTAAACGTGTACATTGCCCTGGGTAACCTTGACATTTTCACAATATTAATTCTGCCAATCCATGAGCATGGAATATTTTTCCATCTCTTTGTGTCTTTCTCAATTTCCTTCAGAAGTGTTCTATAGTTTTTAGGGTATAGATCCTTTACCTCTTTGGTTAGGTTTATTCCTAGGTATCTGATGCTTTTGGGTGCAATTGTCAATGGGATTGACTCCTTAATTCCTCTTTCTTCAGTCTCATTGTTAGTGTATAGAAATGCCACTGACTTCTGGGCATTGATTTTGTATCCTGCCACGCTACCGAATTGCTGTATGAGTTCTAGCAATCTTGGGGTTGAGGCTTTTGGGTTTTCTATGTAGAGTATCATGTCATTGGCGAAAAGGGAGAGTTTGACTTCTTCTTTGCCAATTTGAATGCCTTTAATATCTTTGTTGTCTGATTGCTGAGGCTCGGACTTCCAGTACTATGTTGAATAGCAGTGGTGAGAGTGGACATCCCTATCTTGTTCCTGATCTTAGGGGAAAGGCTCCCAGGGCTGCTCCATTGAGAATGATATTTGCTGTGGGCTTTTCGTAGATGGCTTTTAAGATGCTGAGGAATGTTCCCTCTATCCCTACGCTCTGAAGAGTTTTGATCAGGAATGGATGCTGTATTTTGTCAAATGCTTTCTCTGCATCTATTGAGAGGATCCACATGCAGAAGAATGAAACTAGACCACTGTCTTGCACCAGACACAAAGATAAACTCAAAATGGATGAAAGATCTAAATGTGAGACAAGATTCCATCCAAATCCTAGAGGAGAACACAGGCAACACCCTTTTTGAACTCGGCCACAGCAACTTCTTGCAAGATACATCCATGAAGGCAAGAGAAACAAAAGCAAAAATGAACTATTGGGACTTCATCAAGATAAGAAGCTTTTGCACAGCAAAGGATACAGTCAACAAAACTACAAGACAACCTACAGAATGGGAGAAGAGATTTGCAAATGACGTGTCAGATAAAGGGCTAGTTTCCAAGATCTGTAAAGAACTTATTAAACTCAACACCAAAGAAACAAACAATCCAATCATGAAATGGGCAAAAGACATGAACAGAAATCTCACAGAGGAAGACACAGACATGGCCAACATGCACATGAGAAAATGCTCTGCATCACTTGCCATCAGGGAAATACAAATCAAAACCACAATGAGATCCCACCTCACACCAGTGAGAATGGGGAAAATTAACAAGGCAGGAAACCACAAATGCTGGAGAGGATGCGGAGAAAGGGGAACCCTCTTGCACTGTTGGTGGGAATGTGAACTGGTGCAGCCACTCTGGAAAACTGTGTGGAGGTTCCTCAAAGAATTAAAAACAGACCTGCCCTACGACCCAGCAATTGCACTGTTGGGGATTTACCCCAAAGACACAGATGCAGTGAAACGCCGGGACACCTGCACCCCGATGTTCACAGCAGCAATATCCACAATAGCCACACTGTGGAAGGAGCCTCGGTGTCCATCGAAAGATGAATGGATAAAGAAGATGTGGTTTATGTATACGATGGAATATTCCTCAGCCATTAGAAACGACAAATACCCACCATTTGCTTCAACGTGGATGGAACTGGAGGGTATTATGCTGAGTGAAGTAAGTCAACCGGAGAAGGACAAACATTATATGGTCTCATTCATTTGGGGAATATAAATAATAGTGAAAGGGAATAGAGGGGAAGGGAGAAGAAATGGGTAGGAATTATCAGAAAGGGAGACAGAACATAAAGACTCCTAACTCTGGGAAATGAACTAGGGGTGGTGGAAGGGGAGGAGGGTGGGGGGTGGGGGTGACTGGGTGACGGGTACTGAGGGGGGCACTTGACGGGATGAGCACTGGGGGTTATTCTGTATGTTGGCAAATTGAACACCAATAAAAAATAAATTTATTATTAAAAAAAAAAAAAGATGATCCTTCATCCCACACCTCTTACTTTTCAACCTGGAAGGTTTGTGTCTTCCCTACGCCTCCTCAACTCACCCCCATGCAAGAGGCTGGGGCTCCTCATCCCCGGCAGTGCTCCCAGCGCTGAAGCCCTAGCCTTTCCCTCTACAACCTGCTAGCCCTGCTGCTCCCACTGCTCTGTCCTTCTGGTCCACCGATCCACACCAGGCCCCTGGTCTAAGATCACCAGACTGTCCCTGGATTCACTCCCACAACCAGCCATGGCCACCCTCCTCTCCTTATCCTCATGTCCACCTCACCTCTGTACCCCCTCTGTCTACCCCACACCATTGGCCACCTCACCTCTCCCCATCCCCATGGCCATACCCCCTCTATCCACCCACCTCTCCCTGTCCCCATGGCCACCTCACATCTGTCCCCACTCCAAACCCCCCTCTATCCACCTACCTCTCCCTGTCCCCATGGCCACCTCACCTCTGTCCCCATTCCATCCCCCCTCTGTCCACCTCATCCCTCCCCATCCCCATGGCCACCTCACCTCTGTCCCCCCCGTCTACCCCACCACTGGCCACCCCTCCTCTCCCCATCCCCATGGCCTCATTCACCAAATTCACTGCACCTAGCACATGTCAGATGTTCAATAAACTATGTTGAATGAAAAATGAAATAAACCGGTTAAAAATAAGTGTGGTAAAAAGACAGGAAATACTGTCTCCCCCAAAGAATCAGACTCAGAGTTAACGATGTCGCATCGCAGGCCTTGCTGGTCCAGGCCAGACATTCCCGCGCTGGGATCGGGTCTCCCACGGGTGCTGGAGCCTTACTTTCGCACGCCTCCTAGAGGGAAGACTTTTTCCCCAATTGTGGCCAGCACGCTGTTCCATTCGGTCAGAGTGAACTTGGGTATGATAATCTTTACAGGTGGGATAAACAGTCTTCCATTTGTGAAAACACTGTAAGAATGAAAAAAAAAAAAAAGCATTCATTACCACCTTACACTTGAGGGTGAAACACTGGAAATTCCAAGAAGGACCCCTCATTACAGGACTAGGAGGGGCACGCACCACACCAGGCGGCCCTCGGACACACGGCCTGGCCCGCCGGGGACCATCACCAAGCGGCTCGATGCTGAAGGCCCGGGGACACAGCAATACCGCAGGGAAACCTCTTTTCACAATCAAGTGCCCATGTGAACAGAACGAAACTCCACTTTTTAAATAACACGCCTCCACTATGGTGAGTAAACTGGAAGAAAATTGTGCCCATTTGGCAAATAAAGGGGGAATTCTGACTTTAAAAATGCAGTTACTGTCCCTTCCCATGGAGCCAAGATAGTGTCCAAGAGGAAATAATGTGCAATCCTCCGAAAAGATAATAAAACAACTGATTTCGCTCGTGCAGTTTTAAGGCAGCTTCGCCGAGGTCCCAGCAGGTTTATTTTTCTCCTGTGTTGGAGGGAAGCAGGGGGTCAGCAGAGGGGAGAGACCACATGGCAAGGTTCTCCCGTTAATGAGGCTGTGCCACCTGGTCCAAGTCACTTGGCAACAGTTTTAGACTCTTGTGACTCCTACTAAAATAATGTAAAATACGAGCCTTGTTTCTTTAAGTCTAAAAGCAATGAATAGTATTTAACCTTAAGGAGCTCGATTTTACGATTCCAGCTTTCATTTTTTTACATTATTATTTATGGTTACTGTTGTTTTGTTGCCGTTTTTCCTGTAATGCAAATAACTTAAAATTGGATGAATACATCTCTTTTTCTTTTTAGAGCAAATCTAAACTTGAATATGTTTGTGAGAAAATACAGAGAATCTGTTTTCTTTTCTAATGCTCTGTGGTAAGGGGCTTCCAATCAGTGCAGAGACCATCTCCTTCCATGGGTAAAATATTGCCCCAAAATAAACCCTAGAAAACAATGTTCTGTTCAAGTTATATCACAATGCACTTATGTGCTATCACTCCAAATAATATTTGCTACCCTGTTCCATCTATTGGTTTTCCTAAGTGTTTTATTCAAAAAAGTCTTTACAAACACAGATTACTAATAATGAAACAAGTGTTTAAACAAGGTCATGTTGGGTTTTCATCTAAATTTTCAGGGATATTTAACATACATGCTTATCCTGAGTGTGGGGTAATGGGCACTGTTATGAACTGAATTGTGTCCCCCCCAAAACTGTGGCAGCCCCAGCAGACAGACACACAGACACATACAGCAGCGCTGCTCAGAGTATCACGATCTTCCTCAGGTGCAAGCTGGTCACAAAGACTGAGGAGATGCATGGGATTAATAACCATTGACCCATTCTTTCCATTTCGCAAAATCCAATGCATGGAAATGAAACAGATTTATATGTAAAGATGTTTCCCACAGGATTATTTATAGAAACAAAAACATAAAAACAACCTCTAGGTCCAGGAACTGAGCAATGGTTAAATAAATTGTGGCCCAGCCATACAATAATCACTTATGCATCCGTTTAAAATTGTTTATGCAGAATTTATATTTACAGGGGAAATGGTCAAATATAATTAATGTCGTAAAAAAAAATGCACAACAGAAGATACAAAGAGAACAGGAAAAGTAAGTGTCCCTCCAGCTAATAGTGGTTGTCCGAAGTGTAGGATGAGGGATTTTTATTTCACTCTTTACACTTTTCTAGGTTCTCACATTTATTTATAATAAGCATGCAAACATGGGGAAAGCTACCCATATGAATATTTTAATTTTAAAAGACCCCCCCAAAAAGGAAAGAACTGTTATCTCCAATTTATAAATTAGGAAATCACAAGTTCAGAGGGCATGCTGGACTAAACACGTCACCCAAAGTTTGCTAGTTGAGATGAAGAATGAACTAGACCTTGCTACACCAGAATTCAAGCATCAGACCGGTCGCCGGCTGGATGGCTGACCGACCAACCCCACTGGAACACCCAAGAACGGTTTCCCAGGAACGCAGGTGATGGAGAGGTAACAGGTGGGCAGGAGCCCCTGGCACATGGCAAAAGCCCAGCACCATTAGATTAGAGCACATCCAAATTTTGGGAAACTTTGTAGCTTATTTTTTTTTTTGCCTTTTTTTTTTAAAGCACAGCTTACCCATGTGTGCTCATAAGGAACCATCTCCAAAATACACTATGTGGTAAAATAAAAGGAGGCTGCACAACAGTATTTGTAGGATATTATGTTTGCCAAAGTGTGTACCTGGGAGCCTGCACTCCAAGGACCCTCCAGAAGGGTTAGCAGTGGTTGCCTCTGGGAAGTCACTAGAGATACAGGGATATAAAGTGGGAGGAACACTTACTTTTAATGTATACCTTTTAAAACTATATATTTATTTACCGCGGGCATGGGTTGCTCTGGTCACAAAAAAAATCATTGATTTTCAAAAATAACTGAAATAAGAGAAGTTAAAGGCATAAAACTATAGTCAATGTACCGCCAATGGTGCTCATTAATGTTTAATAGGAAATATTTTAAATATTCTAAGGAGGACATATTTTAAATTATTAAAATAGGAAATATTTTAATTCTTTTTTTAAAGATTTTATTTATTTATGCATGAGAGACACACAGAGAGAGAGAAACAGAGACATAGGCAGAGGGAGAAGCAGGCTCCATGCGGGGAGCCCGATGTGGGACTCGATCCTGGGACTCCACCGGGCAGATGCTTAACCGCTGAGCCACCCAGGCGTCCCTAATTTTTTTCAAATAGGAAATACCACATGGATCTAGGAATGGACTTCAGTCAGGTGCCTGTGATGGTGATTACAATGACCCAACATGTACCAGGTTACACAGCTTGCTTAGAGGCTGAAGGACATAAATCGAGCCTCAACCTCCACTTCAAATTTATATCGCCTGGACCAGTTCAATTCTAAGGAGACCCAGACAGGGGAGCATGGGGCTCTCCCTCCAAATCCAGCACATGCTCAATGAGCCACCCCAACCCCATCACCCTACCACCCCACCCATGAGGATGAGAGAAGCCTCTGGAACCCATCTTAACTATTTTGTTTGCTTGTTTTTATAGTTACAAGGTCTCCAAGCAAAAATGATCAGGTCTTTGTAGATAAGACACTGTGTTTCAATGGATATTTGGGTCCATCTAGTGGAATTTCTGACACACCAATATAATGCATGGAGTACATGCGTACATGGTCTGCATGGAGCAAGTGTAAGTGGTAATAGAAAAATGTCCATCAAAATAAGTGAGAATCACTGATGTCTTGGCTCATGCCAGAAAAAAAAAATATATATATATATATAGCTTTAGCAATATGCTTCTTTGCCAGGAAGGACCATAAGCCAATCCTGTCCCCTGAGATTTCTATACATTCTTCAGAAACAGAGGTCTTTCACAAAATTCGGAAACACTGTGCCTCTCATCCTTTCAAACCAGCTCTCAGACTTGCAGAAGGCACAATGGAAAGGCCTAGCTGTTGACGTGTGTGCCCTGCACACGAGCAAGGAAAGGTATTTGATCGTGGAGGCTCTGAAGAGAGATGAAAGAGGCCAAATTTGACTAATCAACAGGTCACATTTCCCACATCCCTCCACTTCCCAGTCTGGGCTCTGAGGAATCTATGTAGCAGGGGCTTTCCATCCAATGGGCCCCCAGCCCCCTGACGGTCAGCACAAGCATGGAGGGCACCGGGTCAGGAATGTGGCAGATGCTGACGGCAGCCAGGACTGGACGCCCCTGCTAGTGTCGCCTGGACATGGAGAGCCCCTGCCTCTTGCTGAAATTCTGTCCACTGGGAGCAGAACATGGTAAAAGGGAGGGACCTATGCCCACCTCAACACCAGAGACTTTAATCTGTAAAATATTATGGATTAAAATTAAAATATCACAATACGAGGAGGATTTGGAGAGAACTGCCATCTGGGGAGCGTCAGAGC
This sequence comes from Canis aureus, assembly GCF_053574225.1. Taxonomy (NCBI): domain Eukaryota; kingdom Metazoa; phylum Chordata; class Mammalia; order Carnivora; family Canidae; genus Canis; species Canis aureus. Next base: position 62,824,976 of record NC_135622.1, read on the forward strand.
TGGGACCGGCAGCATGGGCCTTTTGGACAGGTCGCCAGGGAGCCCTCAGCGCACCTTGCCACGCGGCTCGGGAGTCCCGTTTTACAAGCAAGGGAGCCAGTTCAGGGAGACCAGGTGTGTGCCATTCACAAAGACAGTAAAATAAAAGTAGGATTTGAGGGATCCCTGGGTGGCTCACGGTTTAGCACCTGCCTTCAGCCCAGGGCATGATCCTGGAGTCCTGGGATCGAGTCCCACGTGGAGCCTGTTTCTGTCTGTGTCTCTCATGAATCAATAGATAAAATCTTTTTTTTTTTTTTAAAGGCAGGATTTGAGCCAATGATTTGTTGAGTCAAGTATGTTCTTTGTCCCAACCCCAAAACGTAAGCCAGACGGGCCCAGAACGTGGCTTCCATCACTCTGGACAGCTGCACACCGAGCAGCACAGGAGCAGGACTCCCTGTAACCCCAGGGCTCTGCCAACAAGAGCTCAGGGTGGGGAAGCCACGCGTGAGTGTCCTTTCAACACCCAGCAGCTGCAACTGCTGGATTGAAAACCAAATAAATAAACCCTAAGACCAAATTGTCTGCGTGAAGCCCTTGGATTTCAACCTCCATGTAAACTGTTGGACAGCATGGCAATTGGAATGTTTTTCCAAAATCAGGGTTCAAGGGAAGAAAGGATATGTAGCACCTAAAAGGCTGAATCATACAGGTGTCCCTGCCAGAGAGAGGGAGAGAAGGAGGAGGGGAGGAGGAGAGGGGTGAAGGGGAGAGGGGTGAAGGGGTGAAGGCAAGTCCGCGTAGCTCGAACATTTATCTTTAAGGAGCTACAGCAGTCGTGATTTCTCACCCACAAGACCTTACTCACTTAACGTGTCGAGATGTACGATGAAATGTCTGCCACCTGGACGGCACAATCATATCACAATGTACCACTGGTTTGATCTGAAAAAAAAAGAAAAAAGCAGGCCTGAGACTTCAGTTCAAACTGGCGAACACCTGGTAAATACCAATGGCCTGCAGAGCACGGCCCCAAAACCTAAATGAAGGCAGGGAGGCCCCAGGACGGGCTCCAGGGAGGCTGGATTCCCTGCTGGGAGCAGAACGGGACTCCCACCCAGCCAGGCCAGGTGACAGGGATGGGGGTCAGTGGCTGTGGACTCCAGTGGGGGTGAAGGTCCCGTGCGCAGGTGCAGAGCACAGTGGGCTGGAGCAGTCACGGGAGGTCGGGGGAAACACACCGACCAGGGTGCTAAGGGGCGCCCAGCAGCTCATCGCCCGGCAGGTGTAGGGTGGGCTCCCCAGGTATGTGGCTCAGGCAAATTGTGGGCGCCAAGAATGACTGAGGTTTCTTTTTTTTTTTTTAATTTTTATTTATTTATGATAGTCACAGAGAGAGAGAGGCAGAGACATAGGCAGAGGGAGAAGCAGGCTCCATGCACCGGGGCCCGACGTGGGATTCGATCCCGGGTCTCCAGGATCGGGCCCTGGGCCAAAGGCAGGCGCCAAACCGCTGCGCCACCCAGGGATCCCATGACTGAGGTTTCTGAGTTAGGCTACGGGGGACGAGCTAAATGTCCTGCCAGGTGGTGAGAGGGCCTCCCCGGGCTCCCCGATGCTTCTCTTCCCTGCGACTCCAACCTAAGGGGCTGAGCCACCCCTGGGGCCTCATTCACCTTCAGCCTCACGCCCCCCAGGGCCTAGACCCTCCGGGGCGACAAGGATGGGAGCCCTGCCGTGGACAAGCAGAACCTCTCTTCCTCACGGTCTTCTCCTTTAAGAGTCCGGAAAAGCAAGAGGAGGGGATTGCGCCCTTGGCGCACTGGGGGATTGAGCCCATGGCCCCGCGCAGCCCCGGAGCTTCTCGAGGCCTCTCCATCAGCACCCCTGAAAGTTGCCCCAGCTGTGTTCCTTCCCTGTCACCCAGCCCACCCAGCTGGAGAGCTTGGGGCCTCATCACCCTCCAGCCCTCCATAGCCCAAAAGCCTCCCCGGGCACACGAGGCCCCCACATTGCCTCTCCCCGAGTGCACCCACCTCATTCCACTGCTCCACGTAGGACCTCGGCAGCACAGGGCCTTTGCTCAGGCTCCTGCCAGCTCAGAGCCCATGTACCACGCACAGCACAGCCGCTCCGTGCCAGCGCTAAACCCATTCCACCAAGCACCCTCTAATGACACCCTCTAATGAGTGGGTCGCCCAGGCCACATGCTGCTGTCCCTGTAAGGTGGCCCCGCTGCACAGTGAGCTCCTGGCTGAGATGCACGAGCCACCCTTCCTCACACCAAGGCCACTGGAAGGCCTGACCTGGAGCCACACCCCCGGAGCCCTGACCTGGAGCCTCACCTCCCCAGAGGCCTACCTGGAGCCCCGCCCCCAAGAGCCCTACCTGGAGCCCCACCCCCGGCACTGCTGCACCTGCACACCTGCTGCTGCCCCTCCCTCACCAGTCTCAGGCCCACCATGCAGCTCGCAGCAGGGGACGAGTCACTCTGTACCGGAACCATTAGCTGCAGGCCTGGGGCTGGGACTGGGGTCCAACCACGAACCCCTCCCTCATTCCCTTGCTCCTGAGCCTTATCTCTGCCCCGAGCGCGCTGCCTCCCTGAGCTCCTCTCCCTGCCAGGCCTGCAGCTGGGAGAGGCTCTGCCCGAGGTGGGCACCGGCGCTCGGGGCCCTGCTCCAGCAGGGAGGGCAGGAGGGCAGAGGCCGACCGCCCGGGCCCACAGCTGGATCCCCCCACTCCGCTTGCCTGGACATCGTCTCCCCCAACCCCGCCTGCCTGACCGCCTTGTCTCCCCCCCCACCTGCCTGGACGCCCTGTACACCCCCACCCCGCCCGCCTGGATGCTCTGTCTCCCCCCACCCCGTCCTGCCTGACCGCCCTGAGTCCCCCGACCCTGCCTGCTTGGACGCCCTGTCTCCCCCCACTCCCTAGTCCTGCCAGGCTGCCCCGCTCACACCCACACAGACCACCCAGACCTGTGACGTTGTCGCAGCTCTCCCAGTTACCCCACGTGCGTCAGAGTCACCTACAAAGCTCCTTTGCCAAGAATAACACCGACCTGCGTCCTCCGGGTTCACCATGAGAGGGACGAGGGAGCTGCATGGACCATTAACAGGGGTGACAAAGTTTGGGCATCTCCTGCTCTCCCCGGCACTGGTTTTTAAAAAGAGGAGGAGAAAGTGCCATTCTGGGTCTTCTGAGGCCCCGAGGAGGCAGGGGGCCCGCCGGGTAGAGTGGAGAAGGGTCAGAAGGACGAGTCACGGCGAGGTGACCGAGGAGAAGGCCCGTCCAGCACCTGCTGCGGCTTGAACCACCGAGTCAGGAGGGAGGGCTGCCTGAGAGGCCCGGACGGGCAGAGCAGGCCACGGGCAACCGCAGGTGGGACGAGGGCACGTGGACCCTGCAGCCCAGGCCTCACATCCAGCCCGCCTCCCCCTGCCCCTGCCCGCGCGAGCCTGCGGGGCCGATGCAGCCCTGAGCTGAGTCCAGTCCTGTCTGCAGGGGGGACGACACAGCTCGCAGGGGCCTGTGAGATAACAGAAGACGCGCGACACCACACCTGCCCCGTAGTGATAACTCCCCATGCAGTGAACCCGAGTCTCCCAACACATCAGACAGAGATGCAGAGAGATGGCAGGACGGAGAGAGACACAGAGAGGTGGTGGGACGGAGAGAGATGCAGAGGGATGACGGGATGGAGAGAGATGCAGAGATGGCGGGGTGGAGAGAGACACGGAGAGATGGTGGGACGGAGAGAGATGGCGGGATGGAGAGAGACGCAGAGAGGTGGTGGGACAGAGAGACACCTGGGCATCTGCATCTCACTGAGGCCTCTGGGCATCTGCATCTCACTGAGGCCCCGAGAGAATGCTGGTCTGACCCACAGCCAGCTGCTCGTCCCCCCATTTCCCCATCTCTACCCCAGAACCTGGGAGACACTGGGGAGTCCCTTGCTCCTTACAGCCCGCAGCTAAACCATTAGCACGTCTCCGCCTCCCCCCATGCCCGCAACCCCGCCCCCCGTCAGAGCCATACCCCCTCCCCCGCGGCGCTCGCTGTCCCCGCCCCTACCGTGCTGGCCAGGCGGCTGTCCTCGCATCCCACCCTCACCCCCTCCCCACACGGGGCAGAGTCGCCTTTGGACACAGTAGTCGCCGTGGTCACCCTGTGACTCAGCCCCTGTGGCGGCGATGGCTACTCGCCCACGACACCCCCTCCCCTCCCGGCCTCCCCACACCACAGCCCCGCACGCACTCCTGCAGCTCTTGAACATCAAGACCTTGAGCCTGGAACGTTCTCCTGGGTCTGCACACCTCCCTCTTCCCTGCACGAGGAAGTCACTTTGGAAGCAGCTCCTCAGAGAGGCCCTCCCGGACCAGTCACGCCCTAGATTCGTTTCCACCACAGCATTTAATACTGTCTTAATGTTCGTGCTTATTTATTTACCTATTATCAATTCCTCCTTATAGGCTGCAAGCCTCCTGAGAAGCAGAGCTCTCGACTGTCACATGGGACAAAGGACCCCCAGAGTCCGAAGAGCGAGTGGCCCACAGGAGGAGTTGGAGAAGGACGCCGTGACTGTGAATGAATAGACGCTGTCACGGCAAGTGATAAACAGCCCTGCTCCTCCAGGAAGAATCCAGAAAACGCAAGGTCATTGGAGACCTAGAGCCATGTCACACCATCTAGAAGATTATATCCACCTGCCTGCTGATAGCAGCACCATCAAAGCCTCGAGCATCAATAGCTACCATGAATTTACTGACCTAGTTTAAAAACAAAACAACAGAAATTATTATCTGCAAAATTCTATTAAGGTACAACTACCCTAAGAAACAGCTTTCTGCTTCATCGCCTCAAATTATGGAAACAATGAGCTAATTGGTTTTTTATGTGTTAATGATTCATTAACCCTGCTATCACCTGCCTAATTAAATAACCCCAGCAATTAAATACATGATTCTGGATTTTTTTTTCCTCTGAACTGCATATAATCTCCTAAGAAAGCTCATGTGGCTTTCTGTAACTGTCTGGCGGTGATGACAGCTTCAGAGATCGTGTCACCCATCTGCCTGAGAGGCTGAAGGGCTCAGTGGGCTTTGTGGCTCCTTAACCAACTGTCCGAGGTAATTAAACCAAATCCACACCCACGCCAGAAGACCCTTCAGGTTACCGCAGGTGTATTTCCGGCTCTGGCTTACTAGGCCTGCTCCGCAGCAGGAGTTGCATCCACACCTCACCCTCAAAATAACCAGGCCAAACACCTGCGTGTAAACAACCCGAGCTGCTAAGAATCTTCACCAAGAACACACCGTCGCGAAGCGTCCTGGCCGTAATAAGCCATCAAAAAAATATTTTATCGTAGATTTTAGCAAACTGGGGATTTGAACCTCTGCCAGCGGGGCACTTAGGAGGCTGTGTCCTGAGTCTGAGTCATCCGCGATTCGGGCACTGGCTCCATCACCTTCAATTTTGATAACCTTGAACGGGCTGTGCACCTGTGTCCTCGCGTGCAAATGCAGACGAAAGTGGTGCCTGTCGTGTAAGGTCTGCTTTCAGGATGTGTGACAGGAGATGAGAAGGTGCAATTGTGGGGCGCTCAGCAAAACGCCAGGAATGCGTTAGGAGCTCAGCTGGGAGCAGCTGTGGCGGTGGGGTGGTGGTGGCGGCTGTTATTGCTGTTAGCCTCCCAAGTCTCTAGTCTTGGCACCTCATCCAGCTGCTCCGACTACCCTCAGTGAACATCCTCACAGCCTGTTTGAGGTGCAAGACCCCAAACAAAAAAGACCCAAGTGAGTCTAGCACCAAGAAAAGACCCCGTCACGTACCCACATCAGGGGGAGAGTCTCATAATTAGTGAACGGTGCTCATCAGGGTCTGGAGCGTGTGCTGTGCAAGCTGGAGTAACAGAGAGGCTCCTACACCACTTAACAAGTGGCCCTTTGCTTAGCCTAAGGGCCCAAACAGATATACTTGTAAAGGGACACACAATGGCCACAGGTCACAGAAACCCCACGGAAGGTACAGTGGGCTCTCCTTTGCTCATTCTGTCCATTAAGGAAAAGGTCACCCTGGGCCACCTCCAAAGGCACTTCAGTTCTTGTTCTGAGATCCTCTGAGTCCAAAACAAACAAAAACCAAAAAATCAGCTTAAACTCTTTCCAAAAACGTCCAAGAATCATCATAGGTTAGCCATTCTGGAGCAGCGAGGTGCGGGGTGGGAAAGGCAAGCAGGTGGGGAATCACGCTTCCCCCACCCTGGCACCATTGCCTGTAGAAATGTGGCAAATCTGAGCAAGCCCTCGGCACCTCTGCAGCCCTCCCCCGGCTTTTACCACGTGGGCACTAGATGGGGAGACCAGGCAGGTGTGTCTAAGACACGGGGGGACTCAGTCGGTGAAGCGTCTGCCTTCAGCTCATGACCCCGGGGTCCTGGGATGGAGTGTCAGGCTCCCTGCTCAATGGGGAGTCTGCTTCTCCCTCTCCCCTCCCCGCTGCTCACACTCTCTCTCCATCTCTCGCTCTCTCAATCTTAAATAAATAAAATCTTTTCTAAAAATATAACAAAAATAAAAATAAAACATGGCTGGAGAAATAGATTCTTGGCCTTCTTGGTCATGATGATGATGAATTTTTATTTCCCATTTTTTGGAAAATGTCGTTTTTTTTTTTACATTCAATAAAACAGAAGAACTATGACTGGGGTTTTAGAATTGACTCATCTGATACCATGTACCTTGTAAAGTTCTATCATGATTCTAAAAGTTGGGATTGCCGCCCCCTCCCGGCATGTGGAGAGGGCCGCAGGGACGCTGCCCAGACCTCCCTGGGGGTTTCTCCATGATGATGGCACAGGAGGGCAGGTCCCTGTCTGGGTTCCTGCGTGCCCTCCACGACAGCGGCTGCGCTGGATGATCATGAGCCTTGAGTGGAAGTCACAGAGCTAGAGGAGCGGAAAGGCTGAGGATGGGCCAGGCCAGCATTCCCAGGTCTCTGGGGAGGCCTGGAGACCAGCCACTCGCCTGGAATCAGCCAGGTAGTTCAGAGCAGCTGACACGAGAGCTCCTGCCCCGACGACAGCCCCTGCTCTGCAGCCGAACAACGACAACAGCAACCACTGTCCACTGAGCTCCTAAGTCACCTGGGGCCTCTTGCTAGGCAGCGGGCCGTGGGTTGCCTCATTTTGTGTTACTCTTACCAAGAGCAACAGTGTTTCCCACCTAACTACTCCTATATTTCAAATCCTATTGGTTTGGTGATTTATTTCTTCATATTGTAAGATGCTTTATCTTCTCCAAACTATTTTGACTGCCAGCTGCTCCTCGTACACCAGCATCTCTCTCGCCCGCTCTCCTCATCCCACCTCGGCAACCTCAGGCCTCTTCTTCAGAGGGGCCACAGTATGCAAAGCAAGCAATCACCCAGCGAGCATCCATGGGGTAAGTTCAACATTGAGAGAACATCCTTCAATGACTCCTTTTGGAAAAAATAAAATAGTAACACATGAGACCAACCACTCCGACGGGCCTGGTGTCAACCGTCTACATCACCATACAGTCTCAAATGATGGCATATGAATAAAATAACCAAAAAGGAAGAAAGAAGAGGGAGACTAAGGGGGTGGAGGATTAGGAAAAATGCAAACAGAAGCAGAGAAGAAAAGAATGAAAGCAGAGTGAGCACAAGATAGCACATTTAAACTTCACCAGTATCCCCAGGGTCAGAGGTGGTTAAGTCTGCTCCCATGTTCACAGCGTGGGTTAGAAGAAATAATGAAGCTGCTGACAAATGCCAGCCAATGGAGGAGGAAGTTACCCGCATCAGCTTCCATGGCGAGGCTGGGAAAAGCAGGTCTACCCAGCAATTGGCGGACAGGGGAGGAGGAGGCAAGCAAGCAGGTCAACACCGCTTGGTGGGCCCAGGTCACACCCAAGCCAGTCACTCCCCTCCTCCGCCTGACACCACAACAGAAATCTCCATTGTAACTGGAGGGAATGATGCTGAGTGAAGTCAATCAGAGAAGGACAAACAGTATACGGTCTTATTCATTTGGGGAATATACAAAATAGTGAAAGGGAATAAAGGGGAAAAGAGAGAAAATGAGTGGGAAATATCAGTGAGGGAGACAGCACGTGAGAGACTCCTAACTCTGGGAAACGAACAAGGGGTAGTGGAAAGGGAAGTGACCGGGGGGAGGGGGTGACTGGGTGACAGGCACTGAGTGGGGCTGAGCACTGGGTAATATGGGATGGGATGAGCACTGGGTAATATGCTATATGTTGGCAAATTGAACTCCAATAAAAAAAATTTTTTTAAATCTCCATTGTTGGGCCAAGACGCTGTCTCCACAGTATCTCTGACAAAAATGCAAATGCATCACATGGCAGAGAAAGAAAGTCACTCCCTCCTGTGACAAAGACATAGTAACCATCCATGAAGGCCTGAGCCCTGGGAGGGAAGGGCACCTGGGGGGAGCATGAGAGGAGAGCGATGGGCTCAGAAAAGAAGTGAGGGTGCAAGTCACCCCACACAGAAGCATGGCTCCCTACCCAACAACACAGGAGAAAGTTCAGAGCAGAACCAATGAAATAGAAAGCAGAGCGAAGAAATTGAGAAAACCAATAAAGCCAATCGTTAGTTCTTCAAGATTGTTAAGATTGATAAAACTATAGACAGTATCACCTGGACAATGGAGAGAAGACACAAATGACCAGGAATGGTAGGCATGAGGGAGGTCACATCATGGGATCCCACAGATGTTAACATGATAAAAGAACACTATAAACAATTTCATGGGGCACCTGGGGGCTCAGTCAGTAAAGCTCCAACTCTTGGTTTCGGCTCAGGTCATGATCTCAGGGTCATGGGATGGAGCCCCGCATACAGCTCCACATTCAGCAAGGAGTCTGCTTCTCCCTCTCTCTCTCTCTCTGCCCCTCCTCCTGCTCCCACATGCCCACTCTCCATCTTTCTCTCTCAAATAGATAAATAAATCTTTTAAAAAATAAAAGGGAAATGACTTCATGCTAATAAATTCAACAACCAAAATGAAATGGACAAGTCAAAAGAGACAAACTAGCAAAGTTCACTCAAGAAGAAACAGACAACCCTAGGAGCCCTGTATCCAGTGCGGCAGCTGGATTTGTAGTCAAAAACCTTCCCACAAAGACAACTCCAGGCCCAGTTGGCTCCACTGATAACTTCTATCAAACATTTAAGGAAGAAATGATACCAAAACTAGAGAGAGACATTACAAGAATAAAAAGCTACAGACCAGCATCCCTCCGTGAACATAGACATAAAAATTACAAACAAAAGTTTAGCAAATAAAACCCAACAATGCATAAAAAGGGCAATATTTCACAGGTGGGGTCTGTCTCAGGAATGCAAGGTTGGCTTAATATCTGAAAATCAATCAATGTATTCATAATATTAACAAACAAAAAATGAAAAGCCACATGATCATCCCAGCAGACACAGAAGAAGGCCTGCCATTTCTAATTTAAATCTGAATCCTACATCCCACGCACAGGCCTGACCCAGCCACAGTGGGCACCGTGTTTTATCTTGTCCGCCTTCAGCCTTCTCCTCCTCCCTGCTCTTCCAGGGCTGGGCTGGAGGGCATGGGAAGGACAGCGTCTACTGTGATTGGAGCCGCTGCAGCTGACTTCCTTAGCAGGTGTCCAATGTGGCAGGTGTCCAATCAATAAAAGACTAGTCTTTTAGCTCATTATTATATTATCCCCAGAATTATGGGTATGTCCCCCAAGAAACACAAAGACATGGTGTATTAAGTAATGGTAAGTAATCAGATATTGGGGCACCCAGGTGGCTCAGTCAGTTAAGTGTATGCCTTCAGCTCAGGTCCTGGGATCAAGCCCCACATCAGGCTCCCTGCTCAGTGGGGAGTCTGCTTCTCCCTCTCCTCCCTGCTTATGCTATCTTGGTCACAATCTCTCTCTCTCTCTTCTCTCTTCTCTCTCTCTCTCTCTAATAAATTTTAAAAATATTGTTTTAAAAAAGTAATCAGAGATGACCAAAAGGGGGTAAGGTAAGTAGTTTAGGTGAGCAGTAGAGATAGCAAGAGAGAGACGCCCACCGGTATGACCTACAAACCTCAGCCCTGTGACTCTAGCCCTCCATCTTTGTATGGGACAGAAGGACCCAGATCTTAATTTCAGGCTATCTTTAGGGTCCACTCATGGGAACAGATTTCTTGGACCAAATCTTCCTTCAGTCAAAGCTCATTCAAGGTTGGCTACACCACAGATACACGTCCCTGAAAATACTACACTCCCACCAAGATAGAATTTACATATCCAACAACAACAACACAATCTGCTTTCAGTGACTTCTCCCACCACTTGTGCTCTCTCTGACTCTCACTCTCTCAAATCAATAGATAAAATCTAGAAGAAGAAGAAGAAGAAGAAGAAGAAGAAGAAGAAGAAGAAGAAGAAGAAGAAGAAGAAGAAGAAGAAGAAGAAGAAAAAGAAGAAGAAGAAGGGGAGGAGGAGGAGGAGGAGGAGGAGAATCACACACCACCTCCCACCCTCTTTATTCAGGTGGCCCTGAACTTCTGTCACTGCTAGGAGTGTTTCTTGTTGGAAAGTTGCCCACTGCCCTGGCAAGTCACAGTTTAGGGTGGGTACATGACAAATATGACTTGATTCATCACGTGCCTTGCAATGCAGACCCTAAGGGAACAGCTCAATGCTTCTGAGGGCTCATGCTTGAGACCTGTGCTGGAGCTCCTAGGCTGCCCTTTACTGGACCTCGGGCACAGATCCCAGGGCACACAGAAGCCCTGCTTCTTTAAACTGCGGAGGGAGGGGACCAGCATGGATGTCTTCCTGGTACATGATACATGTCTCACCATTCAGCCATCACACCAGTTCACGGAGCAGAAAATTCAAAATACCAAAACTACCACTGAGAGAAGTAAATACTCTTGAAATCTCACCTCTGAATACCCAACAAAATGACAAGTCTATGTTTAAAAAATAAATAAAAACCATATTACATTCTAAATATCAACAGGATATCTTGCTTAAAACCTAGCAATTTCTGTTGTTTATTTTAAAAAGTGGATCTCTTTTATACTTATTAAATGGATTTTTTTTTTTTTTGCTAAGAATCAGGTGATGTGAACAGAGTGATGGAAAGCTCCACCCTGTAGACCTTTCAAAAGTCTGTCAAGCACAACAATGCCGAGAACTGGGGCAAATCTTTAAATTTAGCATGATAATTAACTTCAACTTTAAGTGATGGACCTTAAAATAGCCTTTCCTGATGCCTGTCTTTCCAAATCCCCCCAAAACAAAAGTGAAGACTTTCAATAAATAATTGCACAAGTGTGTCTCAAAGATGACGGTCTTCCTAACCACGGTCTTAGAGTATTTTTACTGACTTCCATCATGTTACGAAGTGCTTTGATGAGTATGACAAGCTTTTACAATGAATTCGGGCTTTGAGAGCAGCATGCCCCTATGGGCATCGCCTACAAAATGCTGATTTTGTACAACTGACATGATTCAATACTGACACTCGATATTTTCCCAGGTCACCCCATTTATCCCATCTTTAATAATTAGCAGTGAATACTTACTTCCTTCAACTTTCTCATCTTTGTAGGTTTTCTGGGCACTATATGAATATAACTGCAAAAGAAGAAAGAAAAACCTAATTAGAAGGTAAGTATCGAAGTGGAAGATGGGAGCCTCTTCAAGAGAGGACTCCTTTTTGGCATTCCCATACGTGACTCCACAGCAACTTAAAACTAGAGTCAAGAGGAGCATGTGGGATGTTGACACCCAACAGCAAGGTCACCACAGGACCATGTCACACAGCAGCTGCCATTGACACCACCCACGGGAAACTGCCTCCTGAGTGACACTCTTTCCTTCTCATATCCTTAATAATCCAAAAGGAACTGTATCAATCATCTCATTCAACCTCCTTATTTACCAGGTCACCAAAGGGCCCAGAAGTGAGCTCACCCAGCATCCCTCCTGTGCAGCTCATCACCTGCACCACCACCCCCCATCACACAGAATTATATCGTTGTCCCCATTCTGCCAAAAGTGAACACCAAGAAGAGTCACCAGCATAACACCTATGTGAGAACTTCCAGAGAGCTCTCCATATGCCTCAAAAATAGGACACATATTTTTTCATGATAATAAACACCTTAATTTTAATTATATCTTTTAAAGTCTCTTTCTGATTTAAAAAAAATTACATATCTGAGATTGGTGTTGTTGTCAACAGTTTTAGCAATATTCAGACAGGTATGGACCAAGAGTTGGCAGCTAGAAAGAAAAGGGAATTAAGTGTTCAGTCGAGTCAGGAGTCACGAGCCAAATGCCTACAGGCAGGTAATGACGATGCTTACACAGGGCAGCATTAGGGAATGCTGGGGACTATGGTGAGTGCAAGCCCACTTCCCATCTGAGCTGAGCAGAGCTCATTGCTCCAGGACACTGTTTTCACATGGAAATGCAGACAACTAAAAACACCATCCTTTTGAACAATCAAATCCTCTATTTTTTTTTCAATAAAACTAAAATGTCGTGCTATTACATGAACACCCTTGTTATAAAACGTCCCAGCCAACTCACAGCTTTGAAACCCATGGGACCCAAGCTACACGTGGCCGCCCCAGATCTCTGGCTTACCACCACTGCTTGCAGCCTCCTCTGAGCTCTGCTTCCAGTTTTCACCCTCAAAATTCCATGTTTGACTATGAACACTAATCCCCAAATGAGACAACTTATTCTATCATTAAGTGGAAACAAAAAGTAAAAATAAGTGCCTGGGGCGCCTGGGTGGGGCAGTCGGTGGGTGTCCAACAATTGGTTTTGGCTTGAGTGGTGATCTCAGGGTCATGGGATCAAGCCCCACATGGGGCTCCATGCTCTTCGTAGAGCCTGCTTGGGACTCCCTCCCCTCTACCCCTCCCACTCATGCTCACTCTCTCCCTCTCCCTCTGTCTCTAAAATAAATCAATCTTTTTTTGAAAAGTAAAAATAAATGCAGAAAAACTAAGGCATAAAAAAATCCTACAAAAGCACAAATGCTGTCTATTATTTCGAAGCTGGATTCCAAAGAACACACAAATACCACAGAAAGAAAGAACAGATAATTCCTCAGAGGTGCAGTGAACTGGAATCATCAGGCTGGTGCTCGGAGAAGGGCTTGGTGGGGCGTGGGTTTCCTTGGGGCTGGAGAGAGGGGAGCAGGCCTTTGAGCAGAGACTGGACGTTAATGTGCAATATCCCTCCTTGCTGCATCCAGAGAAAAAGGAAAGGAAGAAGCCGCCTATTAGGATCAAGCCAGGCATTCACTAAATTTTAGCAGCACCACATTGGCTATGAACTAACCCCATTTTATCGATGAGGACATGGGCCCTCAGCAAAGTCATTTAATTGGCTAAATGCTGAGATAGGAACAACTAGGGTTCAATTCAGACCAGGTCTCTGTCCCTGAGTCCACATTTTTGATACTCTTTTCCTGACACCAACTATCCTCAGGGTATAAGCGGGAGGCAGGGAGACAGGAGTAATGTTTGGGTGCGGGCGAACTATGACAGTGTGATTTAAGGCTCTTTCATTTCAAATCTCAACAGCAAACTCATGTGGCAAACAGGAAATTTCTGGTATAATCCAAATACTATGGTGTCTCCTCCAAACACGTGCATGGACACACACACACACACACACACACACGTGCACACACACACAATGCCCTATTTACATTGTTTTTGTGAATATGGCTTTCTCCACAAAAGAAACCATGAATTCTAGGTTTTACTAGACTTTTTTTTTAATGCAATTACTATCCTATGATATTTGTTTTATAGAAGGAAAACTTATGTTCTTCACCTCAAATTAATTCATTCCAGAATATGTAGGAACCGTTTGAATAATGACTGGATTCTATACAGATTTTCAATGTACCGTTTTGCAGCCATTCTTATGCTCAGAGCCCCAGGATGGCTAATACATCATCAGGTTTCACCGCAAAGTTCATTGGCTGGTGGCACAATTAGAAGATTATTTGCTGGAGAAAATTAATTTTAACTGCTCAGTGGCTCAGTAATTACAGAATACACATTCCAACAAGTGCCAGCTTACTGATACCAGCAGAGATCAAGCCAAAATATTTGTCAGAGCTTTATTCACCAAAATCTGGATTCTGATTTCATAGTTCATTGATCTAAAAAGTAGTGAAGAAAATGAAATTTAAATGTGTCTCCGTGATGAACTTCACGTGCAAACAGCATCCACCTACGTACAGCACTGAAGGTATATGGATAATGGCAGGGAATCGAGGCCACAGGAGAACCCCACCTGCCCTCCCCACCCCCCGTTGGCCAACTGGACCACACTGCCTCCCTCACGGAAAACACTAATGACAACCGTTAAGAGATTTGGGAAGAGAAATGCCTCAAAGTCTCAATATTTCGGCCACGTGTCCAAAGCTTTTCTTTTTTTTTTTCCAAAGCATTTCAAATAAACTATGAGTTTCCCTACCAAATCAGGGATCTGATAGAGCCTATTAGAAAATGCCTCGACCCGCAGGACAGAGGAAAGAGGAAAATGTATTGAGCATGTTGCGGGCATGTTGGCCTGTGCTTCTCAAGCTTCCTTCCTCATCAGCTCACACATAAAACATACACTGATTTTACAAGGAAATGTGTGTGTGTGGGGGGGATTAATTACTTTTCATTATACATGCATTGAAAAGGATTTTAAAATCAATTTTTGTAGCAACATGTTCTCCTACCTGAATACTGGATTCTGGTAGAAAATCAAAATTCAGCATACGCAGTATCTAAGTCCGCTTGGGCTACAGTAGCAAAGACACCAGACTGAGTGGCTTCAACAGCAGACATCAGGGTGCCAGAGTGGTTCGGTTCCGGCGAGGGCCCTCTTCCTGGTTCAGGGATGGCTGCCTTCTTGCTGTGTCCTCACCTGGCAGCAAGGGCAGCAAGCTCTCTGGGGTCCCTTTTACAAGGACACTAATCCCATTCATGGCCGGATCACTGTCATGACCCATTCACCTCCCAAAGGCCCCACCTCCTAACACCCACACTGAAGATTAGGTTTCAACATGAATTTCCAGAGGAAATTCATATAACCAACCTGAAAAAAATCATCACAAAATCAGACATCTCTATGGATACGTTCTTGCAGGCAGTTCCCACACACAAGATTATCATTGTAATGAACTTGACTCTAAAATGTCATGGCATTAGTCCAATACCTCTCAGCAACTCGGATGGCTGTGGATTAAGATTTTCCTTCAAAATCAACAGGATGTTAAATTTGCATCTTTGCAGATGCCATTAAGAATTCAGATCACAAGCCAGCTTGCTCACAAAATTACACTATCTGGTGGTCCCGAAAATCTCACGTTACTAACTGAATCAGAGTGCTCTGGGGCTGGCAGTATTGGCAGCGCGCAGATGAGCACAGATGCCCTCTCCAAAGAACCTCACTTTTGCCTCAGTCCTGGACGAAATTTCCTCATGTAAAATCCATATAAAAGGAGTCACATACAGGCAGAAAGTAGACTAACAAGGAGATCACTATCTCAACTGAGAGAAAACAACAAAAATAACAGAAACCGGGTTCCAACACAGCCACAGGAGGACAACATTTCAATAAAAGGCAAGCCTGGAAGTGCATGCAAGACTGAGAAACTCGAAAGAGTCACGTACGTGATTTGAAAAGAACGAGGTAGAATTTTTTGAAATGAAAAAGTAAGTAAATTTAAAACTCAGTGAACTGGTTTGATGACATCTTACACACAGCAGAAAAATTAGCCAAAAGACTGATGTGCACAAAGTACCTAATGAACAGTACAAAGATAAAAGAGAGAAATTCAAGACAGAGAGGAAGATGCCTGGAGCTTAGCATCAGTGAGAAAAGCCGATCCACATTGACTCTGAAGCAGGAAACACAGAGAGAAGACGAGGCATCCTCTGAAGACGCAGTGGCTGATGAGTCACCACACCGGACTCCAGAGGGTTCGATCAATCTGTACTTGGACATATCGCTTAAACCACAGTACAGAGATCAAAAAATATATTTTTTAAACAGTCAGAAAAGATAAAATATTACTTTCAAATAAGTAAATTATGAGAACTGATTTCTTATCTGCAATCTTGAAGTTAGAAGTCAATAGAAAAGTACCTTCTGGGGCACTTAGATGGCTCAGTCCATTAAGCGTCCAACTCTTGGTTTTGGCCCAGGTCATGACCTCAGAGTGGTGAGATCAAACCCCACGTTGGGCTCCACGCTCAGCAGGCAGTCTACTTGGGATTCTCTCTCTCCCTCTGCCACTCCCCTAGCTCGCTCTCTCTGTCTCTCTCTCAAATATCTTTAAAAAAGATAAAGAAAAGAAAAAAAATACCTTCTGTGGACTGAAGGACACTGTCATCCACAGAATCAGACATCTATAAAAATGTATATGAAGAAGGAGGGAGAGAAGGCTTCCACCCCTGGGAACAATGGACTAAGTAACTCTGATCCACCTGTCCACTAAAAACTAATAAAGTTGAACAAAATGAAAACATTTACTTGAAACATAAGACATCTCACAAGGATAATGAGGAATTACTGGGCCAAGATCCAGGAAATAAAGGAATTCCAAACATGTAAGCCCAATACCTGGCGTCACTTCACCCCAGAGCTTTCTCTTCAACTGTGGACAGATGGCTGAGAGGTTGAATCGTGTCCCTGACAGGCTCTGTGGCCAGCAGCCAGAAGCACTTGCTCAGGGCACACGAGCGCTGGGGCTCCTTGTGAACTACCTTTCTCTGTGAACTGGGACCCGAGGGGGGGCCATCTTGTCTTCAAGTCTTCAGGATGGCCCAAGTGATCTTACATTCTAAAGGTGTATTAAGGTGATCAAGAACCGTTGATGACAGCTATCTGGCCCAAATACACAAAAAATCAACTTTGGCCAAAGACATATCACCCTAGGCCTCAAATTATTTCCCCAAATAAGTTTTGAAAGTACTGCCCAGCACACAGAGATAACTAGGCAGACAGAGAAGACGGCATGACAGAGAAACAGCAGCAACAACACACACACTGTAGCATCAGCCGGGCTCCATCGCAGATCCCCGGTGCTAGGGAGAGCCAGCTGCTAAGTCACCTACGGAGGGGCTCCCACAGCAAGAATGAAGCTTCCGGCCTCAGCCCTGGGAGCGAACCTGGAAGCACCCACCCCAGTCAGGCCTTCAGATGACGGTAGCCAGCATGCTGATTACAACCTCAGGGGACTCTCTGAGCCAGAGCCACTCAGCTAAGCTGGTCTTGAATTCCTGATCACAGAAACTATGATAATAAAGCTGTTTTGAGCCAAAACGCTTGGGGTGGTTGGTTATGCCGCGGTAGATCACGAATGCACCCCCCTGGAGAGAGTCTTACCCACGTGCACCAGCAGCCATGCAAAAGAATGTCTGCAACACTGTCCTTATTTATTTCAGCATAAAATTTAGAACAACCCAAATCAACCATCAACAGATTGGACAAGTGAACTGGTACTTTAGTCAATCAAAGAACACATGGCAGTAAAAGTGAATGACCTACAGCTACACACTAGTGACACGGATGAACCTCACAGCCTACTATCGGGTGAAAAAGCAACCAGCAGAAAACTGTATACGATTTGATCGCATTTACATAAAGTACACAAACGTGAAACATTGAAAAATCTGTCCTTTGAGGATTGATTATCATGAAAGGATGATTCAATGGCCAAAATAGTGGTGGTCACCTGTGGGAAAAGGATGGGGACGGAGGTGGCAGGTTTTCAAATCAGGTCATGCCTTCTCTTGCTCCAGAGTGGTGTTTACACAGTTTTACTTAAACCATAAACTATAAAGCGCCCCCAGCCTCTACAGCACCCCAACTCTGCACCACCAGAAGAGGTGAACAACAGGTACTACTTGTTGGAGAACCGCAAGCTTGAATTTTGGGTTTCGAAGACATTTGTATAATGACAGTTGCTAAGAAAGTTTAGAAATATTGTAAGGAGATTGCTCTCGAGAAGAAAAGTATGAGTCTAAAGGGAACTACGCTGTGTTCCTCCATATGCAATAAGATCTCAAAGGGATTGTAGTGCCAGGGTCGGGCTAAGCCAAAGAGAATCAAACTGACATTTTGAGTGGACACCATGCAGTTCAACTAACAAGTTGAATACAGCCGACCAATTTCCATCAGGACTTTCTGCAGTGGCCCCGGCATTTACACATGGCCACCTGCCGGGGACAGCTAACATCCCTCCCGCTGGCTGTCTTGATCTCAACAGCAGATACGTTTGCTCTCCGCAGATATTCAAGGCCTGTACTGTGGCCAGCACTGTGCGATGTGTCGGGATTCTGGAGATGACGGCCCAGCCTAGCAGGGGACGCGGCTGGAGGCCCACGATCACACGGCGTTCCTGTGGCCAGGCCGGGCCAGGAAGGCAGCACAGCAGCCTGGGGCAGCCACTTGGGGGTGACCCAGGTAGGAGTCCCGCCTTCCAGCCTGCTTCCCCAGCTCTGCGCATGGCTAACTCCCTTTCTCCCCCCCACCCCATCTTCCAGCCAAAGTCGCCTTTCCAGAGAGGCCTGACCTCATGGCCACTGCCCACCCACTCCTCTTCCCCAGGCCCTTTCTGATGCTAACACAGGTGCTGCTGGCAGGTGGACCCCAGCCCTCACCGCTGCCCACCAGGAGGAGCGGGCTGTGTGCACAGGAGTGCTGTCCGCTGGGGAGTCAGCAGGTGCAGAAGGCGACCGGTGTGCCTCACGCTACTGCGCTCTAGCCAGGTCACTGCACGGAGAGTGACAGGTGCGCCACCCACACTCTGCGGGTCAGGCTCAGGGAGGGTGACAGGTGCGCCCTACGGTCACCGGGTCAATGCGCACCGAGAGCAGGGCGACAGGTGCGCCCCCACGCTCGCGCCCTCGCGGGGTCAGCGCGCACCGAGGGAGGGCGAGGGCGAGGGCGAGGGCGGGGCGGGGCGGGGCGGGGCGGCAGGTGGGCCCCGGGGGAGGGCCGGGGGAGGGCCGCACTCACTCGAGCTTCTTGAAGGGCTCGCGGCCTGCCGCCACGTACTTGCCGCCCGCCTGCAGCGCCTGCAGCTCCAGCACCCGGTGCCCGCGCGTGGGCGTGAACAGGCGCCGCACCCCGAACGGCACCTCCACCTGCTCCGTCAGCTGGTCCAGCAGCGCCTCGAAAGTGGCCGCGCGGCGCCGCGACAGCACGCACCTCCGGCCCGCGAAGAAGGCGTCCCCGTTGCGGTACACCACGATGGCCTTGGCGGGCGCGCTGTCCACCAGCCCCGGCGGCCCGCGCCACCCCATGGCCCCGCCGCCCGGGCCACCCGCCCCCGCCCCCGCCCGCGCTCCAGCCCCGGGCAGCCAGGCGTGGGCGCCTCTGCGGTGCGGCCCCGGCTCCCCGCCCCCCACCCCCCCGCCGCGCTGACGCCCGCCTGCCATTGTGACCGCCCCGGCCTGCAGCGGTGGGGGGTGGGGGGAGTAAGGACGTCTGAGAGCCTAGGGAGGGGAGAGAGAGGTGGAGAGTGGGGCCGGGGCAGGGGGGAGGTAGAGCCAGGGCAGGGGAGGGGGAAGGAGAGCCGAGGGGGAAGGGGGAGGGGGCATCAGGAGCCTAACAGGTGGGGGGGGGGGCAGAGCTCAGGGAGAGGGAGGGAGGCGCCACCCTCCTGATTTCCGTCCCTGCAGCCTGGTAGGAGCAGAGGATCCCCCCGCCACTCACCACCTTACCGCACCAGCGCCCTGTGGGGAGAGGCTGGGGTGGGGCGAGGGCATTGGGACCCTCTTGCTTTTTGGTTTTTTTTAAAGATTTTATTTTTTCATGAGAGACAGAGAGAGAGAGAGGCAGAGACACAGGCCGAGGGAGAAGCAGGCTCCATGCAGGAGCCCAAGGTGGGACTCGATCCCGGGTCCTGGCCTAGGCAGAAGGCATGTCCCAAACAGCTGAGCCCCTCCCACACCCCCTCAACGGCATCCCAGGCCCCTCTTGTGAATCAGAATCGTGTCCAGGAAGACCTGTGTGGGCCCCACATGTGGGAAGGTGGGTTCCTGGTCAGCTGGCACCAGGTTTCTCAAACGTCTACCTCGGAAGGCACCTTCATTTGGGGAACACCAATTCCAGGGGGTGGGTGTCCTTGGGGGTCATTCCCTGTCCTGGGAGAGGACACCCGTCCTCCTGAGCCCAGACCAGGCATTCCAGACCTGCTGTTCCAGGGACTTGGATGAGCTCGAACTTGCAAAGGCAATGGGCCTGAGGACACCGGCTGCCAAGGCCACCTACGGGCGCACGGAATATACTGTAAATACCGGCATCTTGTGTTTCTGAAAGGGATCTTTCCCACCCGCTGCCTCCCCGCGCAGCCCGTGCCGAAGCGCCCACACCTCCCTGCACCAACGTGTCACAGCGACCCCTTTATTAAATCCCCAGGGATTACATCCATCTTAAAAACATTGATTGCTGGAACCCTCTTCGGTTTTTGGTGTTAAAAACGCTTCCGGAGGGGCGCAGGGCTGAGTCATCCCCCAAGCGCTGGGCCCCGCGGAGTCAGAGGTTCGCCCGGAAGCCCACTTTCACCGAGAACCTCATGGTGGGCCTCTCCCGGGGCCGCAAGAGGCAGATGGAGCTGGGGAAGCCCTTGAGCCGCAGGCGGCTGACACCCCCGTCGGGGGTGATGGTGAGCCTCGCGTGAGTGATAACGTCCTGGAGCTCCAGGGTCAGGCTGTGGAACAGGTGACTCTCGTCGGCGGACAGCTGGAAGAGACAGGGAAACGGCCTGGGGGTAACGCAGCTCGAGGCCCACGCCCACGCGGCCTGGCTCACCTGGCCGGCTCACCTGGCCGGCTCACCTGGGCCATCCCTCTGGGCAGGCTCAGGGCCCAAAACCAGGGAAGTTACTCACTGACAACAGGCCGCTTGGCCCCCAGGAAAGCTAGGCTAGCAGGGATCACATGGCCTGGCAATAGGGACCTGAGCTCGCGGGCCCATGGTGTCTGTGGTTCTTAATGGTTAGTGAAGCAGACACACCGACAAGGAAAAGAAAGTAAGAAGCAGGCATGTTGGTGCCTCCCGGAGGTCCTGACCCCCTGCTGTGACCCGAAAGTGACTACCTCCCACGGGATCGAAGAGGACACTTCCAGAACATCTCAGAATCCATCCCACAGGAGGACACACCATTATAGCCTTAAATATGCTAGTCACCCCTTCTAAAAAGTCAATATACTAAAGAAACATTTTCTGTGTGTGTGTGTGTGTGTGTGTGTATGGAAATACAGAGTATATATGGAAATATATAGGAAATATAAAGAATATATATATTCTTTGCACATGATGGTTTAAAAGAAAACTTGGCTGTTAGAAATGCAAAGGTATGAAAAACAAGAGCCTATCTTTTATTACATGAACCCACAAATATGTTTGGAAGCTCCTTCCCTTTACTGTTGAACGGAGCAGAGGGTTTGGCAAGCGAATCCAAGGGAAGGGGCCGGGCTGGGACGAGCCTGCACAGCCCCCATGGGCGCCATACCTTCGTGACTGGAAGCAGCGGTTTCCACTTCTGGCCGGGAAGCTCCCATTTCTGCTTGATCATGTCCTCTTCCTCCTGGGTTGTCAGGATGCAACCGTCCAGCTTACAGCTGTCGGGAGAATTGCCTGTCGGAGCAAACGCACAGTGACTCTCCCTGCTGTTGGTACTCAGTGGTTTGGCTCAGGGTATTGGACTTTTTCATCAAATCAAAGACCCAGCAGAGAACAAACTGTCTCTGAACAACACCCAACGTGTGACACACGTGAGAGAAGGAATGTACCCAGTCATGACGGGGTTGGATTGCCGGATGAAATCTAGGTGTGTGTTTTTCAGAGGAATCAAAATCGGCCTGACATACGTGAACGGGCTGGTGCATCCGAGTTTGGATCTGAGTTTACTTGGAAAGTTGAAGGTATCTTCATTAAGCACCCTAGATTGCACAGCTAAATACTTGGGTACAGCCACGTGGCTCGCCTGAAGCTATTATGAGGCTGGAAGACACTTTCCTTACGGCATCAGACTCGGTCATGCAAAGCAGAAAGGAAGACCGAGCTGAGTTAACTGGTCAGTGCGTGGCACCAACCCGAAGTGCTGTGTTCCGGGGTGTGCTAAGTGCTCCCTGGGTGAGACACAGGGTCCTGAGTCGCTCTTCTCTCTGGAATGTCATCAGGGTTGTGCCCAGTGGGGTTGCAGGACCACACTCTTTGTGGGGAGAACCGCCTTAGGGGTCCCCTAAGACTTGAAGATCAGCAGAGGAAGGATTGAAACAAAATCTGTATCTGACCTCTCAGGTGAGAGGGCTCGCTCCTGGGTGCACGTGGAAACCCAAAAGATGCAGGAGAAGAACATTAAAGCCACTATTTGTGTCTCTATTTCTTTAATATCTACCCACATACGTGCATATCAAGGCTTGTGTACTTGAGATTTCAGCTGGGTACAGCACGCCCCCCATTCCAGGCCTGGCCTCACGTTGTGATGGACAGAGCCCAGAGAGCCAACAGCAACAAACTCAAGACGGTGCAGGTCAGCCCCCTAGTTACACGGATGTACTGACTGTGACCTGGGTCTAATTAACCTCTCGCTCACAAAACTAACCAGTGATGTTGAACTACCCATGCAGAGCCCCGTGGATGAAAGATGCCACCAGAAACACAAGCATCCACGAACCGCAAGAACAGAATGGAGCTGACATCGGCCCCTGACCCAGGAGGAGCTCTTCATCAGCTGTGTTGAAAAGTGAAAACAGTAACCTGATAATCAGATCTAAAATAGTCTTCCAAAAAAGAGGTCCCAATGACCCACACATCCTGAAATCATTAAATCCACGACCACTGAAGAAGAGCTTCCCTTTAAATATATATTGTGCCTTGGTTTGGTAGTTAGCGCTTAAGCGAAGTCACAGTGATTCGCGAGACATTTAAACATCGAGACATCCGAAATATGAAAATAAATTGCCACTGTTTACTGACAACTAAACAACCATGAGACACCCAATCCAGTAGGTATGTAAATCTCACCCAACAGGTTTCATAACTGCTCTTGAATTTTGTCAATATGATGACATGTGTATACTTTTCATAAGAAAGTAGGTATTGAATATCAGGGGTGCTTAGTGCCAATATTTTTTTACTAATGGAAGAGCATGGTTTTGAAAATGTGTAGCTTCCTGCCTTAAAAGTCCAGTCTGGAGCGGACATGGTTGCCCCCAACCACCTGCCCCAGTAAGATGATGCCCCATCCAGTTCTTCCCGTGTCCTAATCACTATTTCACACTCTTCCCAGTGAGACCCAGGGTCCCCGTAGTAAAGAGTCCTACAGCATCACAGAATCTCATCCAACTTTGGGGGAGGGAAGGATCATCCAATTCTGACATTTTATAAAGAAAAAGTAAGGTACCAACAATTCATGGAAATTGCTCAAAACCACACATCATCTGAGTGTTGAAGCTACATCCCGAGTCCACCACCCTGAGCTCTGCTCCCACAGGATCGTGTCATCTCCATAACCAGCACTCCATTAGATGCATTTCTGGACAACTTTGCATTTACCTTTAAAATATGTTGTATCAATTTCAATTTGAGTTATTACTCCAGGGTGTGCCAATCGGAAAACGGCCCATTCAGAACCCAGAACCAGGAGAACACCATTCTCATCATTCTGGAATCCAAAAGGAAAAAGGAAAAAAAAAAGATAAGCCAGCATGGTGCCTTTCGAAAAACGAATTCTGAAAACCAGCAAGTGAAAAATGTTGACACATACTTGTGATATTTACTTCTTACTATAAAAGAGTGTTCCCCATGCCAATACGTAAATTACTTTTTGTGTTAATGGCCCCTTGGCCTATTAGTCCTTAAATGCCTCATACGGACTCATGAGTTTAGGGTACTTGGTAAGTTTTCATCTATTTTTTATATGATTTTCTAGGTCGATTATAAATTTGTGCATGATGGGACCCATAGGAGGGGGTCTGGGTCTAACCCAGCCCCAGGTCCTCTAATCAATTTGTTTTGACCTTTTGAAGTAGTTAAGTTCTTGGTCAAATCTATACCAGTATATGGTCTGCCTCCAAATGTTCCTTTACAGTAGAAGTGTTGGCTGACATGAAAACTAACCCAGGAAACGGGTGTTCACCAGTTAAGTTCTCAGTGGGATTCACACGCTGAAAGGTGTTTTGTTTTGCTTCGTTTTGACTTTCACCTCTCACAGTAGACGCTGGCCAAACTGGACGGCTGAGCCAGCTCTAGAGTCCCCAACCTGCCATAGCCACAATGGTGGTCTCATCCAGGGACACACAGATACCAAAAATGATTCAACCAGTGTTTTGGGTTTTTTTTTTCCTCCAGCTCAACCAGTGAATTTATCCATGGGTTTTCTATCATTAAATTGTAGATCCCCGTTTCTTTATGAAAGAAACAGGGACATTGCAAAATGGGTTGGAGTGGTCGTTGTGGCCAGCACGGGGCCTCCTGGGTCCTGCCGTGACCATACAGTGAAGCAGCAGAGGATCCAGGAAACACAGACTACTTCCAGAACATTGCCTGAGAGGTTCTGAAATAAGCATTTCCTTGCTGTCAATTTAAAATGAGATATAGGGCAGCCCGGGTGGCTCAGCGATTGAGCCCTTGCCTTGGGCTCAGAGAGTGACCCCGGGGTCCTGGGATCAAGTCCTGCATTGGATTCCCAGCATGGAGCCTGCTTCTCCTTCTTTTTTTTTTTTTTTTTTTTTTTTTTCTGCTTCTCCTTCTCCTGTGTCTCTGCCTCTATCTCTGTGTCTCTCATGAATAAATAAAATAAAATCTTTTTAAAAAACAAAAAATAAATAAATCGAGATATAGGGAACTTTACATCGTGGCTGTTTTGAACTTCTTACCTCTAATACCGGCGGCCTGTCCAGCCTTCTCGCCGTCTCCCAGCCATCTGCCATTGACCTGGCCTTGCCGACTCCTGCCAGGCATGACACGGTTTAACGGGAATGTCACAAGATTTTATCTTAAATGTGAGCATGAATGCACTGGCATAATTTTACATTCCAGACCCCACGCGCCTGAGCATTGCTACGTTAAGTCATTTTCATTCAACTTAGTGCTTTGTTAACATACAGCCAGAGATTTAGTAAGTTTTCCTTTTCCCTTCAAGCCAAAATTAGGAAGGAAAATCACATTGATTCACTTCACACCATAAAGGCATCAAATCCTGTGTATGGACCATTGATCTCACCCACTCCTGGGATTTGAGACGGCACCTTCCTCTTAAATCATTCATTCCATATGAGGGTGCTTAATGCTGGTGCCCAGACGCCCCAAATAAACACCAGCTCCCAGAGCATCATCTTACCGATCATATTGTTTGGATGCCCGAAGTGTGCATTGCTGTATCCTACACAGGTGCCCCCGTGAGCGATGGCTACTAGGTCAAATGGTTCTTTGGGGTCGGTTGCAGTCCAGTCTTTCTGCCCCATACCGTACACTCTAAGACGTGCGATTCCACCATCTGAGGAGGAAAGAGGCCGGAGTTATTCCTTACTTGGAAAGATGGCTCTTTGTGGTTCATGACCAACAAAGCCCTCCACAAACTGCCCGCTCTGTTTCTCAAATACACCAACCCTCCTGCCCCCAGGGCCTTTGCACCTGCCATTCCTTTGTACTGGAACAACTTCCCCAGCTCTCCAAAAGAGCCTCCTTGTTGTTAGGTCTCACCATCGGTGTATTGGTCCCAAAAAGGCTTTTCCTCTCAGCTGGTTACATCTTTCCAGCTCTGCCCAGCCCTGCCCAATTCTCTCAGGTTGGGGTGTACAATCCCTACCTCCCGCATATTTATTTCAGAGCTCAAATCACAGTATGAAATTATCCTGTAATTTTATTTGTTTAAGCCCCTACTGATATCAGAGGCCCAGAACCAGGATATAAAATTTTTGACAGCCAGGATAATGATCTATCTGGTTCTCATCTCTATCATCTCTTAGAACCAGTCCTGGTACATAGTCAGTGCTCATATTGTTCATATTTTTTACAGGATTAATAACTCCAAGAAGGTCAAAAAGCAATTGGAAAATTCACCATAGATACAATGTTTGATGCCACAGATTACCATTGCTAAGTCCCACACAGGCTCATGCAAGAGCCTCATGTTTTTATTTTTATGACAACACATTACTTAGCAATATGACTGAGAACAGAAAAGATAATATTCACAAAACCAGATCACTTCCGAGAACCACAGCAGCCAAGATTAGGTCTGCAGAGCGGATAGTAGCCGCCAACATCAGCTCACATTATCTGATTCTAATAAGGTGAATATTTTTATTTGTTTAAATAGTACTTCCTGGAAGACAGGAGCAAGCTTTTTTCATTAATCGGAATATTCTACTGAAACCAAGCCCTATATATTTTTACATGAAAAATTTGATGAAACTGAGCAACTTAAAAAAATTTCAGAACATTTTTTTAGTAGACCAGTCTTGACATTTACAATAAATAAAATCAAACTGAGCTAGTATAAAACCCTAAAAAAACATAATAGAGGGAGTAATTTAGCAGGAGCTAACCTAGGAGAACCACTGCTCTGGTTCACTGGACTTCGTGATCCACTTAGATGGTATAACAGACACTTGTCTGTTGAGTGTAAAGTTGATTTGAAATTAAAAAAAAAAAAGATTCTTATTTGCAGAGTTAATATCCAGCCTCCCTTTTAATCAAAACTATCAAGGGTATTAAATATACCCCTCCATGCTCTGAAAAAGTAAATTTTGCCACCCTATGTGTCCCATCAGGTTGTCCTACTGCTTCCATCCCCTTTATAACTGGACAGGAGAAAATATTTGCAAATCATACATCTTATAAAGGATTTGTATCTAGGATATATAAAGAACTCTTAAAATTCAATAAAAAAAAACAACTTAAGGATGGGCAAAAAACACTTTTCCAAAAAAACACGTTTATATATGCATGTTATATATGTAAACATATACAAATGGCCAAGTAAGGAACTGAAAATGTGCTCCCCACCATTAGTCATTAAAGAAATACAAATTAAAACCACAATGAGATACCACTTCACATCCTCTAGGAAGGCTACCGTCAAAAAGTTAGATAATAGTAAGTGTTGGCAAGAATGTGGAGAAATTGGAACCATCCAAACTGCAGCTGAGAATGTAATACGGTGTAGCCGTTTTAGAAAACAATCTGATCATTCCTCCAACAATTAAACATACAGTTATCACAGGACCCAACAATCCCAGTCCTACATACATCCTCAAATGAAACACTCGTGCAGGAATATTTATCGCAGCACTATCCATAGGCAGCCAACAGTGGAAACAACCGTGATGTCCACCAACGGACCAACTGTATGAACAATGTGGTTCCTCCATGCGATGGAATACCCATTCTGCCATGAAAAGGAATGATGGACCCCTAACAATGCTACAACACGGATGAGCCCTGAAAACATGCTAAGTGGAACAAGCGAGTCACAAAAGACCTCTTATATGAAATGTCCAGAATAGTCACCAATATCCAGACAGAAGGTAGATTAATGGTTGCTTAGGGCTGATGGAGATGAGGGTTGATAGTTATAGGATGGGATCTCTTTTTGAGGTGATAAAACATTCTAAAATTGACTGTGGTGATGGCTGCACGTTGCTGTATATTTCCGTAGACTTTAAATTGTTCATATATTGACATATACTATAAACCGCTAAATTGTGCATTTCAAGTATGTGAATTGCATGACATGAGAATTACATTACAATAAAGCTGTTTAAAAAAGGAAAATGAGGGTCCTTTGCACGCACTATTTCATCTGCTAGTGCATCCGGCAAGGGAGAAATCTTTAGGAGATATTTAACCTAATACAGCTTAGTTCTTTCATATCCTAATTGACGTCATACTTTTTCCTTTTTTTTAATATTTTATTTATTTGAGAGAGATCAAACACGAGTGGGGGTTGGTGGGCAGAGGCAAAAGGAGAAGCAGACTCCATGTGGAGCAGGGAGCTCAATGTGGGGCTCAATCTCGACCCTGGGATCATGACCTGAGCCAAAGGCAGACACTTTAACTGAGACACCCAGGCGCCCCGACCTAATGCTTCTTCAATAACTACCAATGGATGGTTGAGTTGGAATGAGAATTCCCTAGAGCACAAAAAGGGCAAATTATAACCCTAAAATGCTAGAGCGATGAGTGACTTCACTCTGATACATGACTCACGTTAAGAAGCCACAGACAGATGAGTCCATGTCAAACTTACCTGGGAAAATGTTGAGTCTTATGTGACTCCATCTCTCCTGGGAATTGACAGCAAAATAATTGTGGCTGGACGCAGGCTTTCCTGGTTTAAGCTCTGTCATGGGGACCAGGTAATTCCAGTCATCAGACTTTAGCTAGCAATAAATATAAAAATGTTAGCAGTGGCTCCAGGGAACAATAAATTCTCTCATCCTACGGCTCGTGTGGGATCCACAGGATACAAATACTTTGGCATAAAAATTGATGATGGATGCCTAATAAAATACTTTAATAAAAATACTAATAAAGATTAAGTCCCAGGTCTAACAAACAGAATAAAGGCCTAAGGGTTTTTTTCATCCTGATGAAATGATGGTGGCCAGAGAACAGGCAGGAGGGTTGGGAACTGAAGGACACCATCTGAGATTCCCTCTGGGGATTCTTAGAAGAAACCAGAATTATGACGTGAACATTTAGTAAAAAAACAACCTGTTCTCTTAGGCCCTGAGACCTGAGGTTGACCAGTTGACCTGAATGTTGTGATCATTTCTTCTAGGTCAGTGCTCCTCAAACTTAAGGAACTGTGTGGCTGACATTATTTATTTTCTAGTCTGCTACGATCGACACTTTTGTAAGGCACGATATAAATCAATTACTAGACAAACTTTAAAAAACAAGAGTGTGCCAGAACACAAGCCCATGTTGTTTATCAGATTCATCAGGCATAAGATTGCTTTGTCATACTGCTGTAAAAGGTACCTGAACTCTTACTGTGGATTTCTATATTAATCTCATCCGGGCAGCATCCGGCAGATGAGCACAGGTAAGCAGAGCGCCCTGAGACACGCTACTCTAAACCTCGCGGAGCCCATGCCACTCCCTCGTGCGGGGTTGCATGAACCACTTGCAAAGCATCTGCAAGGTTTGCGGGGCAAGTAAATGAGGGGAAGTGTGCCTGGGGTTGAGGGTCCTCAGGAAACACCCTCGTGGCCTGGCATGCAGAGTGGTGTCCTTGCCACCCCAGCCACCATGACAAGCCCCCATCCTGTTTGCAGGCATACCTCTGCAACAGCCTCAAACTCCTCTGGTGTGGCTGCGGCTCCCATCCTGACTCCTCTTTGTGGGATCTCTGGTTGTTTATCTGAAGGTAGATTGACCAGTAGGGTTATGGTTGGTGTTCAAAGTCAAAGAGAGTATACTCTCTTAGTGGACTGTATGCTCACTTTCATTTTGCCAGATAACCCCATAGATAACATTTCTTAAGTCAAAGAATCAGATGATCCAAGTAATAGACACACTTGAAGCTCCTCAATATTTAAAACACTACGTAATTCCAAAAAGTGCTGCAAAACATCTGGCAGGACGTGTGCTTGTCAAAATAGTACACACCATCTCCAAGTTAAGTCCAACTGCTACAAATTTATCACATGAGTAGAGTTTTTAGAAGTTGGATCAACGGACATTCTGGCACATTTGCCAGGTCTGTTCCAGAAGCAGGATTTCCCCTCCACCCCCACATGGCATCCTTGGAATTGACATTTGGGCGATATCCCAGACAGTTGCTGGCTTGCGGGAGGCATCTTACTAATTGTCATTAGTCATTTCCTGCCTCCACAGTAGCATCTCTCCATCAACACCTGACTCTTCGGCTTCCCCCCACTGTCGTCTGGAGCAAGGCCCATCTTTCCACAGAGCCTCGTACAAGGCTGGGACACAATGTCTCAGCGTAAATTTGCCAACTGGCATGACCTATCTTCCCTAAGTACATGTGTATACACACACATAATGGCACTTGTTTCTTTTTTAAAAAATGCTGGGACCAGCATCAGATTGTGCCAGTTGAAGGAATAACAACAGTCTAACTTACCGAGCCTGTGGGATCCATGTGGTCCTGCATCCCACAAGGCAGCAAGGAACCCTTCCTGAAAACCCCACGGCTACCGCACCGTTATGCACACTGGGGTAGCCACAGAAAAGCCAATGACACCTGTCCACAGCTGGCCCAGACCTAGCTCCACACTGTCCCCGTGGCCCACTCCCTGCCACCCTCCCCTGCAACCTGTTTGTCAAACCTGGTGGTGCCAGGAGGATGTGCCTCTGGGAGAGGCCTGAAGGGGAATAACAAACCCTACATTTGGTCAAGCTAAAAATCAAACATCACAGAGCACCAAATCGGGAATCCAAGTTCTAAAGCCCCAAGTGACATGACCTCAGACAAGTGGCTGAACCTGTCTGGGCGGAAAGTGCACGTCAGCAGGCTGGGCCGATGGGCCCCACGACCCCACAGCACCCATTCTGGGTTCTCAAGGCACCTTCTTCCAAGTTTGCTGCTTGAATTGACATTCGAGGAGCATAATCTCCCATGAAGTAAGAAATATCCACATCGAAGCCCCGGATAATCCCTTGTATCCCCAGCTTGATGATGCACCAGTCGTGACCTACAAGACGAAAAAAGGACATCCCGTCAGGTTTAACTCGGAAGACAAAGCGTGTGATTGAACAGAACTGAAGTGAAAACAACAGCAACATCGTCCTCCCGCCAAGAAAAGTGCACACAGGTCAACTCCCAGCTATGACTTAAAGATCCCCCGTCACGTGGCCACACGAGGCCCCCATGTCCCATGAGAACCCCTGTTCCAGTCACAGCAGGACACGTGTAGGCCTTGAATCCAATTCCGGTTTCCAAAGTGAAAATTGGCCTTTCTGAGCCTCGTTTCTTCAACTGTGAATCAGGGGCGAGAACAGCTTCCCTGAAGGTCAGATGTGACTGTGCAATGTAGACGACACTGGCCCAGCTCGGCAGGTGCTCAGTGTGGATCCGGGCGTCCTGGAAACGGCACACTCACCATCATCTCACGCTCTCAGGACTTCCTGGGGGGGCCCGCCCGGTTCACCACCTGCATCTGCTAAGGTCTAGGAAATCTCAGAGTCCTAGGTCACCAGGTAGTTCTTGGTTACTTGCAGGCAGACGTGCCCAGATTCATTAGAATCTGATAAAGTCTGGAGTCCCTTAGAAATACCCAGTATCTCTGTAGCACTTGAGACAGACACACACACACACAAAAAAAATTGGTTATTTGCCTAATGCTGGATTAGTTTGTTTTTATGGACATTTCTTCAACTTTAAAAGGTCTATTTTATTTTATATTTTATTTATTCATGAGAGACGCACAGAGAGAGGGAGAGAGGCAGAGACACAGGCAGAGGGAGAAGCAGGCTCCATCCAGGGAGCCTGGCATGGGACTCGATCCCGGGTCTTCGGAATCACGCCCTGGACTGAAGGTGGCGCTGAGCCACCTGGGCTGCTATAAAGGTCTATTTTAATTAAGCCCGATGAGTAGCAATGAATAAAAGTAGACCCTCAGGTGACACGAAGGGCAGATCTGTGTGCAGATCCCGGCTCTGCTCACAGGTGATGTGACTGGGGCTGAGTGAGTGAGTGAGTGAGTGAGTGAGTGAGGCCTCACTCCACAGCAGCTAAATGAGGATGAGAGCATCTGCCTCAGGAATCGCGCTGAAGTCCCCCCACAAACATACACACCAAGCGAAGTTTGCCACCACCTTGCGGGTAGGTCTGCACTGCCACCCCCAACAGCCTCACCAACACCCGTGCCGTCCCGGCCCAACCATGTGCACGCCCTCCTTTCTGCCTGGTGGTGCAACATGACCCCGTCCTCCCTCCTCAGAGCCTGACGTTCAGAAGGGTCATCCAAGACGACAGAGCATGCCCAGGGCCCGTGACAAAGCTGACCCAAAATGTACACTGGCTTCCCAACCCCTTGGTTAAGCTTCACCATAGTGAGTGGAAGAGCGTCTCGTTACCTGGAATCCTCTTCCTTCTGGTCTCCCATCCATCCATCCACTTCCCAAACTCAGTGTATTCATGTTCTCTGAAGCTTGGGCTGTCACTCTAAAGCAAACATGCATAACAAGTCCATCGTTAACATCCATGCCCGGGCCTGGGCTCCCAGCACATCGACTCCTGCCCCAAAAGGATGGGTGGGCCGTGCCACCCAGGACTCTATGGGACTCCTTGGTAGGCATGGAGGGGGGTGGCCTTCACACACAGGGAACCCATTCCGGATCAAGGGACGCCTCCTTATCTCTGCATCACCTCCAGAGAAGGCAATTCTGCTTGTCTGTGGGCCTCAGAACACAGAGTTAACTGCCAATGGCGATAGATAAAGGCCCCCCACGGTTCATTCTGCGGCCCCACAAAGGGTACAACCCCCCATTGCCGCCTACTGTACCCTGAAAGGAGCAAAGTCAGAGAGGACCGGCTTCCCAAGCAACCCACCAAAGACTGCTTCACAAGGAATCTGGCCAAAGAGTCAGGGGTAGGCTGGATGCTCGGGCCCAGCTGAACGCTCAAACCCCAGCCCCTGGAGCTGCTCTGCGCCCAGCGAGGGGCGGGGGTGGGAACAGGACAGGGGTGAGGCTCAGCTCAGCCCCTTAGCAGCCCCAAGACAAATAGCTGAGCCCCTACTGCTTCATCCCAAAGAACAGGGCTGCTGAGCACACCCCTTGCAGGGCTGCGATGAGGTTGAAATGACACCTGTGACAGCCCCAGGAACAGCATAGACCCAGAAATCACTCTGTGGGTAGTGGGTGGCCAAGCTAGGGGACATGTCCCTTTCACAACAACTCAGGTTCAAAAAGGATCTTGCGTCTCCCCAGCAGGTGCTGAGAAGGACAAAGTCACAGACACGCGGTGGTGGGGCCGGGCTGAGCCCCCGGGGAGCCGCTACGTGGGGCCCACGGCAGGTCCACACATGCTCGGGCTCACGCCTGACTTCTGTGCCTCGGCATCCTTAGGTGTCAAAGGCCGTGTTCCTTCTGAGGCCGCAGCACACGTTAAAATGCTTGGAGCCGTGCCTGGCACGTGGTAAGTGCCCGATATCTGTTTGGCATCGTCACGCCAAAGTTGGTGCCATTCGAATCGTGTTACGATCCAAACACGTCTTTAAGATCAGTGAAGGATTTGGAAGCTGTGCCGTGAACCCAGTGAGAGAAGAGGGGCTGCACCCCACCCCCCCAACCCCCCCCCGCTTAAACCCTGCCGCTCGCTCTGCCCCAAGCTTCCTGGTGCTTAGTGTGGCTTCGGGGGCTTCAGGGTCAGTGGCAACTGGATGGACGTGGAAAGAAACACGCTACTGAACTGGAAACAGTGCTTCACAAGAACGGTGCTCGCCAAGGACAGCAAATCAGTGCTTAAGAAAGGAACCCCAAAGCCCAAGCCCAGGGATAAGCCCACACGTGTGCCGAGCCCTGCACACTCGGATGTTCGTGCCAGGTAAAGTTTAACCGACCTACATGTGCATCAACACGGGAAAGGGACCCGGTGTAATGGGGGCCAGAGGTGGCGGGCAGTGGGGGCCACCAGCTGTCCACCCCTCGGCACGGGCGGAGCACGCTCGGATCCAGGGGGACGTTCGCTGAGGGGGAAGTACTTGATGAGAACTCGTATGTAAATGACAAAACACACAGCAGCACTACGTCCCACCTCTGGAGATGGACATATTGATTTAACGGGATGAACTGTATTCGAAGAACAGGCCAACCTCACAGTGATGCTAATTCTGTAAAGGGAAGGAGTGGGTCGGCATTAAAGTTGGTGGTGACAGGGGCTTCAGCTTTATCCGAGATTTTCATTCAAAAAGGAGAATGTGCTTATACATAAAGACACAGCGTATCTGACGTGACTCGTAAGTGGGAATATACACACACGTGTGTGCGGATATGGATGGGTGCACAGAGAATATATTTATATATAGTCAAGTGTAATATGGGGAACAAGGCCCCATTCTTCGTCCCATCCACTTCCCATGCCCAGACAACTCATAGCAACCACACTTCACGATTTAACATGAATCTTTTTGAACGCTTTGTTACGTATACACAACCTGCCCGAACCTCTCGCCGCAGGTGCGTAGGGCGCTGGCTCGCTCTTTTTGCCAGTCACATAGCGTCCCCCATCTGGAAGCTCGTATCGTGGACTCTTTAACCAGTTCCCCTATCAATGGACATTTAGGCTGGGTTCTTTTCCCCCCTCTGGACAACACAAGAATGAATATTTTCTATATATCCTTGCCTGCGTGTGCAATTAATATAAATCTGCGGAACAGCTAGGTCAAGGTGTGCCTGCATTTAAATTTCCTTT
This sequence comes from Canis aureus, assembly GCF_053574225.1. Taxonomy (NCBI): domain Eukaryota; kingdom Metazoa; phylum Chordata; class Mammalia; order Carnivora; family Canidae; genus Canis; species Canis aureus. The sequence continues at coordinate 62,859,425 of NC_135622.1, forward strand.
AGGCAGACATATGGTAAAATGATAAGAGCTTTGACATCTATCGGCCGTGTGACCTGGAACAAGTAAATCAACATCTCTGTTCCTCATTTTATTGTCATTTTCTGCGGGGCGTAAGTTCATATATATGAGATGCCCTAACCATGCTTTAGAGTCTCCAGGCAGAGACCAACTGCAGTCACCCGCCACCCCCACCCCGGGTATGGGCTGTGAGCTCTGGGTGCACCCGTGCTTACCCGCCCACTCACAAGAATCGACACCCCACAGCTGCTGTAACAAGGTCGCAGGATTCCATCCCAGGCTCCACCTCCTCCCTCCATTTGTCAGTATTTTCTGGGAAATTTTTGTTCATTTTTTTTAGTAAGCGTGCCCTACACTTTTATAATTATATTATATATATATATATATATAATTTACACATAGATTTATTTTTTATGATTTTCCAAACTTCCAAGCTGCATGCCAGTGTCCCCCCAGCAGGGATTACAGATTACGAACTCACTATCGGACACAGGACAACGTACGAGGATCTCAGTCATTTCCCCATAAAGTGGTGCGGCCCCCCGCCCCCGCGTCAGGTGCCCGTCTGTCTCCGGGGCGTCTTAGCGTGAGCTGGAGCTGACCTCTACATGCTTCTGCCGTCCCACGTGCTAACTCACTGGTACACGTTACAGGACCCCCGCCCCAGACACTCGGGGGAATTTTAATTAACACGGAGGCACAGACCGCTCTACACCAACAGCCCACATTGCAGAGCGCCGATTTACCTTTATAAGGTTTTCCGCAGGAGCAAAAAAGTCATCTGTTGCAAATAAAACCTGGGGACATAAAGAAAGGTGAAGATGAAGTAACCGTGAATTAAAAACCATTTTGCTCCGTTCCCTCAGTGAAACAGTAGGAGACACAGTGCAAAGAGACGCGACGTGGCCGGGGGAGAGGAGCAGCAGGCAATGAGCCCAGGGCCCTCCTGACTGTCTGGACCTCACCGCCCGCCCCCTGCGTCCCTCCCCTCCCGCCCTCGCTCTTCACCCCCTGCCGTCCGGATGCGGAGGGGCTAACTCCCTACGCGTGGCGAGAAAACACACCAACGCGCTCTTTCGAGAATGGAGAACACTGGGCTCTGCGATCATCTCACGGTCTCACGTCTCATGCCGCCCCGCTGGGCCACCGCTGTGGTCTGGCCGACTCCCCGAAGGATGCCCCGCAGGAGGGCTGGCCGGTCATCCGTCAACCAGGGCCGCACATTCCCGAGAGTGAGGGGGTTGCCGCTGCTTCCACCAGGAAAACAGGCGTAAAACGGATTTTCGGGGCCAAACAGGCTGCTGTCACCCCTGCCTAACCCAGGACCCAGGGACGGCTCCAGGCAGGAGGGGAACCGCGCACTGGTGTTGGGTGTGGCTTGGTTACCATTCCACGCCCGCGTGTCTAAGACGTAAGCGAGGTTGTGTTGCTCTCGGGTGACCTTGGGCACATTGGGGAAGCTGCCCCAGGGCCTTGTCACGGACACCTGGTGTCAGCTCAACAACTTGACCCCTGACAGGTGCAGCGGCTTCACGGAGCCGACACCTAAACCTCGACTACAGATCTGTGAGGAGGCCTTATCCAGAGCATTTGGCCAAGGCTAACGCTGACCTCGGGAGCTGTCCGAGATCTTGGGGCCCCTGCCCCCGCCGTGGCCAGGCGACTCTCGGCGGCCAGAGGTTCAGCCGGACGGCAGCCTCGGGGGACGAGGCTCATCCGCCCCTGCTTTGGTGAGGCTGCTCCTCGTGGGTGGGTTCGAGCCCCCTAGCGGCCTCTAAATGATGACCATGGGAGCAGCCGCCTTGCCCGCCAACACCAGTGCCATCGCCCACCGGGGACCCAAGCTGGCAGGGGGCACCTAGTTTGCAGCCAGAAGGATGACTCTATGGAGAACAGACTCTTAGAAAAGGACACCTCAGGGCACCTGGGGGGCTCAGTCGGTGCAGCATCTGCCTTTGGCTCAGGTCACGATCCCGGAGTCCTGGGATCGAGCCCCCCGTCAGGCTCCCTGCACATCGGGGAGTCTGCCTCTCCCTCTCCCTCTGCCTCCCCCTGCTCCTGCTCTCTCTCCCTCTCAAATCAATAAAATCATAAAGAAAAAGAAGAAAAGGAGAGGACACCTCACGTGGACCTGGACTTTCTTCCCTTCCTCTGCCCCTTGCCTGGAACAATAGTGTAACGAACCCATCACTGGTTTAGGGTATGTTGTGTAGAAGACATCATCCTGTGTGCTGTTGGCTTCTGAAATATTATTATTATTAGAAATAATAATTTCCACAGTGAACCTGTGTTAAATAAATTACTGGCAAAGATGATCTCGGTATCTGAGCATAATTTGCCTCCAGTGAGACTCCTGGTCTCTGACCCCAGCCCAGAACCTAAAAGGCAGCGAAGATCTTGCTGTGTTGAGCTGCTGGCTGTTTGAGAGGCAGAGGGTAGGGGAAATCCTGCTGTGTTGGGGTCGACCTGCCCCCTAAGCATGTGTCAGGGCAAAGCACGGGCGAGGGGACACCTAGGAGCCCCTCACCTGTCCAGGTCCTCATTGGCTCCCAGCAGAAACCCTCGCAGGGCGCACAGGGCCTCTCCGACCTCCCAAGGCTCAGGCTGCCCAACACCACCTGCCGACTTCCAGAAACACTAAACCAGGGGCGCGTGTGATGCTCCCTCCGCCCGCATCCCACCTGAGACGCCCCTCGCCCCTCTGCCCTGCCGGCCACCTCTCCCACCTGAGGACTTCTTTGAGCATCACTTACCTGGACGGCCTTTCCCAAGCCTGCCCGCCCCGTCCAGCTGCCCGCAGCTGGGGGGATGCGCCCCGCCAACACCTGCCCCCGCCATGAGGACAGCCCGGGCCTCGGCTTCCACACCTGTCTCCCCGGCGGAGCGCAAGCGTCTTGAGGGCACCCCAGGCCCCCCTGTCTGCCCCGGACACGGCGCCTGCGCGCTGCGGGCACTCGGGGCCCTCCCTTGGGGGCCAGCCCGCCCCTTGCACGGGGCCAACACGCCTTCCAGGTTATCCCCCCCCCGGCGTGCGAGGTCCAGCGGTCTACCCTGCGAGAGACACGCAGGATAGGGGACTCTCCCCGCGGGCGCCAAGCATCAGTTCGGTCTAAGCCTGAGGCAGGGCTGCACTTCCAGCGCCGTCACCGGTTCTAACGGGTTCCCCGCAGGCCGTGTGCGGGGACGGGCTTCGTGGAGGAGGCCGCGCCAGCCTGCCGTTCCAGCCGGGCTCTCGGCGGGCGAGTGGGCCCTCAGCGTGGGGACGCCCCACGCACTCACCTGTCCTCCTACAGACTCAGATGCCATGTCGACCAGCTGCGTGAAGTCCAGGGACCTGGCCAGTTTTCCCTCCCTGGGAGAGTCAGCCATGCTTCCTGGCAAAGAGAAAGGCAGCTGGGTGAGCCTCGCGTGGGGGCAGCAGAACCCGCGTGGGCTCCCAGCCCCGGGTCTGCGACGCTCAGATGTGGCCGCCAGGGGTCCCTGCAGGTGACTTTGCACAAACACAGTGACCCAGGAGGGAATTCGGGCATGGTTCCCCTCCAAGGTGTGTAAGAACAAAATACCACTAAATACGCAAATCCTGCTGCCTCAAATTGCCATTTTATTTTATTTTTTAAAGGGGGAAAAAAGGGACACCTGGGTGGCTCAGCAGTTGAGCATCTACCTTCAGCCCAGGGTGTGACCCTGGGTCCCAGGATGGAGTTCCCCATCGGGCTCCCTGCATGGAGCCTGCTTCTCTCTCTGCCTGTGTCTCTGCCTCTCTCTGTGTCTCTCATGAATAAATAAATAATTTTTAAAAGGGGAAAAATATTTTCATTTCCAAAGGAATAATTTGCTTTCAATAGTGTTTGGATCCACTCAAAAACACTTGCTGAGCAACCAGGTGGCAGCCCCGGCGAGCACCGGTGTATGTAGAACACATGCCCTGCCTCCTGGGGCTCCCCGATGGGGGAAACAGAGCCCCCAGATGCCCATGCGGAGCGAGGTTCTAGAGCCATCGAGACGGAGGCACACAGGTCGCTCGATCCAAGAGGATGCAGGACCCTTTGTCATGTGACCAGTGGGGCTCACGTAACTTAATCCAACCCCGCGCCCCACACCCTTATTCTGAAATTGGGAAAGCAGATTTGGAGCAGGGCAGAGGCGTGGGGGGCGAGTCAGGGCCGGCATGGAGGGCGAGTTGGGGCCGGCCTGGAGGTCATCTCACTCCTTAGCCAACGGAGGTCCCCTTGTTCCTACCTTACTTCCTATGTCTCACAGTGACAAGAGCAAACCACACAAAAACTAACATCACAAAAATAAATAAATAAATAAATAAATAAATAAATAAATAAATAAATAAATAAAAGACTAAGATCTCACTAAGAATTATTCACAAAGGAAAAAACACAACGGTCAATGGGCACGAGAAGTCAACGCTCCCTTGAAAGGATGGGAATATAATTAATCACGAAATGACATTTTTCCTTATGACGCTTGTGTTACACATTTTAGAACAAACACCGCCCCGTGACCTGCCCTGAGGAGCATGAGCTGGAACAGTTTCTGGGTGGTTAGGTATCGCTACAAAACAGCAGGCAGCTCCTTGCCTTTGTCATCTGCTTGTCCCTCCCTGAGCTCTTCACTCTGCGGGGTCCCCGTCTCTTCCACGTCCCCCCGTCCCCTCCGTACCTGCCCCCGCTGGCCTCACACCGTCCCCCAGGCTCCTAACATCACCCACAAATACGTATCACCTTCCTGGATTTCCACCCACCACCTCAAATTGTCTCCCCGGGATGTGTGACCCGTCCCCGGGTCACCGCGCCACCCACTGGACTCCAGCCCCACCCAGGTCCCCCCACCTCCCCCTCCAGGGTGCAGTCTTAGGGTCACGTCACCCACACGTCCTCGAATCCGATCTCTCAGAACATTACATCCACCCTGCAGCCAGACCCAGGACCCCAAAACGACATCACAGGTGGAACCGGCTTCAGAAGTGTCCGAGGAGCAGGGAAAGTGTGTAACTAGGCGGGCCGTGGCTCGATGGCTCCATCCCTGGGGAAGGGCACGTCATGGAGGCCCCGATAGCTTCGTCTGCTTTTGAACACATTGAAATCCATCACGTATTACACACGAGTAATGTGTGCCAGGGGCAGTGGGGCGGGAGGGAACCCCCATCTGTCCCTGGGCCTCCACACCCCCCAGCTGGTCTCACTGCCGCCGGCCGCCCTCGGCAACACACCAGCGCAGCCTCCTCAAGCTGGTCAGTCTGTTAAAACCCTGGTGCGTGTGCTTCCCCTTCCACGGAGTAAGAGCTCGTGTCCTTCCAAGGTCCACAGGGCCCCGCCACACGACGGCTCCCACCCCCGCTTGGTCCTGCCCTCATCGCTGGCACCTGCTGCTCCCTCTGCTGGGAGGCTCCTCCCCAGGCTTCTGTGGGGCGGCCCCTCAGCTCCGTGCAAGTCTGTGTGCTCCGAGATCACCTTCTCAGTAAGACCCACCCTGACACCCCCCCCCACCTACAGCGACATTTCCACTCCCCCCAGCACCTCCCACACCCCGAGCCCGTAGCCGGAAGACATACTGTGTAATTTACTTCTTTATTATCTCAGCATCCGTCTTTCCCAGTTAGGTGTGTGCTCCGTGAGGACTGTAATCTCCGTTTGGGCCTCTGGTGTCTTCCTAGGACGTGGAACCTGGCTCGGCCCACATCAGAAGCTTAATAAATATCTGCTAAACAAGTAAGTGAGCAGGGATCCCTGGGTGGCTCAGCGGTTTAGCGCCTGCCTTTGGCTCAGGGCCTGATCCTGGGGTCCCAGGATCGAGTCCCACGTTGGGCTTCTCGCAGGGAGCCTGCTTCTCCCTCTGCCTGTGTCTCTGCCTGTCTCTCATGAATAAATAAATAAAATCTTTAAAAATAAATAAATGAGTGAGCTAACAATGTTTTCTAACCCATTTTATGTTTTAAAATACTGATTCCCTAACTGGACTAAAATCTTCCTGAGGCTGAAAAGGTGCAGAAGAAATCCTCTAATATTGCATGAGTTTGCAGTACGTCGTGCACGGCTCGCATATGCTCTCTCTCTCCTCATCCTAGAACAACGCTGAGATTCTGGTTTCGTTGGCATCTTACGCATGAAGAAACGCGCCTTTGAGGGGTCATGTAAATTGTGCAAACCTCACAGCTGGAGAGTGAGCCACGTTCCCAACGCAGCTACGCCCCGATGTGATTGCTATTTGAAAGCCCCCAGCACGGTGCCGGCACAGGTGGCCGTGGCAGGCTGCAGCATAGGTCACTGGGGACCCGTGTGTGCCGGCCCGCAACGCTCGGGCACTGAGCCAGGCTCTGGCCTTACACCTGCTCCTCGGAGCTGACAGTGGGGGGCAGGACGCAGACGCAACCACCGCAGTGCTGCTGATGGAGGTGGCAGTGACGTCCTCGCAGCACGACGGGACCTCAGGGGGCTCAGGGGCTCCGCTAGGACCTGGACACTGAGCCAGGACTTGATGGGGGTGGATGGGGAGACAGGGTGGGGGACAGGGCGGGGGGCAGGCCGGCGCCCGCAGGAGTCATGGAGCTGGAAGACGGCACCGGCCACCCGGGAAGCTGCTGGCCAGGCATGGCTGGCTAATGCACGTAGTCACCTAACTGTGAGATGTAATTAGAATTACGTAAATCTAATGAAGCTAAGAATGCCGTTTTCCCTTGTCCTAGCCACATTTCGCGTGCTCAGTAGCCACGAGGCTTCCGTGGAGGGTAGCGGGCACGCACGCGGAAGCTTCCGTCACAGAAAGCCTTGCTGGCCCGGCCAGAGAGGCACAGGGCTCACACCTCGGGCACCTCGCGGGGCGCCAGCGCGACTCGCACGCGGCACCAGCCGGGCCATGAGGCCGATGCACGCCAGGCCCGGGCCCGTGCGGCGAGACTGAGACGAGGCTGAGACGAGGCGAGGTGGCCGTGCTCCCAGCTCGGGCTCGGGGGGCCCTCCAGCGGCCAGCACCCCAGGCTGAGCCCGCAGAGCTCGGGGCCAGCCCGGCAGGGACGGGGCCGTCACCGATGGGGGTCACTCCCCCTGACAGCAACGGCTTCGCGTCTGTCCCATGTCCCGGACAAAACCGCACAGCGCCAGGCCCGTCGTGGGCGCTCGACAAAGGCTCGTCGTGTTATTTAATTTTCTTAAATGATCACAAAGCATTGGATGTACCTGGTCATCCTTCGGAAAAGGCTCGGTTTTCGTGTGTCCAGGCAGTGGCAGCGAGCCCGGCAGGCACCGGGTCAGAGCGCCCCAACATCCTGCCAAAGTGCACAATCCAGAGCCCCTGGGAAAGGCCAGGTGTCATGGCAACGCGGGGGGCTGCTCACGGGGTCGTGTCACCCTGCCTCCCGGCCGCCCGGAGCCGGGGAAGGGGTGCTCTTTTCATCCTCGCTGCATCTCCTCTTTTCCTTCCATGCGCCTCGGAGGACGTGCAGCGAGCGGCGCTGGACCGCAGGCTGCAGGGCACGGGCGAGGGAGCCGCACTTTTACACGTGTTTCCAAGGGCTCCATCTCAACGCGCCAGGGTCCGAGCTTCAGGGTCTGAATCCCGATGCTCGATTTACACACTCACTCACTTCAGCACTTCTTAAAAAGAACGATCTCGGGCAGCCCGGGGGCTCAGCGGTTTAGCACCGCCTTCGGCCCAAGGCGTGATCCTGGGGTCCCGGGACCGAGTCCCACGTCGGGCTCCCTGTGTGGAGCCTGCTTCTCTCTCTGCCTGTGTCCCTGTGTCTCATGAATAAATAAATAAAATCTTAAAAAGAAGAACGCTCCCTTCTGGGAATGACTGCTTCCATTTGGCAAATAAATAAATGAGCAGCGCCTCCTCTGAAAAACATCCGTCAGGGCAGCAGAGCGCTGTGTGGCCGAGGACCTGGCCTTCCCACTCCTGCTGCGGCAGCACCGGGGCCAGTACGCGGGGTGAGGCCACTCAGCCTGCCCCTCAGGCAGGAGGGACACGCTTTCCCCACACCCTTAACATGCCTGTGTGCTCGCAGAAGAGCTCCTGGGACCCAGGTGGAGGTGCTCGAGGCCCATGTCTCTTTCTCCAAAGGAAACCTAGCCCCTGGACGCGTCTGTTCTACTTAGCAGAAATGAATTCGGTGTGGGGCACAGATGTCTCCGTGGGCTCCTTCCTCAGCCTCCCCACGGCGCCTGCGCCCTGGCGTGTCCCCCCACCCCCAGCCTGTGAGCTCCCCCAGAGACGGGGTGCTGCACAGCTGCCCCCGAGTCGCAGTTACTTCAACCCTTCATCATTCCTGTTGTTAAAGCTCCATTAGTAGCTGTGCTCAAAATGTGTTTCACTGAAATAAAAGAAAAACAAACAGACCTTTGTAAAATATGTCAGAGGCCCCACAAGAGATAAACCTGCAAGGAGAGCAGCCCGGATGGCTCAGCGGTTTAGCGCCGCTTTCAGCCCAGGGCATGACCCTGGAGACCCGGGATCGAGTCCCACGTTGGGCTCCCTGCATGGAGCCTGCTTCTCCCTCTGCCTGTGTGTGTCTCATGAATAAATAAATAAAATGTTAAAAATAAAAAAAAACCTGCAAGGAGCATGAGGCCCAATCTACAGTGTCCCAGGAGTAGCAGAGCAGGGGGTGGGTGCAGGTAACATTCAGCAACAATATTCCCCACTGCCGCACACGCCCTCCCCACTGCTGTACACAGGGGTCAGGGCTGTGAGTAGCACAGGCCATCAGTACTGGGCACCGGGCATGCAAAAGGTGGAACGCTGGCAGGGTGTGTTATGGTTGCGCTAAGATGGGAACCGCTTGCCACACGTGTACACAAGGTTAAATCCAATGATATATGAACCTCAGTATCTTGGTCACACTAGCCACATTGTATGTGCTCAGAAGCCAGGTGCGGCTGGTAGCTACTGCACCAAATGGCACAGAAGGAGAAGGGAGATTTCCGTTGCCAGAGAAGGTTCTAGCCAATGGTGCACATTGTAGAACACCATTGTTTTATTTTTTTTTAATTTTTATTTATTTATGATAGTCAGAGAGAGAGAGAGAGGCAGAGACACAGGATCGCGCCCTGGGCCAAAGGCAGGCGCCAAATTGCTGCGCCACCCAGGGATCCCCAAACACCATTGTTTTAAAATCCCTTTTTATTAATTTAGACACAATGTTCAATGTTCAGGAATGGTCTCAGAACTCTTTAGCAACTGCTCATCAATGCAGGAAAGTTCCAACAACAGGACAAAACCGTCTCTTTGGCTTCCTAATGCCTGACCCTGTAACCACGTGACATCACACCGCACCAGGCAGGGGGTGTGGGGGATTTGCGGATGTGATCCTAAGACAGGGAGGTAATCCTGGCTAATCCAGGTGGGTCTGATCTACGTGCATGACACGGTAAGAGCAGAGACCTTTCTCTGGCTGGAAGCAAAAGCTACCACCAGCAGAAGGAAAGTCAGAAAGAATCAAAGGTTTGAGTCATGCTTCCAAACGAGAGAAAGCCCCTACACACCGTCAAGAAGGCCCAAGAGCAAGGACCACAGCGAAGAATGGCCCCCGCTGACACCAGCAGGGACCCGGGAACCACAGTCCTACAACCACGGAAGCAGATTCTCCTACCCCATCCCCCGAGCCTCCTAATAATCAGGCCCAGCTGGTGGATATTTTGACCACAGCCTGGTGAAGCCCAGAGCAGAGAAATCGGCTGAGCCCAGCTGGACTTCAGACCTGCAGACCCAAAGATCACAAATTTGTTCTAAGATACTGAGAAGGGTGGTGGGGGAAAGGGGTAACTGGGAGATGGGCATGAAGGAGCACATGTGATGGGATGAACACTGGGGTTTTTAAGATTTTATTTATTCATGAGAGACACAGAGAAAGGCAGAGACCCAGGCAGAGGGAGAAGCAGGCTCCACGCAGGGAGCCCGATGCGGGACTTGATCCCAGGTCTCCAGGATCACGCCCTGAGCCAAAGGCAGGCGCTAAATCACTGAGCCACCCAGGCATCCCGAGCACTGGGTGTTCTCTAATGCGGATGAATCAGTGAACTCTACCTCTGAAACTAATGATACACCATATGATCATTAATTGAATTTAAACTTTAAAAATGTTAAATTAAAAACATTTTTTAAAAAGATGCTGAGAATGTGTGACAACAGCACTAACACGAGCCCATATTTGCTTGTTCAGACTTAACTACTGAGACAAGCTACCATCACCGCAGGGGCCAGAGAGATATGCAGAGTTTTCAGCTTCTGGGAGAGACCATGAAGCCCATCAGATCCCTGAGGCCAGAGGCTGTGGCCATTTTAAGGGACACACAGAGGTGCACCCAGGACGCCAGCTGGAGCCCCTGGGGACCCAGGCTGATCTGTCCGTCTGGGAGCCCCCAGCCCCTAACCCTGCAAATGCCCAGCTGACGGCTTGCAGGCTGCCCTGGGCTCCCAGCTAGTCGAGCCCAGGCAGCAGCCCCACCGGTCGGCTTTAATTTGAGTACCCCAGCTTGCGGCTCGTCTGCCACGCTGGCACCTCCACCAAAGCTCTGGGTCTGGCTACAGTTGGGTTCCTGCCACACATTCCATAAAATAAGTGTAACCATGTGAGACGGGCATGCAGAAGACAAGGGATGTCTTTAAGCCCCAACCCCGCATCTTCACACCTGTTCTCATGCCTTCCTCACGCCAGCCAGAGAGTCCTCTGTGATCATACCTGTCGCAGAGAAGCCCAGAGAGGCGGGGAGCTTGCCCAGCGTCATGCAGTAATGAAAGGGGAAGGGATGCATTTCCAACGAGCCTTGGGGTAGAGCCACAGCCCCACCTCTATATGGACTATGAGGAAGACAGCAAAGTCTTCACTGTTTCCCTAGGAGCTGCATAACTTACTATGTGTGTTCTCCAAACAGTCTCGAAGAGCATTATACGAACAGTCCCTCTGCCCCAGGATAAAAATATGAGACAGAAAATCGAGCTACTGTACAATCCAGCTCTCTTACTACCGGGCATCACCCACACAATAGAGAAACATTCACCCAAAGGGACACCGCACCAGGGTGCTTCCAGCGGCCTTGTCCACGACAGCCACGACAGGGAAGCAGCCCACGTGTCCATCGACCGAAGAAGGGATAAGAGGATGTGGTGTGTGTACACAGTGGAGTATTACTCAGCCGTAAAGAAGGATGAAGTCTTGCCGTGTCCAACAACATGGATAAACCTAAAGATCATGATGGTGAGTGAAACAAGTCGGTCGGAGAACGACAAACACCATATGACCTCACGCATATGCAGAATTTAAGAAGCAAAACAAACGAGCAAAGGGAAAAAAAGAGAGAGAGAGAGAGAGAGAGACAAAATGAGAAACAGACTGTTACCTACAGAGAACACACGGAAGTCACCAGAGGGGAGGGGCCTGGGAGGGGAGGAGGAAACAGGTGATGGGGATGCAGGAGGCACCTGTTGTGAGGAGCAGCAGGTGACATACAGAGGCACGGAACCACGATACTCTACACCTGAAACTAATAACAACACCGTATATTAACTTTACTAGAATAAAAATTTTTAAATAAACAATTTCTTTAAATGTGCCAAAGAAAAGAGGGGACCCCTCACATGCGGGTTCCAGAACACAGCGCAGGCCTGACCACACACCGGCCCCGGCCGCTGCGGAAGGGACCGGGTGGTCTGCATCGGGGAAGTTTCTCTCCTGAGCCACGAACCCCGAGAGTGTCCCCGACGGCCGGGGCTGCACGGCACCTTCGGGGGCTCCGGGGAAGTTCATCTCCCCTGCAGTCTAATGTGTCGCGCTGTTTCCATCCGCAGGAGGGAAAGCCGAGGTGTCTGCGGAAGGGGGGGCGCCCGCCAGCCCCAACCTCCGCTCCCCCAGAGGCCACCTCTGCGCCCACACTGCCCGAGGTGACTGCTTCCAAGTCTGTGTGTTTCAATGAGTTCTTAAATAATCCCTCGCAGAGGAGCAAGATCCCCTCTGAAAGGGGCGGACCGTGAATGCACCCCAGCTTTTATTTAATTTTTTTAATTTTTTTATTGGAGTTCAAATTGTCGACATACAGAATAACACCCAGTGCTCATCCCATCAAGTGCCCTCCTCAGTGTCTGTCACCCAGTCACCCCCACCCCCGCCCACCTCCCTTTCCACCACCCCTTGTTCATCTCCCAGAGTTAGGAGTCTCTCACGGTCTGTCTCCCTCTCTGATATTTTCACTCATTTTCTCTCCTTTCCCTTTATTCCCTTTCACTATTTTTTATATTCCCCAAATGAATGAGAACATATAATGTTTGTCCTTCTCCGATTGACTTACTTCACTCAGCATCATACCCTCCAGGTCCCTCCACGTCGAAGCACATGGTGTGTATTTGTCGTTTCTGATGGCTGAGGAATATTCCAGTGTATACAGAGACCACAGCTTCTCTATCCATCATCTGTTGATGGACACCGAGGCTCCTTCCAGTTTGGCTATTGTGGACATTGCTGCTATGAACATCGGGGTGCAGGTGTCCTGGCGTTTCATTGCATCTGCATCTTTGGGGTAAATCCCCAACAGTGCAATTGCTGGGTCGTAGGGCAGGTCTATTTTTAACTCTTTGAGGAACCTCCACACAGTTTTCCAGAGTGGCTGCACCAGTTCACATTCCCACCAACAGTGCAGGAGGGTTCCCCTTTCTCCACATCCTCTCCAACATTTGTTGTTTTCTGTCTTGCTAATTTTCCCCATTCTCACTGGTGTGAGGTGGTATCTCATTGTGGTTTTGATTTGTGTTTCCCTGATGGCAAGTGATGCAGAGCATTTTCTCATGTGCGTGTTGGCCATGTCTATGTCTTCCTCTGTGAGATTTCTCTTCATGTCTTTTGCCCATTTCATGATTGGATTGTTTGTTTCTTTGCTGTTGAGTTTAATAAGTTCTTTATAGATCTTGGAAACTAGCCCTTTATCTGATACGTCATTTGCAAATATCTTCTCCCATCCTGTAGGTTGTCTTGTAGTTTTGTTGACTGTACACTTTGCTGTGCAAAAGCTTCTTATCTTGATGAAGTCCCAATAGTTCATTTTTGCTTTTGTTTCTCTTGCCTTCATGGATGCATCTTGCAAGAAGTTGCTGTGGCAAAGTTCAAAAGGGTGTTGCCTGTGTTCTCCTCTAGGATTTTGATGGAATCTTGTCTCCCATTTAGATCTTTCATCCACTTTGAGTTTATCTTTGTGTCTGTTGTAAGAGAGTGGTCTAGTTTCATTCTTCTGCATGTGGATGTCCAGTTTTCCCAGCACCATTTATTGAAGAGACTGTCTTTTTTCCAGTGGATAATCTTTCCTGCTTTGTCGAATATTAGTTGACCATAATGTTGAGGGTCCACTTCTGAATAGAAAACCTGAACAGGCCGATAACCAGGGAGGAAATTGAAGCAGTCATCAAAAACCTCCCAAGACACAAAAGTCCAGGGCCAGATGGCTTCCCTGGGGAATTCTATCAAACGTTTAAAGAAGAAAGCATACTTATTCTACTAAAGCTGTTTGGAAAGATAGAAAGAGATGGAGTACTTCCAAACTCGTTCTATGAGGCCAGCATCACCTTAATTCCAAAACCAAAGACCCACCAAAAAGGAGAATTATAGACCAATATCCCTGATGAACACAGATGCAAAAATTCTCAACAAGATACTAGCCAACAGGATCCAACAGTACATTAAGAAGATAATTCACCATGACCAAGTGGGATTTACCCCTGGGATGCAAGGCTGGTTCAACACTAGTAAAACAATCAATGTGATTCATCATATCAACAAGAGAAAATACAAGAACCATGTGATCCTCTCAATAGATGCAGAGAAAGCATTTGACAAAATACAGCATCCATTCCTGATCAAAACTCTTCAGAGTGTAGGGATAGAGGGAACATTCCTCAGCATCTTAAAAGCCATCTACGAAAAGCCCACAGCAAATATCATTCTCAATGGGGCAGCACTGGGAGCCTTTCCCCTAAGCTCAGGAACAAGACAGGGATGTCCACTCTCACCACTGCTATTTAACATAGTACTGGAAGTCCGAGCCTCAGCAATCAGACAACAAAAAGGCATTAAAGGCATTCAAATTGGCAAAGAAGAAGTCAAACTCTCCCTCTTCGCCGATGACATGATACTCTACCTAGAAAACCCAAAAGCCTCCACCCCAAGATTGCTAGAACTCATACAGCAATTCGGCAGTGTGGCAGGATACAAAATCAATGCCCAGAAATCAGTGGCATTTCTAGACACTAACAATGAGACTGAAGAAAGAGAAATTAAGGAGTCAATCCCATTGACAATTGCACCCAGAAGCATCAGATACCTAGGAATAAACCTAACTAAAGAGGGAAAGAATCTATACCCTAAAAACTATAGAACACTTCTGAAAGAAATGGAGGAAGACACAAAGAGATGGAAAAATATTCCATGCTCATGGATTGGCAGAATTAATATTGTGAAAATGTCAATGTTACCCAGGGCAATATACACGTTTAATGCAATCCCTATCAAAATACCATGGACTTTCTTTTTTTTTTTTTTTTTCACTTTTTTAAAGTAAATTTATTATTTATTTGTGTTCAATTTGCCAACATACAGAATAACACCCAGTGCTCATCCCATCAAGTGCCCACCTCAGTGCCCACCACCCAGTCACCCGCACCCCCCGCCCACCACCCCTAGTTCATTTCCCAGAGTTAGGAGTCTTTCATGTTCTGTCTCCCTTTCCGATATTTCCCACTTATTTTTTCTCCTTTCCCCTTTATTCCCTTTCACTATTTTTTATATTCTCCAAATGAATGAGACCATATAATGTTTGTCCTTCTCCAATTGACTTATTTCACTCAGCACAATACCCTGCAGTTCTATCCATGTCGAAGCAAATGGTGGGTATTTGTCGTTTCTAATGGCTGAGGAATATTCCATTGTATACATAAACCACCATCTTCTTTATCCATCATCTTTCGATGGACACCGAGGCTCCTTCCACAGTGTGGCTATTGTGGACATTGCTGCTATAAACACCGGGGTGCAGGTATCCCGGCGTTTCACTGCATCTGTATCTTTGGGGTAAATCCCCAACAGTGCAATTGCTGGGTCGTAGGGCAGGTCTATTTTTAACTCTTTGAGGACCCTCCATACAGTTTTCCAGAGTGGCTGCACCAGGTCACATTCCCACCAACAGTGCAAGAGGGTTCCCCTTTCTCCACATCCTCTCCAACATTTGTGGTTTCCTGCCTTGTTAATTTTCCCATTTAAATCACTTTTAATCCATGGACTTTCTTCAGAGAGTTAGAACAAATTATTTTAAGATTTGTGTGGAATCAGAAAAGACCCCAAATAGCCAGGGGAATTTTAAAAAAGAAAACCATAGCCAGGGGCATCACAATGCCAGATTTCAGGTTGTGCTACAAAGCTGTGGTCATCAAGACAGGTGGTCCTGGCACAAAAACAGGCGCCCCAGCTTTTAATGCAAATCACAGCAAGTCATCGGCAGCGAGGAGGATGGTTACCCCGGTGAGAAGAGCCAGTCATTCTCTTTCTGATGGAAAAAGGATAATCTGGAGATTTTATACACTCAAGTGCTCTTGCTCTTTATTTTACCCTTTGGGATTTGCCTTAAAATGAGAAAAGAGGCGAGGCGAGCACGGAGCTACAGGAGGGTCTTCTCGGACCAGTGGGCCGGGCTCTGCCCACAGGAGTCACCGCGGGGGGAGCACACCCTCGGTGACCCTCGGTGACCCGCTGTCACCGTCAGTGACTCCTGGTGAAGCCTTGGGCCAGAAGTCTGAGGTTTCCGTGAGATAAGAGAAATCTATCCACGTTCGAACAGATCCAGAGGGAGCGTAAGCAGCAATGGGTGAAGGCCTGGCTGGCTCTGCTTTCAGACACAAGGTGACGTCCCCTCCAGGCCTCACTCACTGGCATCTTGGTAAAGACCAAAGTCACAGGACTTACAGAGTGGCGGGACGGGAAGCGGAGTGGGGAGGGCAGGAACCCAGCCCTTACCTCTCAACACTGTCAGAAGCTCATTGCGTCCTGTTCCTTTGGCCAGGACAGCGTTAAAACAGGGAGTTAAGTATAAACAGCACCCCAACCTCGCCCAGGAAGCCGAAGTTCAGTGTTTAGGACTGGATTTCCTGCTCCCCACAAGCCAGCCAAGGTGCCATGGTGCTCGCGTGCCAGCCAGGAGAGAATTTATAGGAGCCTCACCTAGCAAGACAGAACTTTCCGGGGATTGGCCGCGCCTCTGTGATGTCACAAGGGCTGCAGGGAGAGGGGGCTCCGAGGTGGAGCAGAGAAGCCGACGGAGTCTCGGCGAGAGCCTTGTAGGAGGCCCACGGCTGGTTCCTCCCTGGAAGGCCCGCCGCCACCACTCCTACCTGCCCGCCTGGCCCTGAAACGCCCACCTCACCTCCAGCCTTCACGCCCACTCTTGTGTCTAGGAGCCTTCAGCAAACACGTTTATTCTACTCGCCCAGCAACGGTTCTGGAGAAGATAGCCTTCGGGGGGCTCGATAAAGGAGAGGGACCCTCAGCCCCAGGAAGACACAGATGCACCTGGAGTTTTCACACAATTTAAAGGACTCCGCAGACCCTGAGGAAACCCATGATGAGAGGTGCCGCTCCTCGTGGCGTGCAGCAGCGCAGGTGGCTGCCCTCGGAGCCTGTGGTCTAGACGATGAGGCAGGAACAGCACGTGGCCCCGACGTGCATGGTGCATAGCTGACTGCGTGGTCACACCACCCTGCAGAGCGGTCATGTCCTGGTCCACAGATGGACAAACACAGGCTCAGGAAGGAGGAGATTTATCCAAGGCCACCAGAGTCCTGAGTGGCTGACTGGGAGCAGGAGCTCCGAGCGGCCAGGCGGCCCCTGGCACGTTGCCTCGGAGGCGTGGGGCCGGGAGTGCATCACCGTCCTTCGTGTCTTCACCAGGCTTGGCCCCTCCTCCCCGCCTGCCCCCAGCTCTCTCCCCGATGAAACCAAACCAGTTGGGAAAGCACGCCACCTCCAGGAACCTCCCTCTGGCCGGTCCCCACACCCTCAGGTCGTGCTGGCACGTCTGTCCACCCTTCCAGAGGGAGATCTTACGGACACAAGCCACAGCCTGTGGCTCTGCACGGAGCAGGTGGTGTTTTATTACATTAACAGAGGTGACCCTGTGACCCCTTCCCGCTGTCCCCTTCACCCACGACCCCAGTCTAGGCCCCCTGCACAGAGAACAGCCAAGAGGGATGCCGGGGGCTGGCATGGCATGACAAGCTGCCCGGCCCGCTGTCCGCACCCGGAGCCCGCTCCCCGCGTCTGATGAGCCTCCGAGCCACCGCAGAACCTGCTGAGGTGCGGGTGCCCGCCGCGGCTCTGAGAGGCGCCGGGAGTCTGCACCCCCACGCGCGGCAAGGCGGTGCTGGGAGGGGGTCCGGGACCACATCTGGAGAGCAAGCTTCTGCGAGCCGCACTGTCCAGCCGCTAGCTACTTAAAATCACATCTAAAATGTAAGTTCATGTAAGAAAAGTAAACGAAATTTAAAATCGATGTCCTCGGTCTTACTTTCCAAATGTCACGCGCTCGAGGGCCGCGTGCGGCAGCCCCACGCACAGCTCCTGGGCGGCTCCGGTGAGGGATGAGGGCCTCGGGCAGCAGCCGGGGCCGGAGGTGAGCCCGTCGGGGCCACGGGAGAGCCGACAGCAGGCGCTTTACCCGGAGCCTGGGGTCGAGAGCCGCCTGCTGGCACCTTGACTGCGGCCCCAGGGGGCGCGGGGCCAGAAGCGCGCAGCCGGCTCAGCTGCTCCCACGTTCCTGGGCCCGGAAACTGTGCAAGATGAGGCACAAGAGCTGCTGAACCATCACAGAGCGATGGATGGCCGAGCCCGCCCCGGAAGCCCACGCAGTGGCAGGTGAGGAAGGCTTAGGATTCGGGTGACTGGCCTGGAGACAGCGGGGACCAGAGACGCAGCATCCTGCAGCCATGCTTGCCCTGCCTCGGGGGCTGCCTCTGCGCCGTCTGTGCCAGGGGGTGAGAGGGGGCGCGTAAGGAGCCTCTCGGGGCCACCGGGGCTGGGCGCAGCACCCCAGCCTGTGACCCACCCCCTCGTGCCCCAAGCTGCCCCAGGCCCTGAAGAGACTTGTGAGCAGGACCTACCCCGGCCCATGGCCCACGGCGCCTGCCGAGCCGTCAGGGCAAGCGACAAAGGAACAGATGGGCCTGCAGCTTGCTGGTCCCCTCGTGGGGTTTCCCTTCCATTTAACACGTGCCAAACCCCACGCAGACCACCCTCTCGCACCGTCCTCTCAGGAGGGACCTCTGTACTCATGTTTGGCCACATGGGGCCTTTTCGTGTAGGTGGCACATTGCAAATGTGGCCACAGTCCTCCGCACCCCTTTGCAGCCTCTCCCATCAGGCGCTGGCGTCATTCCCGGGCCCCTTGACCCTGGGTTCACCTTTCCGCAAGGCCCCAGGGGGGCTCTCCAGTCTTCCCAAAATTCCTGTGACCTCCCAAAAACCTTTCAACGAATCCCCTCTCTGCTTAAATTAGGCAGACTCGGATTTCCCGCCTACAGCTAAGAAACACCTCCCTCTCTGGGTTCGGATCCGCTGGATCACAGTGGGTTGTGCCCGGTGACCGCCCCTCGGTCCTCACCTGCCACCCACTCCCCCACGGAAGCGAGGTGGGTGCGTGGTCCAAACGGTCCCTGGAGGGAGCCGGCCGGCGTGGGCCGACAGTGAGGGTCTTCGTGCGAGTTGGAGTGAGGCAGGAACACGAGACGGTGCTGCCCCGGGGAGAAGACCCCTGCCGGGGACCCGAGCCTGCCCCGCGGGAACACCCCGCGTCATCCTCCCCGCGGCCTGGACCAAGCTTGGTGCTCGCGCTGGGGGGACGCTGAGACCAGAGATCCATCGCTTCCCCTTCCCAGAGCTTATCGTCCTCCCACGCTCCGAACCCCGATTCTTCTCCTGACTCGGTGGCTGGAGGTGGCCGCCACCGCGCTGGGGACACTCGCGCCGGGGAGGCGGAACCACACGGCTGAGGGTTTTCTGAAGGGCACGGCGCCCGGGGTGTGGGAGCCGCAGCCCGTCCCTTCCCTCCCCACCTGCCTGCTGCCCCTATTCTGCAGAATCTCCCCCCCGCCTCTAGCTGTGCCCCCTTCCCTGCCCCCACGCACACGCATGCACATGCATGAGCACACACTCACATATGCACACACACTCACGCGTGCACACATGCACTCATGCATCCACACACACAGTCATACATCCACATGCACTTGCATATGCACACACATGCACTCATGCATGCACACACGCACTCATAAATACACTCACACATGCACACACTCACACATGCACATGCGTACTCATACATATGCGCAGACGCACCCCCACATGCACTCATACATCCACACACTCACTTGCATATGCACACATGTGCATTCATACATCTGCACACGCACACTCACAAGTGTGCGCACACACTCACATATGCACTCATACATCCACACACTCATTTGCATATGCACATGCACTCACATATGCACACATGCATTTACACACACACACATGCACTCACGCATGCACATGGACGCACACACACACACCATCCAAAACAGTTCCCTGGAGCATCTGTGTCTTCCCTACTCCCTGCAGGTCTGGCTGCGGACACGTCCTCCTGCCGCCGCTGGATGGCAGTGTAGACCCGCGGATCCGAGGCCTGGCCTGCAGCCGGGGCTGTGCTCTTCCACCTGGGCCCCTGCTTCCTGGAGAGCTCCGAACAAAACAAGTGCACCCGCTCTTTGGCCACGGGTCAGTGCGGCACCTCCGGACCCCAGGCTCTGGCCTCAACCAGGCCGTCCCCCCTCCTCTGCGGATCAGACGCTGCAAGCTGCAATCAGGCTCCTTCTGAGAAGTTGGGGAATAAATTCGGGACCGTGGTCTGACCTCACGCCCGGTTGTTGGCATCCTATCAGGTTCGCTCTGACAGGGTCCTCGTCCTGGGGGGGCAAGGGGCACCAGGGGGCAGCCACAAGGCCGTGTGTCCCCTCGGAGTTCAGCCGAGTGCAGGACGCGGCAGGAGGGGCTGGACCCGCTGAGCTCCCTCCAATTTCTCCAGAGTCGGAGGTGACACAAGGGCACAGACGTGTCACCCTCCATCCCCCTCACCTCCAAGTGAGAGAGAGGAAGCTTCGAGGGGGGTCCGGGGCTCCCCCAGGATGGCGCACAAGCCAGGAGAAGAGCCCCGGGGGAGGCGGGTGCACGCCTCCAACCCGCCCTCTGACGGAGAGCAGGGCCTCTGTGCGGGGTGCAGGAAAGGCACCGCGGGGCAGAGGCTTCGGGGACCCCGTCCGTGCCCTGCCCCAGCACAGCTGCGAGCCCCCACCCACTGGATGGGCCCCGGGGAGGCGTCCCTTCGGAGAGAGGCGGGCACTGGGCGGTAGGTGGGGAGCGCCAGGCTGGGGGCATGCTGGACGGTGACTGGTGCCCGGTGCCCTGGAGGCTAAGCGGACCTGCCCTTGCTTCCAGCGGGAGACACACCACTGTCGTCCGCGGCGGTCGGCCACACTTTGAGGTCGGACATCCTCAAAGACGTGGTCCAGACCGTCGGGCGGCCGGGGCCTCACTCGTAGGACAAGGAGCATGAGCGGCCCCTGAGGAGCTGCCCCCACGACCCCAGCTGGGCTGCCTCTGCGTGTGCCTGCGTGTGGTGGTGTCTGGAACCTGAAGAAGCGTGTTTTTCACTAGGGAATGTGATGCACGAAAAGGTTCTGGACGGGCCTCCCGGTGTCCGCATCCTGTGGTGTCCCCGCCCTGAGCTCCCAGGACCTGGTGGTTCCGCCCGTGCACACAACACCCCTGCGATGGGACGGGGCGTCGGGAGCTGCCCCGGGGACAGGCCCCCGTGACCCCGAGCCCGACCCTACCCACGACCACTGCGGCTCGCCACGTGCAGAAGGGGGTCCAGCTGAGCCCCGGGAAAGTCCTGCCCCCCGGGGACCCCGACCCCCTGAATGAGGTCATCACAAGGCAGGTGGGGTTGCCATCACAGGGGCGGACAGCACCTCCGGGGACACCCATGCCCGCGTGTCCCGTGGGGAACTCGGGTTTCTCTCCCCCGAGCCGCGCTTGCTGTGAGCGGAACTGTCCCTACGTAGCCAACGGCGAAGGGGACATACACATGAAGGTGATTCATAGAGAAGTCAGCCAGGGTGACGCGGGTCCCTCTGCAGGCAGAAATCTAAAGGAAGACCATCCCGTAAACCCCACTGCCATTGTCTGGATGAACTCCTGTCATCTTTCAAGCTTTTATTTTATAGTTTGGACAAAGGCGAGAGCGATTCTGAGTAATAATTCCATAATGAGCATGTGGCCACCATACGGGTGACAAGACCTCACGTCTTCACCAATAACGCCCAGCAATGTCGCCTGTCCTCCCGACGGCGGGCCGCAGGCACCAGGGGCCCCGTGCAGGAGGCGGGGGGGCAGGGGCGGGGGGACAGGGCCAGGGGGCGGCCACCCGGGAGGCGGCCCGCTACAAGTGCTCCTTGTCGAACTCGCACAGGAAGTGCATGGTGACATGGCAGGCCACGTCGTTCCAGCCGCCCGAGGCCACCATCTCCACGCAGTCCTCCTCGTCGTAGGCGTTGTTGGGCTCGCCGCTGCGCCACTTGTTGAAGGTCTGCATGGGGGAGCGGTCCGAGTACACGAACGTGCCCTCCCTGTCCAGGTCGTTGATGCCGATGAAGACGCGGGCCAGGCCGGCCTGCGCGATGTAGGCGGCCATCAGGCCGTTGGCGGCCTCGTCCTTGGGCATGCCCAGCGTGCCCCCGCGGCCCTGGCAGGACAGCTGCGCGTCCACGTACCTCTTCTCCTCCTTCACCAGCAGGTAGATCTTACTGTCCGTCTCGCGCACGCCGGCCACAGCTGCGGGGGGGGGCAGTGCTGGAAAGTGAGCACTCGCGTTTCCGTAAGCACACTCGGTGCGCGGCACACGCGCCAGACACACGGACCGCGGTCTCGGGGTGGGGAGGGGGCGGGGAGACGCAGGGAACGTACCATTTTTTATGAACTTCAGCTCGGTGGTCAGCTGGGTGACCTGGTTATCCATCTCCCCGATGGCCTTCCTCAGCTGGCTGCACTCGCACGGGATGCCTGCGGGGACACGGCCCTGGCGTTAGCGGGTGACCGCCCCCCCCGCCCCCCACCCAGGCAGAAAGCTTATTGGGCAAGCGGAACCTGCGGGCCCTCTGGGCTGCAGATCCCAGGCTCCACCCTGAGGGCGAGGACGAGCCGTGGAGCCACTTCAGGGCAGCGCGGTTCCGAAATAGGGCTCTGGTTGGGGGAAGGAAGAGGGGACGTGCAGGGGGACAGGCTGGAGGGTGGCGCCGGGGCCGTGACCCTGCAGCCACAGAGAAGCGGGACCCTCCGAGGACGGTGGGGGCCCCAGGGCCTGAGGGCTCATCACACGGCACTGCCGGCCGTGCCAGCTCAGGTCAGGGTGCTGGCCCTTCGGGGGGCCCCAAGCCACCTCCCGTGAGGAGCACTGCTCGTAAGGGCCTCCTCACACCCCCGTCCCCATCCCCACCGCAGCAGGGGACCTGGCCATCACCAGCCTGTCGCCTCCCCCAGGACCAAGCTGGGCGGCCCCTGGAGAGCCCGCATGCAGGACCCTCCTCTCCCCGCAGAGCCCCTGGCGCAGGGTCCAGCCGCACTTCCGGCCTGACCACCCCCCTTGGACGACGGGGCCCGCCTTCCAGAGTCTCAGCCCCTGTCCGTCACCCGGCGTCCAGGTCGCCCTCGCTTCCCACGCCCAGATCCGGTTCCCACTCGGCGTCCCAAACCACACTCGGGCCCGGGGCTGGTGCTGCAGCAGGAGTTCGTCGGAGACCCGGGCCGTCCGCGCTCCCCCCCAGTGGCCAGGCTTTCGGGGTTGGGCTCTGCAGCGACAAGTGCTGGGCTGGTCCCCCGTGTCCCCGAGCCTCCTGGACGGCTCCACAGGCCTCCTGGCCTCCTCCCCGCGGGACCGGCCATGTCCAGAGGCGGCCACAGAGGTGCTGTGCCCGGCCCGGGACGGCTCTGCCGGGTGGACGCCCACCAGCCTTCCTCCTCCCTCGGCAGCGCCGTCCGAGCCCTTCAGACTTTACTCAGAAACCTCTTTTCCCCCATTTCCAAGCTCCAAGCTTTCTCGAGGCCTATTCTCTGAATATCACAATCGGGATGAATGACAGCAAGTGGAGACACCGTATGAGAGAGAGAGAGAGAGAGAGAGAGAGAGAGAGAGAGAGAAAGGCTGACTCAGCAAGTGGACGCCTGAACGTCTTGCAGGCACAGGGTCTGGGGGGGGCGGTCAGGACCAGCCCCTGGGAGGCCTGTTAGGCTCCAGGGCTCCCCACCCCCAGGCCTGACGGCAAGCCCCGAGCGAGAGGCTGGTGGCAGGGACGGAAAACACAGGACAGCTGTGCCGATGGAGGACGGCACAGACGGCGGGGACCAGTGTGGGACGAGGCAGGACAATGGGCAGCAGGGGACAGAGCGGGACGGTGGTCGGCGGGGGACCTGCCAGCCGGGCACGGAGGGCGACCCACACATGGGGCCGCGGGGCATGGCAGGCACGCACCAGGCAGGGGCCGGGCAGGGCCGGGCTGGGGGCCAGCAGAGTGGGGGAGGCGCGGGGGAGCTGAGGCAGCAGAAGCCCACGGGGAGGGGGCCCCTAAGCCCAGACCGCTGCGGTCTTAGTCCGTGATTCGCACCGACTTCTCCAGCGTGATTTCCCCCACGTCTTGGTTACTCGAAATAATGCGCCATGAACCCGGGGGCGCAGACGCTGTTGGAGTCACAGCTGTTTCCCTTGGATATATTCCCGGGAGCGGGGTCGCTGGGTCACATGTAGCTGCATTCTCAACTTGTTGGGGACCCTCCACACTGTCCCCAGAGCGCTGCGCCAGCTTGCCCTCCCTCCAGCAGGGCACGAGGGCTCCCCTTCCCCGCCTCCTCGCCGACACCTGTCCTTTGATAACGGCCAATCCACCAGGTGTGACGTGACCTCTCACTGTGATACCGATTTGCATCCCCCTGATGGACTAGACGTGTTCAGCGTCCTGTCAGGCACCTGTTGGCCTTTCGTACATCTTCCTTAGAAAAATGTCTATTCGGGTACTTTGCCCATGTTTTATTTTTTTATTTTTGTTTTTAGGATTTCATTTATTTATTCGTGAAAGACACAGAGAGAGAGGCAGAGACACAGGCAGAGGGAGAAGCAGGCTCCATACGGGGAGCCCGATGCGGGACTCGATCCCGGGACCCTAGGGTCACACCCTGAGCCCAAGGCAGACAGACGCTCAATGGCTGAGTCCCCCAGGTGTCCCTGCTCATGTTTTAATTAGGTTGTTTGGCTATTGAATTGCATGAGCTCTTTATATGTTTTGGATCTTCACCCCTTAACAAACGTGCAGTTTGTGAATCTTTTTTCACTTTCTTGGTGGTTTCCTTTGCTCTGCGGAAGCTTTTGGTTGGAGGTGGTCCCACTTGGCTTACTTTTCATTTTGTGGCTTAACACGTGAGGTGTCCTATCCAAACACTCGTGACCAAGGCCCGCATCGGGGAGCTTCTTCCCGGTGTGTTCCTCCGGGAGTTCCATGGGTTCGGGTCCTGCATTGAAGTCTTTAGTCCATTTCTAATTAATTTTTGCGAGCAGTGTACGATAGGGATCCCGTTCCATTCTTTTCTGTGTAACTGTCTTATTTTCCCAGCGCCGTTTATGGAAGAGATCGTCGTCTCTCCATGGAGTCTTCTTGGCCCCTTATCAAGTGTTAGTCGACCGTGTATGCCTGGGTTTATTTCTGGGCTCTCGGTTCTGTTCCATTCGTCTGTGTGACTGTTTTTATGCCAGTGTCCCGCTGGTTCGATTACTGTAGTTTTATGGGATAGCCTGAAGTCCCAGAGTGTGATGCCTCCCACTTGGCGCTTCTTCAACTAACTCTTTTTTTTGCACATTATAAGCTTCGCAAGCAATGGAAGCCCCTCAAGACTTGCTATAGAGAGGAAGAAAAACCAGCCAACCAGCGTGCGCATCCATACATGGATGAATGGGTTGATGAGCTGTGACATGTACACAGCGGAGACTATTCAGCTCTAAACAATTAGGAAACCCTGTCATTGGGATGTTGTTGTTTTCTTTTAAGACTTTACTTATTCATTTGAGAGAGAGAGCATGAGCGAGGGAAGGGGCAGAGGGAGAAGGAGAAACAGGCTCCCCGCTGAGCAGTGAGCCCAACTCGGGACTCGATCCCAGGACCCCGGGATCACGACCTGAGCCGAGGCAGGCGCTTCACCGGCTGAGCCCCCCAGGCGCCCTGGGAACCCCCGTCATTGATGACATGGATGCACCCTGCAGGCCTATAGCTGGGTGAAACGAATCAGGCGGAGAAGGACAGACTCCGCAGGACCTCACTTCCATGTGTACTGGGGGACAGGAGCCAGCGGAAGGGTCCCCGGCATGGGGTAAACGCCCATCAGGGATGTGACGCACGTGAGCCCCGTAGCTGACACTGCGTGACACACTGGGCAGCTGGGAGGACGGCAAGTCCTCTGAGTCCTCATCGCAAGGATAATCTGTTATTTCCTTTTCTTTCTTTTCCTTTTACTGTTTCTAGATATGAGATGGGTGTCAGCCGAACCTATGGTGAGGATCATTTCACAGTATCAGTGCATCAAGCCATCGTGCTGTGCGCCTTAATCCTTTATGGGAATGTACGTCCGTTATCTCTCAATAAAACAAAGAAAATGCAGAGACGCCTGGGGGGCTCAGCGGTTGAGCGTCTGCCTCCAGCTCAGGTCGTGACCCCAGGGTCCTGGGATCGAGTCCTGCATTGGGCTCCCTGCATGGAGCCTGCTTCTCCCTCTGCCTGTCTCTGCCTCAATCTGTGTCTCTCATGAATAAATAAATAAGTAAAATCAGAAAGAAAAAGAAGAAAGAAAGAAAGAAAGAAAGAAAGAAAGAAAGAAAGAAAGAAAGAAGAAAGAAAGAAAGAAAGAAAGAAAGAAAGAAAGAAAGAAAGAAAGAAAGAAAGAAAATGCAACTTTTAATACATTTTTTAAAAGCCTTGGACCCTCTATGTCATACCTGGTTCTCCATTAGGGCCAGGGGGTCCTATGTCACCAGAATCTCCTTTTTCACCTGAAAAAAAAAAAAAAAAGAGAGAGAGAGCAAGGTCAGACCAAGGTCAAGCAGAGGTGGGCACATCACATGAGGTCAGAATTGCCAAGATTCACGGTGTTATTTCTTCCACGTGTAATGTCCCAGGGTTCCCCACAGACCCTCCCTTTGCTGTGAATACGGGGAGGTGTGCTCTACAGATAATTAATTCTTCAGGCTCTATGGATGTGACATGGAGCATATGCTCATCACGAGATGAGAGAGATTACCAGACGGTCCTTCTTGAAGTTGATTCTGAAAAATCCCGGTTGTGTCATAGAACAATCTGTAGCTATCATGTCACGAACCCTGAGTCAGTAACAACTAAATCTGACTCCAGTGCTCGCCCCCGTCACGGCAGGGGAACAGAGAAGGCGGGATGCTGGCTGTGGGAGGGCCCGGGGACCTTCGGGGCCGCCGGGCCTGAGACGCGGCCTCCTGGGGACAGGACACGCCCCACAGCCCCCGCCCCACCCTGCTGCCCAGCTTCGAAAACGAAGGGGTTGGACACAGTCGTGCCAACAACGCTGTCTGGCTCCTGTAAAGTCAGACGACAAATCCATCAACGGCACATGAGTACTCCTGCCGTGTGATCTTCGTCCTCCCTGAGACAGCCCGGACGTCCCCGCTGGCGTGGGACGGGGAAGGAGCAGTGCCTCCCCCGCTCTGGATTCACATTGTATCCCGTCCGCTTGGAGAGGCAGAGGGCGTCGGTCCGTCCACACGAGCCTGTGACTCCCTCGCCAGCATCGGGGCTTGAACGTGACCCGAAGGTCGGCTGGACGAGGGCCCGGGAAGCTGAGCGCGTGAGCTAAGCCAAACGAGGGCTTGTGGGCACGCTGTCCCTCGGCGAGACGCTGGCCTTCACCCCGAGCACGTGTCGTGTACGAAAAGCACACACGTCTCTACTTGGGCGCCAGCAGGCGTTGCGTTCTCACCGACAGCTAAGAGGTGGCAACGACCCAAATCCCCAGAGGCAGATGCATGGCCCAAGGACATGTGGTGTAGCCACGATTCAGCCTCAGGAAGGAAGGAAACGAACCGTGAACACGTGATGCCAAGTGGACTAAGACAGACGTCGGTGCATCCCGTGGAACACGCAAACCCGTGGAGAGGCGGGAATCGGATGAGAGGGGGCCACGGCGGAGGGAGGGGCCCGGAGACCCTGCTCCACCAGGACTAGGTCCCTCCTCGGGGAATGAGGCGTCCCGGAGACGGTGGTGCTGGCTGTACGTCACTGCAGGTGTGCTTAATGCCCTGCCTTGTGCACTCCGAGATAGTTAAAGTGGCCGCTTTTATGTGATGAGTATGTCACCACTATTTGTCAAAGCCTTTGTGCAGCACACCTGTCCCTCTTTGCACCCTGCAGGTCTAGGTGCTCTTTCCCTGGTGGGCTGTCCCAGCAGGTGCTCCCCACGGCTTTGCCAGGAGACACGTGGAGCTGGCCTGTCTCCATCACGCTCCTGGCAGAGGACCTGCTCCTGCCGGGGACGGGCTGCAGCTACGGGGAGGTGCGTGGCCACCAGTCAGAACAAACCGCCCCAACCCACTCACAGCTCACAACCCCGACAGAACCCTGGTACGGGCATGGAGCAGCCCACACCGCACCCCTCCCTGCCGCAGGTGCTCGGCAGCCGCCGACCCCGCCCCCCAGCCTTGGCCTCCTCATTAGCACCCCCAGGAGAGGTGGGGAGGCCTCCACGGGCCCACTCATCGTGAGCTCAGGGCCCGGGGACTCCAGCACAGGACACACCAGGGGCTCGGAGCATCCTCGTCCTCCCGGGCCTGGGCCTCTTGACCTGCCCACCTCTGCAGGGCTGTGCCATCAGACGAGGCCGCGAGAGGGACCCACGCACCCGCGGGTGTCACTACAGGGTTGCTTTCACACTGGCTGTTGCCTTCCTGGGCCCCGTTCTCACGGAGAGCCACCCCAGATCTCAAGAAGTCACCAAAGCTGGAGGTGGACAGTGTTTCTGGAGCATGGCCCTCCCATCACCCAAACAGGGCTCAGCGCTTCATTCTCCGCCCGGGTGCCCTGTGAATCCTCTGGGACTGGGAGCGCTCGCCCCACCCCGGGTGGCGCACACCCTGCAGGTAACTCTGACCGATCCCAAATGCAAACCCTGGGACCGAACATACCGTGTGCAAAGCACACAGAAATAAACAGGCACAGCCCCCAGGCAGGACAGCCAACCTGCAACCATTCGAGGGCGCCCGCGCGTCCGCCGGGGAGGGAATGGGGCAAGAAGGGCGTCGCAAGTACCTTTAGAACCAATGGGACCAATTTTTCCATGGCGACCCACACTGCCCTTCTGTCCTTTGTCACCCATGTCTCCTGTAGAAAACAATAAGATCAAAGTTGGTTGGTGCACAGGTAATTCAGAACACCTCCTGCTCAACATGACCCACACGCACACACGCGCACGCACACACACACGAGAGGAGACGGAGGTGCACAGCTCTCGTCTTCGTCTCTTCCAAGTCACGCGAGTGATGGGCCCCGGGTGGTTCTTGCTGATAGAGTTTCTGGAGGAAGGCACACCTCCCCCGGGAAGTCACACGCGCTGCCGAACGAGCACCAGCCCCGACCGCAGCCACGGCCCCTCCTGCTCGGCAGCTACATCGGTGCAGGGAGGTTATCTGGCCTCCGTCCCGGCCCCAGACCACATGGAGCAGGCCACAGTCCCACCGACCGGCCCACGGGCTGCCCTCGGGAGCTGGAGGTGCACGGGTGGCTCTCGTCCCCGGAGGCCAGTGGAGGGGGAGGGAAGGTTGACAGAGGAGGGCCCAGGGAATGCTTCGTGACCCCCAGCAGGGCCTGGTTGCACAGCACCCATCAGAGCCTTCCGCACGGCACTGAGGGTGGCCACCCCGCTCTGCCCCGAGCCCCTCCCACGGTCGCATCACCACAGGCTGGCCCAGGGACCCGTCCGCACGCCGTGAGCCCACAGGACCGGCCTCGCTGACCGATGCACGGCGACCAAGACAAGCAGGTGTCGCCCATTCACAGGACAAATGGCGCCAGCAGAGGGGATTTTCTCGACGTGAAGGTTTTCTCCCACAATGTTCTTAAACACCTGGCATCCGCTCCCGCCCGTCGGCGGGTGGTCCCCGCAGACCGCAAACCGAGCCAGCAAATCCCAAGCAAATACACGCAGAACCCTCACGGTAAAGGGAACATGCAATCAGATTTAACTTAATGACCTTAAACTGAATAAAACTAAAAGCAATTTGGTGCAAGCAGCTGTGCAGGACAGAGGTGACGGGAAGGACTTTATGCTGCATCCGGGCGAGGCTCAGCCCCCTGACACCTTCTCACGCCTTAACGCTGGGGCTGGCCCCGCCGGGAGCTCCTGGATTGGCGATGTTGCCTACATCAGGGTTGGACAGAGATGAGTGGACAGGGCACAGGCTTCGGGACCAGCCCCGGCTGACGGGGAAACACCCCCGTGACACACAAACAGCTGCCCTCACACTACCTTATCCACAAAGCACACTCATGTCCATTGGCCTACTTGGTCACAGACGTGACCTGCTGCACAGACAAGGCCCCGTGGGCCTGGGTGGCCTGTCGGGGTCAAGCCCCGGTGTACAGCAGGACCAGGACGGAGCCATGACCTGCTGCTCTGAGGCCCAGCGCCCCTCTCCAGGCGCCATGGTAGGCGGGGACGACAGGGAGACCGAGGCCAGATGGCCCAGCCGCAACAGAGGCGCCTCAGGCCACAGACCCTGTGGACGGCGTGCTGTGTGTGGTGCCGGGGACATTGGGGGATCGGACACCTGTAACAGGTGTGAGAAGTGTCGTAACAAGAGAGGCGCCGCGGGGAAGCCCTGGGGAGGGGCCCGGGACCCAGCTGGGGGTGGGGGAAGGCGACCTGGGGGCTGACGCACAAACCGGCCAGGTCGAGAGTTAGGAGAGAGACAAGACGGGGTTCAGGCTGGACACGCATCTGGTAACAAGAGGGGCTGGAAGGGGGCGAGGACACGCGGCCGGGGGAGCAGGGGGGCTGCAGGTGCACTGCAGCCGTGTCGGGGGTGGGGAACGTAGGGCTTGAAGTAAAGCCTCGTCTGGGAAGGGGTTGGCAGCGGTGATGGTGGGGAGGCACCGGGGCACGCAGGGGCAGGGGAGGGGACCAGGAAGTGGGCGTTCCCGTGGGGACCCCCAGCAGGAGGGTCCAGCAGGGCCTCAGGCCAGCGAGGTGGGGGTAACTGAAAACAGGCGGTCTGGAGGTCACCCTGCAGAAGGTGGGGGCACCCACAGGGTGGGAGCTGCGCCCTGACACTGGTGGGATGTGGTGAGTGTGAGGCCCTGGACAGAGCAGGGCCATCAGTTGAGCACTGCAGAGAAGCCTTGGGATGAGGACAGGCACAGGCCTCCGGGTACGAGGTCACAGGGACCCCAGGCGGGGTCGGGGGCCCAGTGGAGAGAGTCAGGGCAGCGGGCAGGGAGCGACGGCGGGGGGCGGGGGCGGCACCCCAGGGGGAGGGGGTCCGCGCGGGGGCAGCGCTGGAAGCTGGCCGTCCATGCTCCTCTGTGTCCCTCCGGCCACCAACCCTGAGTCACTGCCAAGGAGCGTGCTCCAGGCTCCCGCCCAGCCCTTCCTGCCCTCGGGGTCCCCGGGACAGGTGCGCCCGCGTCAAGCCCACGGTGAGCCACCAGGGCCGCCAGAGGGAAACGTAACAGAACGGTTTCCATCGGCGGTCACCCTGCTCCCGACGGTGCGGCCATCGCCGCCAAGTGTGGGCATGTGGGGCGACAGGCCAAGGAGTCACTGTCGCGGAGGGACGCCAAACGCCACCCTGACGCTGTGCTTAAGGAGGAGCAGGGGCTCCGCCGCCAGGCCAGCGGATCGGGCTGCCCCCAGCCCTGCGCTGTGTCCCCGCCGCCGTCTGGAACGTCCCGGGGGCCCTTGCCTCCCACGCGGCCCGCCCGCCCTGCCCCCCAGGGCTGAGGCCCTGACCCCTGCGACAGGAGCGGCAGGTGACCGGGGCTCCACGCGGTCAGGAGGTGGCGGGGACGGGTGTGCCTGCAGGAAGGGAGACACCAGAGCTCGCCGCCTCCCGTCGTGGGGACGTCGGTCGTGTCCGGCCAGGGCGAGGCCGTCGCCAGAGCCCGAGCAGCAGCAGCCGGATCCCAGACCTCGGCCTCCGGCCCGGGACAAACACACATGCTGTTCCCGCCGCCCGGCGTGCAGTGCTCCGCAAAGGCAGCGCGGCCGACCGAGTCACCTCCCTTGTCCCGATCCGGGGCCCTCGGGCCCACGCGTGTGGTCAGAGCATCAGAGGTGAGGACGGTGCTCCCGCTCAGCCTCTTGCAAAGAGCATCCTGCAGCAAAACCCTCCGCGCCCGCGCCCTTCCGAGGCCACGGGGCCGCCGTCCTCCCTAAACTCCTTGCTCCCAACCCTCCTGGGCCATCTCTGCATCGCACGCCCAACGCCAACGCCGATTCACGGGTGTTGCTGCGCCCGTGGCCCTTCCTTCCCTCCCCGGCGGGTACTGAGCCTTGGGAGATGCGTGGGACCCGGGCCTCCTGAGGAAAACCCGAGGCCTCACGGGGCAGATGTCGCAGGCGGTCCTTGAGCCCCCACCGGGCGCCCGCCGCGCCGGCACCCTGCTCTCAGTGGGCCCCGGGCACCCGGAGGGTAAACCTCCATGTGTAAGCAGCCCCACGAGGGGACACTTGCTGCCCCACGAGAGCCAGGAAGTCAGAGCGGCCAAGTGGCCCACCTGAGCCACACAGCACACTGGTGAAGGCTGCCCTTCGGTGGCTCAGGGTGTGGGCCCCGCTGTCAGGCTGCTGGGAGCCCGGCCCCAGTCCTTCGCCTGGGCACCCAGGACACCTTACCGACACTCTGAGCCCCGGCATCGTCATCTGGGCGGTGGCACCAGAGCGGTGTCCAGCGCCTGTGTCGCCGAGCGCCTGGTAGCGTCCGCTTCACCCAGACTGAGGCCTCCGTCGGCATCCAGGGCTCCAAACCCCAGAGAAGGGCTGACCGCTTGTGGGAACACCAGCCCCCCGGGCTGTGCCGTGGCTCAGGGCCCTCGACCAGTGGAGAGCAGGGCAGCCACCAGCAACCCCTTTGCCTTCACCAGCGGCCCCTCTCCCCCTAGACAGTGGCCTCTTCCACTGGGCCCCCCCAGGCCCTGAGGCACCAGAGGACCTGCTCATGCCACACGCCCAGCGGCCTTACAGGAGCACCAGCGTGGGGAGGGTCTGGGCACTGGGGCCAGCGGGCCTGGAGGGGGTTAGAGACCCCAGCCCGCCGTGCACACGCTCCCACCCCAGGGCAGAGTCGCTACCCGAGCAGGCTGGGAAAAGCTGCCGTTCGCTGGTGCTGGGCAGAGAGCACACTGACACATGCATGCACACACATGCGTGCACACGCCATACATGCTAACACACATGCATCTATAAACCCTTCATGAAAAATTGCTGGGGAAGCTGTGATTTTTCATAGGCCCCTGCGTGAACACACACGTGTGTGCAAACATACCTGCACCTGTTCAAACACATGTACACACACACACAAGTAGACACGCACACACCCCTTATGCTCATGCGTGTGCACACAGGCCACCCGAGGTTGTACAGCTGGTGAGCACCAGCTGGGTTTGAGCACAGACCCCCAGGGCACCCAGGAGGCCCCCCAGCACCCCTCACGCTCGCCCCCTGCCAGCACTCCTGCACACTGACCTATTGCTCCCAGTAGGAACATTCTACCTCTTGGGTGTGTTGGGGAAGGAGAGGTGAGAACCATTAAAATCTGCTGAGACTGTCAACACATTCTCTGCAGCAATCCCAGGTGGTTTGCGTGGCTGACCTCTTTTCACCCACAGACATTTCTTGGGAAGCAGCCCGTGGGTAGAAAAGGATCGTGGTTATAAACCCAGAGGCTCCCAGAGGAGCGCGGATTAGAACAAGGGCTCTACTGCCGCCTTCCTGCTCCCAGGAAGGTTTTCTTGCTCCCCCAAATGACAAGAAGCTTTTTGCAAAAAGCAAATAAGTGTCCCTCCCTTGGTTGTAGGAGATGATTGGAAATGCAGCAGAGACACTTAGATCCCGTCCCCTCGAGTTTGAAGAGCTCCGTGCAGAGCTCCCCAGGGAGCTGGGGCTGATGCAAGGCCCCTTCCTCCTCCCGTTCCACTAATGAGAGGTGTGCGAGAGCCGTCTGTCCTCTAGACACACACGAGGAAGGAAAGAACGGGAGCAGCTCGCAGCAGGCACGTAATTCTTATTAATTTTAATGAAGATCTCACGCAGTCCTTTGAAGTGGAGACGGGGCAAATAGAACACTCAGAATTCAGCTTCCCCAGCGATTTTTCATGAAGGGTAACGGGCACGGTGCAGAGCCCAGAAAGCCTGTCCCTGACGTAGGGTCACCCTCCACCTCCGCCTGCCAGGAGAGTCCCCAGCTCCTCAGACAGGTGGCCCAGGCGCCTCCCTAATCCTGTCTTAGCAGCGCATCTGGGAATGAGGAGCCTTGAAAACCGTGGTGACACAGGTCGCAGGCCGTGTCAGCAAAGCCAGCTCTGTACTGTTGCCACAAAGCTGTGCACACCAGGCATGGGGGAAGTCTTCTCCTTTCAATAAAGGACACAGGACAGCAGGAGGTTTCTGCAGACCCTTCAGCCTACCTCTGTTATTTCAGAAAAAGCATCCATCAGCTTGCCCGCACTTTCTTTTGTTTGAGTTCCCTTCCCCGGCAGGGGCCTGCTCCAAGTGCTGGCCTGAGATCCCCCAACACACGGCAAGTCAGCCAAGGAGCCATCCCTCCTGCAGCCCAGCCCCACTTGGACGCAGCTGCATTTGGGGGAAGCTAAGAGGAGCAGATCAGCCGTGGGGGAGGGCGTGCAGGTGCAGGTGTAGGTGCAGCTGCAGGAGAGGGTGTCCAGGCTCAGGTGTAGGTGCAGCCGCGAGGGAGGGCATGCAAGTGCAGGTGTAGGTGCAGCTGCGGGGCAGGGCGTGCAGGTACAGGTGCAGCCACGGGGGAGGGAGTGCAGGGGCAGGTGTAAGTGCAGCCGCAGGGGAGGGTGTGCAGGTGCAGGTGCAGGTGCAGGTGCAGCCGCGGGGGAGAGCATGCAGCTGCAGGTGTAGGTGCAGCGGCAGGGGAGGGCATGCAGGTGCAGGTGTAGGTGCAGCCGCAGGGGAGGGCATGCAGGTGCAGGTGTAGGTGCAGCCACAGGAGAGGGCATGCAGCTGCAGGTGTAGGTGCAGCAGCAGGGGAGGGCATGCAGGTGCAGGTGTACGTGCAGCCACAGGGGAGGGTGTGCAGGTGCAGGTGTAGGTCCAGCCGCGCGGGAGGGTGTGCAGGTGCAGGTGTAGGTGCAGCCACGGGGGAGGGTGTGCAGGTGCAGGTGTAGGTCCAGCCGCGGGGGAGGGTGTGCAGGTGCAGATGTAGGTGCAGCAGCAGGGGAGGGCATGCAGGTGCAGGTGTAGTTGCAGCCACAGGGGAGGGCGTGCAGGTGCAGGTGTAGGTGCAGCCACGGGGCAGGGCATACAGGTGCAGGTGTAGGTCCAGCTGCGGGGGAGGGTGTGCAGGTGCAGGTGTAGGTCCAGCTGCGGGGGAGGGCGTGCAGGTGTAGGTGCAGGTGCAGCCACGGGGGAGAGCATGCAGCTGCAGGTGTTGGTGCAGCGGCAGGGGAGGGCATGCAGATGCTCAGGACCCACCCGCAGCACACACCCCAGGGCAGCATCATGAACAGCACCTCCAGGGCAGCTGCCGACCGATGCCCGCCTCTCAGCCGCCCTCCGAACCCAAGCTGCATTTCAATGAGTGCCCAGCGGGTTCCCGCGTGCACCACAGTTTGAGAAGCATCGGCGAAGCTAAGCCTTATGGTCAGCAGACTGCAGACAGCCCAGCTCGGCGTGGCCAGAGCCTTGGCCGCAGACCTATCCTCTACCACCCGGAGCGGGGACACGTGTACGCACCCCGGGACCCTCAGCACGGTGGGCAGGGTCACCAGAGATCTGAAGACAGTCAAAGATACTGAATTTCAAGATATTTTTCAATTGATCAAGGACCTTCCATGTCCCACATCTCACATGAGGCCCTGGAGTCACCAAGACGGAAGTGAGTGGGCCCCACTCACTGCTCCACTGGCCGTGACCTTGCATGGAGCCCAGTGAATAAAGAAACAGGCCTGGGGTGCCCACCACATACCTGTCAGGAGTTGCCATAAAGGGCCAGTCACTAGCCGGGCCACCCCCCAGGATCCCAGGAGAGCTGTCCCTTGACCCTCAGTGTCAGGGACAGTTCATGAGTCTAAGCAGTTGATGTGTTTTCTGGGATGGATTCGGAGTCCCATGGTCTTCTTGCCCTGCAAAGCCCTAAGAGTAGGTGTCGGGGCAGGGGGATCCATGATGCCCGCGAGCCCCCAGGACCTGCTCTGCCTGCTTGTGCTCCCTGCTACGTACACTTGCACTGCTTCACGAGGAAAATAATACGCTTAAGAACCACTGGTGTGAGTGGCTGCTCTTCCTCTGGCACCGCTGTGAGGGCTCCAGCTACCTTTGCAGGTCACCCCACCACATGCACAGAGCCTCACAGCATGAATCGCATTTGAATGACCTCACTTATACATACATCTAATATTTTTTCTTGCCCAAAATTTTCGACCTTAGCTGGAACATAACATGTCTTTTAAACAGAGCATGAAAAATAAAAAAGAATGGGGAGAAGAGGGAGAGCAATTAGCTGTGGAGGCAAAGGGCAAGGGACGTGCCCACTAGAAGCCAACAGCAAGGTGGGGTGCCAGGAGGAAGCACCGCCCCCACCCCCAGTGAGAGCCCCTGGGACCCAGAGAACAGGATGAGACCCAGAGAACAGGGCGCCCTGGGCCAGCTCCCACCTGGGGTCTGGGTGAGCAGTGGGCGATAGGCAGGGAGCTAGTGGATCACAAGGGACCGTCCCCACGTCCAGCAGCCCATGAAGGAGGAGCTGTCTCACTGGGAGGAGCAGCAGGCCCCGTATCAGCAGCTCCTGCTGCCTCTTGCCTGCCCTGGAGGTGAGTTTGTCCAAGATGTGAAGGAGGAACTGAGGGTGAGGCAGGATTTGGGACCAGAGGGGAGGAAGCCCTGCTCTGGGGCATTTATGCAAAATGACTCACAGACACCCAAGGGAGGGCCCCACCCTGCAGTGATGAACAGAGAGAAGGGTTGGGCATCACCCAGAGAACATGCCAGAAGGACAGGAGGCTCAGGGGTGTTGCCAGAACTCACACAACTCAAATGAAATAAAAAATGTGGGGTTGGAAGAAGCTGAGGACAGGACACCACATGTGATCATTTTTGCGGCTGTCAGTCGAGACGCCGGAGGGAGGCACTGGGCCCCCGAACAGCCACCGTGACGCTGTGCCCAAGCGGGAGCACCCCTGCCCGCGGCCCAGGCCCGGGAGGGGAAGCGCACCCTGGCTGGCACGGTCAGATAACAACCGAGGAAGGCTTCAAAGCAGAGTCGTGGGGGCGAAGTGAGTGCTGGTGTCGGGGCAACCAGGGGTCTGCAAGACCCCGGCCTCCCCTCCCCAGTGAGTCTGCAGGGCCTGTGATCCTGCCCTACTGTGCACTTGGGAGCACAGCAGGCCCCACCTCGCCCAGCCGCTGCTGCCTGAACAGGTGCAGTGACATGTGTTGGGACCCCCAGCCAGCCGTGGCCGCCACCCCGCCCTCTGTTCTCCCCACAGACGGGCGTGCATCCCAGGAGCCATCAGCAGGGAGAGGACAGGCACTCAGCATCACCGTGGCGTGGGGGGGGGTACTGGGGGGGCAGGGTCTCCCACGGCAGGAAGGTCCTTGATGGGACACTAGACACAGAGGAGAGGTCCCCCCCCCGCCCCGCAGGACAAACCAGACTGTGGAAAAGCCCACAGAGACCAAGGCCGGTGAGCAATTCTGAAAACAGAGCAGTCCCGAAATATCTGCAGGGCGTGCCTCACACTGACTTATACGCCAGCCAGAGAAGAAACAGGAGCTATAGTCTTCCAACAATTCCATAAAGAATATCACTGGTAGGAACAACCATCGCAAAATAAAACTAACTCGGGCTGAAACAGGGGCCCAGCGGGGTCCGCGGAGGCCACGGGAGCTGAGGCCATCCTTTCTGGGAGCTTTCCTGCCGGGGGGCAGGGGATGACACTTCCGAGGTGGCCCACAGCTCTGCACAGCCAGCGGGACCCTGAGCGCAGCAGCAGCATGTGGGGCGTCCGTGCCTCCGGTTATAAATACGTGCTGACATCGAAAATTAGCACATGCCCTTGCCGAGAATACCAAAAACACAGGAGTGAGACAGAAAAATTTAAATGCCTATAATCCTACAGCCCAGAAATACCTACTACTAATATTTTGGTTTCTTTTCCATCCTTTCTCTGTGTCTTTTTGTAAATATTTTAATGAGTCACGTGTCTGTTCTTGTATCCCGTTTTATCTTCTTCCATG